>NC_142383.1:7495000-8095000 GCF_059441005.1 Hippichthys cyanospilos | reverse complement strand
GTTTTCGATGCTAGCAGATGGCGCTAGGTTGAAGAAAATACTGACAGTTGTAATGGAAAATAAGTATTAGTATAATATTTTATTATTCATTGACCACCTGGCTTTAGTTTTTGACAAACACCCTTTCACCTAACATCCATGGGAACTAGAATGCTAGAATGACGACCTTAACAGAAGAGTCCAACACTGACACGGACTGTACTTCATGGTTTTTGCCTCTTTTCTCGTTATTGTCAAAATGTGGTAATTATCCACAGACCCACAATCATTATTATTATTATTAGTTGGTCCAATTACTGTTTCTTCGTGCATCGCTGAAAAATATCAAGATACATTATCATAGGGCAGGACAATAAATCAGATTAATAAGATTAACCGACAATTTGTAAATTGTACTAAATTTAGGTTTTGCGCAATAGTTTTCAATAGTTATCTAGTTTAAGCAAGTTATGCACACGCTATAAATAGATTTTTTTCTGCCAGTTACACAACATTTTAATGCATCAAATCTTCTTTAGATAAATATTTGTTGGGTTTAATATTGTGATTACAATGGAGTAAAATTGTGATCATCAAGATTGCACTCCAAAAATGTGCGATTTTCATTTTGGGCCATGTCGCCAAGCCCACGTTGTTACGAGTCACTCTGCGATCGCAATCTTAAGTTTCTGAATGGTCCAACATTTTTGCAACCGTGTAACATTCTGACTTTTTTTGTTGCGTTACTGCTTTTTGTGAACAAAGTATTACTTTGCCCTTGTCATTTGTCAACTTTTTGTGGCTTTAATCATGCATGCAAGTTTTCTTGCTAACTGTGTTCCTGCCGTTGTCCCTGTCCTTTTTTGACTGAAGTTGTTCCGTTCTGCCTAGCAACAAGTGACTAGGAAAAATAAATACGGCTGGTAGATCTGTCGATGATCTAGGATGAATAGCGTTGGCCGTTTGTTGAATTTAGTGCCTCGGATGCAAACTAAACTACCGTAGCGTTCCTGCTAACTTGGCCACTCCGTCACATTTTCCGCATCTTTCAGGGAAAGTCGTTCAACCCCGCGATCATTGGCTCCGAGGGAGTCGGGCGGAATGACACAGGCGGCCGACAGGCGCAAAAGGCAGGGCCCGACAGATGGCCTGGAGGCTGCCGGCTAGCCAGATTATCCTTGGAGAGGAGAAGCGCTGAGAGCAGCTGGAGTGGACAGACAGACAGACAGACGGACTAATGCCCGGACGGGCAGACGTCCAGACAGATGCACACACGGAAGACGTGCCCCGTCTGGCCCGCCAAGGACGGAGGCGCGGGCAGACAGCACCTATTGCGGGTGCCGCAAATAGCGTCAGACTGTAAGGCGAGGAGAGGAGGCCGTCCAAAATCTGGCAACAAGATGCCTTCTTTTTCCCCCAGTGCGTGTACATGTGTGTGTTGGGTATGAAGTTGTAGCCGGTGTGCTGTCAGAACAAGCTGTGAACAAGATCCTGACAGGGCAGACGAGTGCCCGTATCGCTTTCACCCTGCTAATAAATGCCTCTGTGGCTCCAGGTACCCGTGCCCCCCTTCTCTCGGCAAAAATGTTGTTTGCCTTGGAACTCTACTCAAATTTCTCACTTTTCGGGAGCTAAATATCTTTCTTGTTGCTTTGTCACTTTTTCCTTAGAATTGCTGTTTTCCTAATGTTCCGTTTATGAGCAAAACAGCGCTATGGTCTCGTTGCTTTTAGTTTTTCGTGCCCTTTTTGTGAACAGAATCCCTCTTCTTAACATAGTGGTAGTAGTAGTGTAATCTTAAAACTCCTCCATTAGAGTGGTCAATTGTATTATAGGCTGCCATTGCAAGTACTGAAATAAGGCCAGGTATCAAAGTATCGTAACGCGCCCATCCATCTTTGGAACGTTATTCCTGTACTTTATATTATCGCACTTTCTGTATAGTGCCTTTTTTTTTTTTTTTTTTACTTTTTACTATCATTCGCTTACAAATGCATCTTTATTGGTATTAATTTTTCCAAACAATGACTTGTTATCTCATATTGTTTTTAAAATATGACTTCTGCATTAATAGTACATCAGTCTTGGAACTTCTTTTAATTTATAAGCAAAATACGACCGGCTAAACATGCCTTTGCCCAAGATGTATGCGTGGCCCACTATTGTTGCCAAAAAAGGAAGTCTACGCGAAACACGTTTTTTCTCGACTTTATCGCATTTGGTTAGTCGACGTGTTTATCCGCCCCCATGTTCTTATCGTCAATCTTTGTGGCATTTAATGCGTCTTCTCGCCTGAGGCTACGGCGAGGGGGGCGGGGCCCAGCAGGCCCTGCCGGTGTCGTCATGAATAGCGGGGTGTTTTCTGACACGCTCAGACAGGCAGCCCAGCTTCTAATGACCTCTGACGCCAGGCCCGTCTCTCCGAGCAATAACAAACAGACGTACTCTGCAGGTCTTGTGCCCCCTGTCCCCCAAGCCCCCTCATAACACACCACCCCCCCCAACCCACCCATTGCAGGTGAGAGCCACCACCAGGCCTTCCTCCATCAGCGGGGAGCGGGGTCAGAGACGTTTTCCGTCTCTTATCTGGAAGATAAATGCCTTTTTCCCCCCCGTGCGTTTAGTCTAAGGTAGATAGTCTGGTACTTAGGCGTCCCACCCTCCCCTTACGCCCCACGAGGACGGATTTACGATAAACTCCCCCAGAGGCCCGTCTCTGACCAACTTCAAAGAACACAGCTCCGCTTGTTTTATGGAAGGCTTTCAGTCGCCACCTCCTACCCTCCCCCCTCACCACCTCTAGCCTAAAAATCCCTCCCCCGTCTCCCTGATTCCGTCTGCTGGTGTTGTCTAATGAAGGCTAATGACAGGCCGCGGCAAGGTTCGCTTGGACCGCCACAGATCCCGCCGCATTAGCGTCGCAGTTCGTCTGCGGCGGGACCTTCTAAATTACTGCTTGCGTGAGGGGCTAGCGCGAGATGAAACGGAAAAAGGAGGAGTGCGGGGCTCAGAGATGGGGGGGGTCCTTTTGCTTTCGGAAGTAAACACACGTCCGATAGAGGACGCCGCAATTAGTCAAGGACGCAAAAGTTGCAGTCCAACTATGTGCTCCCTCCCCCGTCCCCTCAGCCCCGACTTCCTCGCGCCTCACTGGCTCCCACCTTTTTGAGGGGTGGGTGGGAGTCGCTGGGAGCCACATTGCTGCGGAATAGAGATATGAGGAGGGAGGGCGCTGGAAATTGGAGCGCGGCCAATTCTACGCTTCGTTTTTACGCTCGGGGAAACTTTAGACTGGCTAGGCCTCGTCGCTGGCCTCCGCCGTTCTGCTCGCACCACACGTGTGTTCCCCCAACCAAGCAGGCTGGAGGAGGGAATGTTTATGAGAACGTTACTCAACTCAACAACGCGACCCCTTCCATCCCCCTCTTTTGCAAGATGATTTCCTGCAGCACGCGGCGGGATGATTGCCGTGACGTCAGCGCATTGTTGGCTCGCGCCGCTAACGAAAACACGGCGAGTCAGACAGAAGATAAGCGCTCTAATGCCTCCACAAATAATGTAGTGCATGTGGACACTTGCCCGCCAGCGTCTCCTGGTTGCCGCTTTGGCCTCCAGGAATTCCAACGTGGCTGCTTGCCGCGTGGCAGAAAGTAGGGCGGAGAGCGCCGTTATGCGGTATAATCAAGGAATTTGGTGAACTTAGTTTCCTTTTAAAGACATGTGGTCTCTCGGTCTTCCCTGCCTCCGGGCAGTATATATTACCGATTCTGTTTTTAGACACTCGAAGGCAAATTTTGCAGTTTCTGTTCTCGCAAGGAGTTTTTCTTTTGTCTCCGTCTGAAACCAAGCCGACTGCAGCTTTTTTTGCCGTCCGTGCTAAATGTCAAAGCTAGTGACCCTTAAGGCCTGGATATGCAGTACCAATTGGTTGTGGGTCAAATGTGACCAACGCCTTTGACGTGCTGGAAAAAGGACGGAATATACCGTATTGACGCTGACTAATTAATTACCCTCTGCGCATGCGTGACAAGTAATGCTCCTCCATAATATCGGCAGAGGTGGTCGCGATTCCTCATCGTTAGAAGCCAATGGGAAAGCTCTCTATGGGGACGGAATACGAAAAATGTAAACAATGCATGCTGCTATCTTTTTTGCTCACGATAAACTCCCACGCAAAGCGAATCCTCACACTGTTGACACAGTATCATGCACCCCTGATGTAAATTTTACCGGGTATATTTAGTTGTATCCCCACAGTCTGGCTTTCTTCACATTGTTGACATACTGTACCCACCATGGTGACCAGGTCATCTTCTTGCTCTTATGTCCAGATGGATATTGTATGTAGAAACGCGTAGAGTGACGATGTACAAACCGAGCGGAAATCTAAAGTCTTTCCTTACTATTTATCCATATTTGTCACTTGCAGTTCTTGCCCCATGCTCTGATTCACTACCAATAAGAGTGATCAAATGTCACGACAGTCCGATGCCGATTCAACGTGCTGAATCCGCCGAAAATGTCTCCCGAGCGCCCTGCCAACGGCTACAAATCTATGCTTTCGCATGAGGTTGTGTGAAAGCCCTTTAGTCGATACGGTTATAGATCTTATTTTAATGTTTCTCAACGTCGTGACAGCAGTACCGTTTTCTTTTCAAATGAATAGCAAAGCAATTAGAACATGAGAGTTCATCTATTGTCGTGGTTGCTTGTGCTTGACACGGAGTTACAATGTGAGGGTACACAAATTCGGGTCTGGGGTTTTAGTGCCTGATCTAAAACAAACCAAACCTGACTTTACTTACTTTACCTCAGTTGTTGATGGCTTGCGAATTTGTGAATTGATGTTGAGGTTTTAAGCCCGAGTTCCTTCTGTTCCCTCCCTAGATTCCCTGGCCATGCAGGAGTCGGGAGAGCGGTCCCACTGGTGCGTGGTGGCCTACTGGGAGGAGAAGACCCGCGTAGGGCGCCTCTACTCGGTCCAGGAGTCCTCCCTGGACATCTTCTATGATCTACCTCAGGGCAACGGCTTCTGCCTGGGCCAGCTCTGCTCGGACAACAAGTCGCAGCTGGTGCAGATGGTGCGCGCCAAGATCGGCTACGGCATCCAACTGACGCGCGAGCCCGACGGCGTGTGGGTATACAACCGAAGCTGCTATCCCATCTTCATCAAGTCGGCCACACTGGACAACCCGGACTCGCGCACGCTGCTGGTGCACAAGGTGTTCCCCGGGTTCTCCATCAAAGCGTTCGACTACGACAAGGCCAGCAGCCTGCGGAGGCCCAACGACCACGAGTTCACGCAGCAGCCGCGCACGGGCTTCACGGTGCAGATCAGCTTCGTCAAGGGTTGGGGACAGTGCTACACGCGACAGTTCATCAGCAGCTGCCCCTGCTGGCTGGAGGTCATCTTCAACACCCGATAGCGCCGGCCTCCCCTGTCCCCTTCACGCTCGGACACTAGACCCCACCCTCATCCTCCTTTTTTGTTCCGGGGGTTCCAAACGGAGAAAGTTCTGGCAGAAGAAGAACCACGACACCTTCTCTCAAAAATTGACTGAAGAGTTCATGAAAAATAAAGAGGCGAGAAATGTATTTTATGTTATATATAAATATATTATTAATTGTAAATACAAAGACGTTTTATATGCATCATTATTTATGTATTGTGCAATGTGTTGATGAGAAAAAAGAAAATAAGATGCACTTTGCTTAATATAAATGCAAAACAAAGAAATGCCAAAATAAAAAAAATAACACAAATTTCTCCTGTTTCATTCTTGGTTTCTTGTTACAGGAAGAATGTGGGATTATTTTTCTTTTTAAATTTGTGATGTTGTAGATCACTCTGAATGATCATTTAATGTTATAATTTTTATATACACATGTACTGTATATTGTGTGTGCATATACAGTATATTAATATATAAATATTAATATATGTACACACATGTATATATTGTGTATGATCAGATAAATATATTAATATGTATAAAATTTAGATAGGCGTTTGAACGTTCTCCCTGTACGCGCTTAGGTTCTCTCTGGGCACTCTGGCTTCCACCCATAGACAAAAAATTGCATGCTAGGTCTGCTGGACACTTTAAATTGTCCTGAGGTGTGATAGGGTATGTAAATGCTTCTTCCCTGCGTGCCCTGCAATTGGCTAACAACCAGTTCAGCTCGTCCCCCGCCTACTGCTTTGAGATGGCTGCGATTGACACCAGCAAGACAGCGACCCTCAGGATAAGTGGCTATAAAAAAATGCATCGCTGGATGTTAAAAAAAAAAAAATTAACAAATCTTTATCTACGTGGCACTGTGTGGATCAGGAGTTTCAAACTTGTTTAGATCACGGGCCTCATTGTAGTTCTAGTTTCTGTCAGAAGGCCGACTTGGAATCTGAAATGAAATACATTTTAAATGTGTTTGTCACACTTCTAACTAGTTTTGAAATCAGGCTACTAAAAACTGTTTGGGGACTTCCCAACTGAGAAAACATCCCTGTTCTTTTTTCCCAAAAATGTTTAAAAGTGGACGAGAACTAACCAGAAACCTATTTCGAATCAGCGTTTTCCGGGCCACATAAAATGTGTTGTAGATTCTCAGTCATCTAGGTCATGGAAATGTACGACACGTTTTCAAATCAACTTTACTGTTTTGACTTGACACTTTCACATTTTTCACAAACAGTTTTCATAACTTGACTGCTTTGTTTGTGCAATTTCATTCCTTTTTTTTCAGACAACAAACTGGTGAGTGTGACTCACCAGTAAATTCCTTTTTTTTCACTCAGTTACTTCAAGACAAAAAAAATGGCCCTTATTTCTTGATCCATTATTGTGAGTTCGGCATCCTGTTCAAAACGATCTTTTCTTTTTTAAAGGGTCTCCTTTCTTCGTGACTTATTTTGGTATGCGCGTCCTTGATGACTGATGACATCACAGGCAGGAAACACATCAGGAAGCCACAAAGTCAACAGAGTTCTTCCTCCTTGTCACCAAACGAGAGCGTGCGGAATCAAAGAAAGAATTTTGGTGGCACGCCTGTGGAAATGAACAATATGCCTGACTGTGACCCACACAAGACCAATTGTGTACATGTGTGTGTGCCCGTCTGGGCCTGGTCCTGTCAGATGGGTGTCTGTGAAGCGGATTACTCCTCTAAGCCTGCTTTACCCACTTCCACTGTCTCACCAAGACCTACATTTGCGAGGCCTACTTTACACCACGCACAACAACAGTGTACAATGTTCTATTTGTAAAAGTGCAAACATTTGGGGTGAAGGGCGACAGTCTAACAATGGCTGGGAATAATAAGCGCGCACAATAAGACAGTTGGCATGAATATTCACGCCCAAGGGGCGTGGGCGGAATAAGAGGCGGTTTGTCACACGACAGGACCTTGTTCCTTGAAGTCCCGGGCCTCGTAATGGACGCCGTGCCCTCGCCGCGCTAATCTCTAACCTCGCTAATACAGTAGCGTACAACCAAAGCGGCTCCGAGTTTGTGTGTGCGTGTGTGTGCGTGCGCGTGTTGGCAGATCTATGATTTCCCTCGGAAAGGATGAACCTCTGATCCCACCCTGCAATAAAACCATTAAAATTGTTATTGCAGCCTCACAGTTCAGACTGTCAAGAAAAGTACAAGGTAAATGATCCTTTACGCATTCAAACAGCCAAACAGTAGTGCTGCATACGCAACACACTATTTACATGGGTGGGTCATAATGTTAACTCTTACATCATTTAAATACATTCCATTATTAAGTTGTCAAATTTGTACCTATTTGTGCCACATGACTGTTTCAACAATTAACGCAACCAGTTTCTCCAATCAAAAGGAGACAGGCAGTCACATGACCGCATAAGAAAACAAATCTCTGCAGCAATTTAATAGGACTGAATTTGCGGTAGTTTCAAAAAAACTTTTGAAAGCTTTTTTTTTTTTGCCTCACTATATACTGTGTTGTGTTGTTGTTTTTTTAATGTCTTACTATACACGTATTCATAAACTATATAGCATGTTTTTTTAAACGTTTACGACAGCATTTTTTTATGCCTTACTACATGGTAATTTAAAAAGAAATGAGAAGTTTCTTTCATGTCTTATCATGCATAGTTAAATTTTTTTAAAAACCTTACTACAAATGTTTTTTTTAAATGTCTTACTATAATTGGTCATTTCAAAATAGGCCATACTACTTGCATGCATGGCCTTTTTAAACCCTCTACTATTCAAAAATTAATACCTTATTTTCATCATATAGCAACTCCTGCAGACCCCACCCCAGAAACTTCATTGCACCGCGGTTGTGTTGGGGTCATAGGTGGACCGCGGAGGCCTAAAATCTTGTCTAAGTGGTGTTAATGGAGGAGGCTCCTGTGTGTGTAGGCGTGCGTGCGTATGTGTGTGCGAACGCGCGCACATGCGACCTCCAGGCCGATCTAAACATCCTCTCGATTGTTTGAATGTGGAATGTGAGCCATCCCTTCAAAGTTGACTTTGTTTGGAGGTGTACGCTCTATTTATAGATCAAGCGCTCTTACCGTAGCCATGCATGGTCCCGCTGTGCGTCATACGTGTATGCGCACTATGTGTCTATACATATACGTGCATGTGTGTGTGAATTCCTGTGCACGTGCCTGCTTGCATGAATGCCTGTGCCAATAAACTCAAATGGAAAGGGGAAGGGAGACGGGGGGGTGGATAAGACAGTCTGTCTGCTCCCAACCGGAGGGGGAGGGCAGGAGAGGAGCCAGGATGGGGGACAATGGTGATGGTGGGGTTGGGGGTGAAGTCTGCCTATGATTACAGGCTGGAAGTCAGGATTCGGATTGGGGCGGTTGAAGACGACCGCGTTCTCATGCCTATTTAGTCCCTCCGGTCATGTTTGAGCTCACGACAGGAAGCGATCTCACGTATGTTATTTAGTGGATGATGCACACCGAAATCCATATCATGATTTCCACATTATAAAGTGCATCAGATTACAAGGCACTATACACTATACACCTATACACAGGACGCAGAGTATTATTAGGTGCATGCTCAAAAAGTGGACGAAACAATCCTAAACTACAACTAAAATCAACACTGGGAAAACCAATCGATGTGAAAACTACATAAAGAAACAAGATCACCATAAAGGAGGGTGGGGGCGAAGCAAGGACAGACAAAAAAATGCAAAGAAGCAATAAAAAATCTATACAGGGTCGAAGTGGAAATGCAACAAAGCAGCAACAGAAAAATGTAGATGGTGCATCATCGAAGTAGCAACTGAGAAAATGGCATAAGGTGTTGAATTTTTTCCATAAAAATGACCCAGAAAACATTCATTCATTTCATATCGAAAGTCATCTAGCTTCATGCAGACGAATAACGTGAACCACCACAGGCAGGCTAATCGAAATGTGCATTGATGTGGACCTGTAGTCCAGTTGTAGTCTGAAAATATTATTAGCTGTAAACACAACTTACAACATTTTGGATCATATTAACTTGTTGCCTGAAAAAAACAATCGTCACTTTGCACAAAAACCATGACAGATATTATTAGATAGCATTACAACAATTTTAAAGCAAAACTCACAAATTATTGGATGATTTTAACATCATATGGCCACAAGCATTGCTTAATTCATATCTATATGTATTATAAAAAAAAAAAATCTGTCTTTTTTTAGCTAGTAAGTCAATTATGAGATAAAGTGAAAATTAGTGAGAAAAAAAATTGAAAGGAAATAGTCATTTTCTTGCGAGAAAAATGTGGAAAGATTTTGCCTTTTTTAGAGACGTAAGTTTGTGAATGTATTAATATTAAGAACTCAATCTATTGTCATAGTACATGGTAAACATTAGATTTTTATCATAAAAATATATGATGTCAATGAGCACAAAACACAACTTTTGCATTACATTGAATCAAAGTCTATGTTTGTATGTTTAATGCACAAACTTGTATGAACTTTAAACGCATTTGAAAATATTCCTTCAGTCATTTGACAGGCTTAATGTTCAGTAGGAGGATTTCCCCCCGGGTCATTTTTGATGCACAGATGACTTTTATCATAATTCCGACGATATATTCCATGGGTTTTTGCATCACATCCCATTACCATCACCACGCTATAACTCCCTCCTATTCCTGCGTACATTCCTATAGGTTGCATGCGAGTACAGTACTATTAGGAAGAATAAGTCAAGAGAAATGTCAGTGAACACGGCTGATGAAATATGATTGATGGCTCCAATATTGCCACGAGACAGCCGACAATATCCTTTTTCAATAACATGATGCAAGGAAAAGACATTTGCCTTCATGTCGGCTTCACCGACTGACAGCCCGCTTCAATAATGCAGCGATGTCATCAAAAGACGCCTGGTGGCCCGGTTCATCGACTGGGGGCGGGATGTGGTGGGCGGTGGGGGGTGAGGGGTGCGCTACGGCCCTCGCAGTTTTGTGCGAAGTGACTGACGTGTATGTGCGGATGACACCGGTTTAGCAGTAGCATCGCAACGCCAACAGCGAACCCAACCGCTGGACAAACGTTCGCCGGATCGTCACACAATCAGGTAGCATACAGATTATTTTCTTTTGTATATCAGTGGAAGACCCTTAAGGGGCCTGTACTGTATCGCGAGATTTCAAACTTTCTGCAGTTAACATGCTTATGAATTACATTTGAATTACAGAATATATGAGTTGAATGAATAGGAGTTTTTTTTGGTACCCTTCTAACCAAGAAGTGAAACATCTCATTGATTGAAGCCATGCCTCTCATTGAATGACGGCCACAAACATCCATTCATCATCTTGACCGTTTTTCCTCACGAGGGTCGCGGGGCGCAGGATTGAATGAGGAATGACTGAAGAGGACAAAAAACAGGCCTTTTTCTGATATCAGAATTTTTTGCACAATGCGCATTTAAAGATAATTTCAACGACAAAGCTAAACATTCACAATTAATGGGGACTAGAAAACCAGAAGTAGATTCTGCTAAGAATTTGCCTCCCGACAGACATTGTTCGCACATAAATAAAGCGTATGTTTAATGCCTAGTAATCTCCATAGTATAAAGGCTGAACAAGCAAGTGTCTCTTTTTGGGCACAGATTTTTTTTTTCTTTTACAATGAACATAACATGCGTCAGAGCGAGGTAAGAGGAGCTGCTAACTCACCCCAAGACTTCTCAGCGCCAAGCCCCGCCCCCTGTCACCGTACGGAAACACAATTCCCGTTCGCTGCAACGGAAGAGAATGTCTTAAGTCTGTGTTGTTCGTTCCTGTACACTTCCACTGACTAGTCAGGTGATACATTCTCTCTCCTGCGCTGAAGTTGCCCTCGGGGTAGCAGCCGTCGCATGTCGACCAAACTGACATGAAAATGTAGAATGATGAGCAGAGGTTTAGATTCAAGCAGGACTAGAATAAGAATATAAACCGGCTGTTATATTGGTTCACTAATCGTGAGAGTGTTATTCAGACCATCAGATTGGTGCTGCTGCAAAGCGGTGATGTAAAGTGTTGTAAAGATTGTATTTATGGTATTATCAATGCATCATGATTGACATAAATTAAAAAAAAACGTGAATCGCCCAAGTTTCAAAAATGAAACGTGAAGTGGCGAGGGAACACTAAATAAAAATCTGAGTGGTGTACTCAATTTGTGAGCTGCTTTAGCCAATAAAGAAACTGACCTTATACTGGCATTCTATTTATCTGAGCAATATTCTTGCGTGTGCTTATGTACACTTGCTGGATTTATTAAAAAAGACGTGAGGTTACCGTGGTTACTTTTTTGACTGCTATCGTGTATGTTCGCCCGTACAAAACTATTGTCTGTGACAGTTAAGTATTTGCTGTTTAATACTAGTATTATTCCTACATCAAGTGTTTTTTGTCAGGGCAAATTGAGGGGAATTTCAGGGGTGAAGTTTCCAACTTGTGTTTTAAAAGGGAACCCATTTTGCTTTCTGGCTCTGCATGTGTGCGTGTAGGTGTGTGCGTGTATTAGTACTGCTTTGTGTAGTGCTGACTTTGCTGGTTGTCTGCGGATTGCGGTAAATGGGGGGCCGAGGAATGCGAGTGCAGGCTAATCACGGTGGGCCTTCAAGGGGTAACCAGATAGCAGCTGGCAGACTTCAGAGGTGCGGGAAAAGCCTCCTCGCAGACGCACCGCCTCCCCGAGGAGACGCTTTGGCTGGATCCCCGCCCACCCTGCATAAACCTTCCATTTGACCCGGACGTTAACTTGAAGTGGCCGGCTCACAATCAGATGTTTGTGTTGTGTATACGCAATCTTGATGGAAGTCCATTATCATCAAAACAAGAAAATCAGTGAACTTTAAAGTAGTACCAAAAAATGACAAATCTTCTTATCTAAATGTGATGTGAATGTTTTAATGTTAAACGGGGTGAAGGCATTTTGCCGTTCTTTGCCGTTCTTTGACAATAGTATGTTCTATGTGCCACGACTAACCAAAAAAGATATGCTGATTAATATTGCATTTGTGGAATATGAACTAAGTAGAAAAACCCACCCGGTTTTGTCCATTTCAGGGGGAATGATGTCATCCATCCATCCAATTTCTAGAGCCACTTATCCTCACAAGGGTCGCAGGCTTGCTGGTGCCTATCCCAGCTGGCTTCGGGCAGTAGGCGGGATACACCCTGAACTGGTTTCCAGCCAATCGCAAGGCACAGAGAGACGATCAACCACTCACACCTAAGGACAATTTAGAGTGTCCAATTCACCTGCCATGCATATTTTTGGAGTGTGGGGGAAAGCCGGAGTGCCCGGAGAGAGCCCACGCAGGCTCGGGGAGAACATGCAAACTCCTCACAGGAAGGCCAGAGAGAGGCGGATTTGAACCCGGGCCCCATTAAATGTGAGGCAAACGTGCTATTCACTGCGCCACCCCTTAATGATATCAGTGCTGTTAAAAAAAATGTAGGCTTGAATTGATAGCTGAGTTATGCTATTGTGACACCCCTTTTTTTTTAGGACAAAAGAGGCATTAATCATGATATAATATGCATTTTTAAAATGCTCATAATAATAATAATAATAATAATAATAATAATAATGCTGACAAATAAATACAATCGAAACAAAGACAATCACGAGAAATAACGCAGAGAGCAAGCCGCTTGGTGCTTAGTGAAGCCTGCAGAAAAGTATCAGCGCTTTTATGCCAATTAAGCATCTATGCAAAAATGGTCGTGAAATATCATCTTCTGTTAGAGAGCAGAAAGCTTTCCAACATAAAAAAGCTCATGAAAAATTAATCCCTGAGGGTAAATTTGGTGTCTGACATAAGTAAGTTGATAATCAACGAATACGTTAAGCATGTACACACACACACACACACTCACACACACACCTACGTACATACATAGATAGACACACACCCACGTACGCACACTCATACACATACTCCCACACTCAGCCATGCACACACAAGCACAATTAGGATTTTAGTACTTTCCAGTAGCGTCGGACCCGGGGGCCTTGTTATACGAAGAGCTCGATCAAAGCGGGAAGAAAATGATAAGCGGAGACGAGCAAGACGGCGATTTTTACTTTAATTATCTTGCTTCTATCCTTGGAAAGCAGCGGAAAAAGAAGGAAAGAAAAATAAGAGTGTTTATTCAAAGCGAGATCTCGCTAAATTTGGGAATTCTCTGATTATTCCTTTCCTCGATGACGCCATTCACTCTGACGTTTACTTTGTGTTGGTGCTCAAGAGCATCTGCAACCAAAAGCACTTTTTGGATTCACGTGATATTTACTTCAATTTCATACATTTCAGTGTTTTAATTGATTTGTTGGGAAAAAAGGAATGACATTTTTCGCAGAGCATTTCAGCGTGGCTTATTAGCATGTCGATAGGACCATTTTGCTTCATAAAGAAATTGAATCAAACTTCTGCTACTATTGTGTTCATGCTAGCTAGCACGCAAGCCAATAATACTTACTGTAGCTATTTTATAGCCTCATTATGCAGGGTCGTTTTTTGAATAACATGACATAATATGATGACATGATTATAAAAAAAAAGCTTTACCATTCATGTTTTTTAATGCCTGTATATGGTGTTGTTTGTCTTGCTTTTTGTTTTTAATTCCTGACATGTTCGATTTTATACAACACCTTATTATACATGGTCATTCATTAAATAAATAAATTCATTAATTAAAATACATACATACATCATCATTTGAAATAAAAAACTGTATTTTATATATATATATATATATATATATATATATATATATATATATATATATATATATATATATATATATATATATATATATATATATATATATATAAATTTTGACTTTGGTGAGATAAATAAAATAGTCTGGAAAAAACAAAATGTCCCTATCCATGGTCATTTTAAAAATAAGGTATTTTTGATTTTTTGAAAATACTGTATACCTTAAAGTGATTGTTTTTTTAACAGCTCATACTAGAAATGATTGTTGGGAAAAAAAAAATGGGGTTGTTTGATCAAAAAAGTTACTACACAGAGTGGTTTTCTAATAAAAATGTACTGCATACTTTGTACAGGTGTTTAGAAAGATGAGCACTTCTCAATCAGACCAATACAAATAGACTCTTAAATAGTCATCAATATGGAGTACTGAAAAGTGTGCTACTTACTTTACATAAAGTTTCCCAAAAAAAAGAATTTCCTATACCTCTCATTACAGAATTGCATTTCCTTTCAAGATTGCGCAAAATGAGTGTGGTAGTTTTATTATTTTTTTCAATTTTTATACAAACAAATACTTACAGAAATTGCATCTACATGGGCATCTATCAGAAATGTATGGCTTCAGTTCTCGACAGAAAAAACAACCGCAAAATATAAGCCGTCGCCGTGTGTACCGATACCTTGAAATAATCAAATCTAATATCTGGTAACGCTATTTTAAAACTTCATGTGTCATCGTGCTGGACTTACTACAGCCTCTGGAGCGTAGAAAGGGATCTGTGTGTAAGTTGACAGGTGAATGAGTGAAGGGCCATTTTTGGAATTTTAAGGAGAACTTCCCCAATTGAAAGTAGGTATATGGCACAAAGGTGTGTAAATGACAGACTTGGGTGGATGGGCTTGGTGTAAAAATACATCTTTATCCCCTGGAAAACATCAGATCAGTGAATTTACGTTCAATACAAAGAGCAATCGGTATTGTTTACTGCCAAATAATGACCTTTCATGCTTGTTTAACTTTGGAAGGGCTGAGTCAAAAGAGGAATAATATGCAAAATCATAAAAAAGGTGCATGCAGCACTGTTGTTGCTAGGCAACTACATGCCTCCAAGTCTGTGGAATTTAAGCCGTGGACTAGATCCAATTTTCCCGGGGACCCATTTCAGCACTGCACCAGACCTTAGAAGTGTATAGCCCGCGCGTGTGTGCGTGTTTGTGTGTGTGCACACTCACATGCGCATGTGTGTACAGACAATATGTGAGTGTGCAGGGTAAACACAAGTGGAAAAGTGAGTCTGACCATGTAAGAGGAAGGCCAAACATGTTGTGTGCAATTGTGTTCTACCTGGCGAGATCTGAATGGACGCTAACAGCCTTGTTGCAACCATGAGGAGAATTGACATCAACATCTCGGCGAAAAAAAACCTTTCCAGAAGAGTGGGAAGCATTTTTAGATGAACGCTGGGAAACGGCTCCAATAATTTCTATCTTTCCGTCCGTGGGACCGAGTACTTGTCCATGGTGAGGACACGCATAAGCACAAAAGACAATTTATAGACTACAGACCGCATCACAAACTTAATCGAGAAGTGAACCAACGCTACACACACTAGTAGGCGAATTTACCACTACATCCCTAGCAATCTCATAACAGTTCATAATGGTTTCATCTAATAAAGTCATTCAAATACAAAATCTTGGAAAAGATACATTGTACTCACCGGAGACGCTCAATCAGAGGATGTAAAAGTGCTGTAAAAGTCCCGAGCCTGCCAGCGGGCCGTGGAAGATGCGAACTGAAACCTGATTGGTTCAAATTCTTCTTCAAAAAGTGTACTTTCAGTTATACAGTCTTTCAGTTATAAACCTGAGTCTGAAAGCCTTGGGAATTTGACCATGGTATAGCAACACACAGAAGCTGAAAATATGAAAATAATAATGAAAACCCACAAACATCTCGGGAGCACAGACAATAAAAGACAGATTAAATGTATTCAATATTTTACAAATCATGCAACGTTGGATGTGCAGGTCAGTGGTTTTGATGGTGTCCAGGCCTTCAGAGAAGGCTCTGATACCACGCCACTTTTTTTTAATTTACATGCCCATATGGTAAATATAACCTCCCTGTTATATTGTTGGTCAAATTGACTCATTTAAAAGTTAATGTTGAATCTCGTGTTTCATTGCATGACTTGGTTTATGTATGGTAAACATACATTTAAAATGGTAATTGGAGATTTTTTTTTTTTTTTAATTGCAACTTTTTTGATACGTAAGAAAAACCCAATTCAAAATGACCAAAGAATATTAATGGTGTGTCTGATGGGAAGAAAAGGAATTAAACAAAACGCGAGTGAGCAGTTTTTGTCACCAAATGACAAAATCAAATCCTATTGATTCAAGATTCAAGAGTCAAGAGATTTATTGTCATATGTATAAATGTACCTTACAATGAAATCCTTATTCTGTTCACTGCCTCGAGCAGCAGACTACATTCCATAATTGAACAAATAAATAGCAATAAACAACAAACAGAGACTGCACTGCAGACGTTTGCACTATAGCACCATTAACGAAATCGGATATACATAAAATGAAAGATTTTTTTTTTCGCAACAATACCTACATCCACTTTTAATAGTGACTACAACTCCCATGATTCCATGCGATGCCACAAAGTCATCCATCTTGGATTCCCCTGATGAAAGCCCATTAACTAGAGTAATCCTACTTGAAAAAAGCCCTTTCACCCACAGTGACTATATGATTGAAAATTGTCTGTTTCCAGGTTATACCAAGTAACGTCATTTAAATTTAAATAATTGAATTTAAACTTTTTGGACATTTTGACCATGTTACAATGTTGATGTCTTACCTTTAACAACCCCCACAGAGGTATTTCATTTTGATTCCAGAGGTGCGGAGGGGCCTAATAAACAGCAAGGATAAACTTATTAGTTACAATGTTTTACTGTAGACAATTCCGAAGTGGTGAAAATGTGTGTGGCAGCACGATTAAGATCAGTGGTAAATAATTCACCCGTGGGCAGAACTGTTGTTATGAGCAATGGTTTCCCATGGGACTGGCTTGCTTTTAATGAGCGCGGTAACTTGACTGTTTTGCATTTTAATGTCAGTATAACGCCTGTTTTGGCTCAGCTGGGGTAGGCTCTAGTGACCCATGGACCTTGATAAACGATCAAGATGATGAATGGATGGATGGATAGATGTTCCAGCCAACGACATGAAGAGGGCAAGGCAGCCACAAGGGGAATGTTGCCGCTTCAGTAAACAAGACGTTTCACTTCCTGGTTAGAAATATCAGTACCATAAAAATCAAATTTGCTAAGAAATTAAATTGCCGATAGGTCAAATGTCATTTATAGCCATGTAATTCACTGTGGGTAGTTTAAAATATCATGTAATTTCATGTCCAACTGTACCAATCAGGTGTTTTTGACTGAAGACTACAAATCCCATAGTCATTTATGATGCCACAATTATCATGATTTAAAAAGATGGCCCTCAAATGTATTACACAGCATACAAATTGTCTTAAAAGATATAACATTGCATTATGTAAAACAATACACTGTGCAACTTCACTTTATCGCGTGCAGCAAATTAAGCATCTTAATGCTTTTTCAGCAAAGACTGCCATTTACCAAGATTCTTTCGTATTCTCACAGCATTTTCCCAAATTTTTCCAGTTAAATCGAATTTAGTCAAATGTACAGTCTCAATTATCAGCACATTTTCAGGTGAGTTTACTCAACGAGCATTCCCCACTGCCTTCACTTATTGACGCTTTACTAACTTGTGTGAATAAAGTCACCCTTTACTCTCGAGTGGATTCAAAGGGGCCGTCTCGCACACCGAGATCGATTTCTCCGCCCGACGTCTTCGTTTACCTGTTGGGATTAACCGCCGATGTTTGGGTGTGACTGAGCATTAGCAGGCAGATTTGAAGAAGATTAAGCGAGGAGAGGAAAAGCCGCCTTTGTGGGCTTTTCCGCCAGCCAGCTGCTTGCATTAGCATCGCTCTCGCTCCACTCTAACTCAGTGGTTGGCTAATTGGATCGAGGCCTGTGGGAAAAGTGACGGTGAAACTGTCGGTTGTGTGCAGTCGCAGTTACCAGTCATGTAATCGTGTGTGTGTGTTATTGTGAAGGGGGGGTAAGACATCTGGAACGATTCATTAGCGATACTACAATTTATTATTGATACTACAATGGAAATGTGACGCACCTTTGGGTAATGTGGAGTTTGGACACAAGGCCGTTTAATGAAAATGGCCTATTAAAAAGTCAATTAATTATGTTAAATATTTAAATGTGACTATGATATTAATACCGTTGCTATTGATACTGATTGATACCTGTGCATTGACATAAATAATATCATGGGCAGCAATCAGCAATACCTTGAGCAACGTAACCTGAATTTGCACATAATTTTGTAGTCTTTCACTAACCTATGCTGGCATAGTATTGAATTAATCATTATAAATAACATTTAAAAAAACACATGTACTTCATGGGCGTAAAATAGTCCGTGGGCAAACTACGGCTCGGGGACCATATGTGCCTGTTAAGCTTTTTAATGCGGGCCACTGAACTTGAAACATTTGCCAGGAGAATCATGATATTAATATTCTGAAGGATAGCGGAACTATCACTGCTTTAAAAGAGTAACTGTCAGCAAAAAAAAAAAAAAAAAAGTAAGCTTTTATTTTGTTTATTTCATTTTCAGTTGTTGAAAGTCATTTCAATCAATAGTTAAATACACGGGACCCCGAGTCTGGAAATTAAAATTCAAGAGTTTTATTGTCATATGCATCGTAATATTACTCAATAAAATTCTTACAACTACGGTGGTAAATGAGTGTAAATAAATTGAATGCCTGTCAATTTTTGACAGGCTTTTTTTTTTTTCATCACTGTGGCTACAGTTTCCTGTATGACTGCTGGTGGGCGGAGTCAAAAACCTGTTGGCCACGACTATAACAGAGCTGAAGAAAGCTAGTGGCTTATATCTCACTCCCATTGCTGTATATTCCTGTTTTTGTGTTCTGCTACTTTTAGATATTGCATCTTGTTATGCGGTAGCCTGTGGAAGTACTTCTTGTGTCTTTGGCTAGCTGTAGAATAGATTTTCGTTAGTTTTCCTTTCCCTGGCATCATTCTTTGCCCGGAGCTGTATCCACTTGCTTGTTTTACCCTGACCTTTTGTCTGTACATTTTTCACAGTTGCAGGTTTCACCTTGAATTTTCCATCTACGCTTGTACCGTCTGCGTTGGGTTCCCGATTGCTAGATACGGCCTTAGTCTAAGTGGTCTCAGCACCACTTGTCATTTTGACACTTGAGATTTTCAAATCTATTTATTTGATGTTTTTCAACTATTTATGAGTGTGTACGTGTCGTCTTTCTGTGTGATATGTTGCCTGGCAAAATAAAATAAGACAGGACGTCGTTTGCATGAAGTCAACTGTTGGCAACGAAGCTGTCCGCAGCTGTCTGCAGATGAGAGGCGGACATGATAATGTCCAAAGGTGACGGCTTGCCGCACCGTGCACAAGCGGCGGCGGGTGACAAATTTCCCGTCTCGGTCCGTCCCTTCACGACCATAATCACACAGCCACACGCATTTAATCATGCGCACTGCGCTGAGGCTTCATATTAAATTGACAGGGGGAAAGCGTTTATGCAATTTGAGAGGGCCGGCCGTGGGAGGACCTGTGCCAGGCTTTATTTAGATGGACTTGATGTCCGGCTGCGCGGAGGCTGCGATTCAATCACAGAAGCAACCAAAAGCCTGACTTTCTGCCCAAATTTCTCACTTCTCTTAATCGCCGGGACATGACTCTTTATATATTATTTATTAATGTACTGTTGACCCATGTACTGTATAGTGGCTTCATAATGCCTCTTACCATTTTTGCTGCTTTTGGTCACAATCACACCCACATATTGCTGCATGATTTCATTTCAGCCAGTCAAATAAACATTTTATTTTGTCATACATGTATCGTATTTTTTTCTGCTCAATACAATGCTGCTGACTATTCTTGTTGCCTCGGTCACATTTACATCTGCAGGTAGATTAGTACCGAAGGCTGCTGAGGTTTATTCAATTCTCATTTGCATACTACACTGTACGATCAGACGATTCAAACATGTATCGTAATTTAGCTACTACACTGATGATTCTTGCTGCCGTTAATTTGGAAGTATACATTAAAGAAGGGTGCCCAACTTTTTTCATCTTTTAAGAAGCAAACTTCCCGCAACCTCTTTTCCTTTTTCAAATACAGGGGGTGGGGCTACATTTAATCAAATAATCTACCAACACGACGCCGTAGAATACACGCTAATCAGTGTTTTGTTTTTTTGAGGGGGCGTGTTACAGGATGTCAGAACAACCGGTTGTCCGCAATCGAAGCATTGAGCACCCCTGTACTATAACACACTTGTCTGCAAAAAGAAAAATGTCAGAAAACATTGAAATATGCATGCTAGGCCAACAATATCATGAATTACAACAGACTTTATCAACCATATGGCATTTCCTCTAAAATGAAGGGTGTGAAAGCTCAGCAAAAATATACACGAAAAAAAAAACAAATCTTGAAGTGAGTCAACAATGAGACTCAAATAGAGAATACAGTATAGGGCTACGCTGCCAGCTGACCTGCCAGTGAACTGTGACTGAGATACATAACGCACACACACACACACACACACACACAACACAACACACACAGTGCGAGACACAGAGGAGGTGTGATCGTCTCTGACAAAAAGCCAGATGAGATATTAAGTGGGTTGTGTGGTTTTGTGAGTGTGTGTGTGTGTGTGTGTGTGTGTGTGTGTGTGTGTGTTTGTCACCTCTTTCTGCACCACTACCTGAGTGTGACAGGCAGTCAGACAACAGGAAGCATAGGAGACTGCATGTGTATGTGTGAGTCTGTGTGCGTGTGTGCGTCTCGATCAATATTAAGTGCCTCTAAAAGCAAGACTTCAAAGTTTCAGGAACGAAGAAACACTTGAATTCCATCTTTTCCCTCAAATATTAAATAAACTGCCGCGATTGATTGGAAAAAAAAGTCAGGAACACGTTGAAAAACAAAGAATGACTGGCTCACTCACTTCACTTCACTTCACTCACTCACAATATTTCATGGATCAAGACATTCTGCAAAATATTCTCAACCACAAGTGAAATGACAACTGTCTGCGGTTTACATTGATTGTAGCAAATGTATAATCACGATATTTACAATTATTTCAACAGTAATCCTACCACCAGTGTAAGTTTCTTTACTCAAGTGCAAATGGATGTGAGAGACATCTATTATGAGGGAGCCTTTTCTTTGGAATACTAATAAACAATGTTGCAGGGACATTATACACATTAGGTTAAGCAAAAAACAACAAAAAACTATATAAAAATAACAAAACACTGTGGCCTGGTCTCATATCACTGGAAGGGAATGCAAATAATTGTCGCCATTTTCCACAATATGTAAGTTGTGTTTATGTGCAGCAAACCCTTCAATTTAATTTGTCTAAGAATTTTCTGCTCTTTTGGTTAGCAACATGACGTTATTCATTCAAGTGAAGGAAAAGCATTGTCAAAAAAAATGTATGTACTTTCATTAAAGGTACAGTGTGTAAGATTTAGACCATTTTATACTACGGACAGCAGGAGGCGCTGCAGGTGCTGCATTTACCATTTTTTGTAGGTACAGTATAACAAACATCCTCTGGGGAAGTGCCACCCCCCATGTAATATAATTTTATAATAACTGGACCTATGATTATATTTAAAACATACTGTTGGTCATTATGAACACATTCATTTGCAAGTTTGTCAAATTTCCAATCATTTAATTTATTACTTTTTAATGGAAAAATGGCCTAGATCTTACACACTTTCCCTTTAAGTTTCTAAAGGATGATATTACAGTTCAAAATAAAAACAAATGAAAAAAAAATCTTTCCAGTGATGGTAAAAACATATTGATTAAAAAAGCAATATGCTCACAGGACTTGCCCATCATTTTCTGTTCATGCACAGATGAGTGTAGACATGACCTTTAAAAGCCCCTCTGGATGCTGACACTTTGATGCTAAGTGCTAGGCTGCTCCACAGTAGGATCTCGAGATTAAGGAGGAAAAAAAAGCGTCACTGTGAGGCACGCTGTTTACTGGCGGCACCTCGCATGAGAGCACACGCGCATGTGTGAGCCCAGGTGGTAGCCGTTTTGACCCGATTCAGTCTGAGACACTCTAGTCTAACCTGAGACTAGTTTCATGAAAAAATGTATGTTCAGGTTGACTCTATGAACCTGTAATAAGGATGAGAAAATTGTTCCTTTTCACAATTTGTCATGTATTAATAATCAAAGAAAGGAGCGCAAATAAGAGCCTTTGTGGCACACCCTGGGTATTAAAAAATGATACAATTCCAGCATAAAATACTTGGCACATATGTAGTGCTGATTTTACTTCTGGAAAGTGTTGGGTCCTTAGGAGTCGCAATACTGAAAAACTATGGGTCCTGATAGAACAGCGCGTAAACAGATGTTAACAAATGTAACAGTAAAGTCTATTAAATTAATAGAATGAACTTACATGTATGATATACATAACTGATAGAACTGATATAACTTAATCCATTTTGGTAGAAAAGTCCGCTTAGTTTCTACATGTCAACATTTGTTCCTCTTCTCGATCTTTTGAAGCGTTTCGTTTTCGCTTTATATGTTCTGGGTCATTGTTAGCTTATTGTGTATTACTTGACTTGTCACTGATAACTAAGAAAATTGCTGAGTTGATGTTGTTTTGCACCTAAAGATGGCACTTTTTTTTCTATAATGAGCTCTTGAAGACGAAATCTCATGACAACGAAAACCTGACCTGCAAGATTGGCGAACAAAGTTGTAAAAAATTTCAGTCAGTGGTCAAGTTTTACTGAATAAAATAAAGGTCTCATTTTGGAAAACTGAAAAACTCCCAGACAGCCGACTTGGGACAGAAGGGAAAGTTTGAATGGTTTGCCTTTTTGACCCACGCTATATCTCGATACACTTGCTAGCATCTTACCTGGAACAAAATAAAAAAAAAAAAACGCTCGTCAAAGTAGCACAAACAGCTGCGGTAATTTACAGTGGTAACTCAAGCCCACAGACCAGGAAGTTAACGTGAGAACGTGATTGACTAAGTGTTTCGCAACTTCCCTACAAAAAAAAAAAACGTTGCGTCCAGAGGACGCATGTTGATTTGAAAGTATGCGAACCATGGCAAAAATTATGCGGCATGGACGCAGGGACGTAGGCAAACAATAGCACTGCATATGTTAATATGATGAAAAAGAAGAAATTGGGCAAATATTGTTCTTTAGCCTCAACCCCGAACGACTTTTAAATTAATTCTACAATAAATTACTGAGGCATCATCTGCCAAACTTTGCTTGTTTGAATGTTGAACAAGGGGTTTTTAATGTCAAATTACAATGGAAAATGGAAATGGAATGGAATGGAAAATTGAATTCAATGTGAATTTAATGACATTGAACATTGCTTTATTTCTGTCACTTTTTTTGAAAATGGTCCCTAACTTGTCATATCCCCAGGTTTTAGGGGGAGTATTTCTCCCTTGCTGTCATTAACACTGTGTACGTCCACATGAAATGCCCATGTGGAGCGCAAACATGGTTATGAAAGAGCTTCAAAGGATTTTTAGCCGACCAATCTTTGAGGTGACACACCTGACTTGGTCGACTTTTTTGCTGCTGGAAACAAACATTGCAAGCTATATAAAAATATTTTTACACCATGCTATGATTGGATTGGTGATCATCGCTGTATATTTTTAGACTTTTACAATTCCTAACAAAAGTTTGTGATGAAATTATCAATCGAAGCGTGAAGTTATTCCTATGGCACAGAACCGTATCTCTTTCAGCATCGACACTAGGTTTCTAGTTAAATATTCAACAAAATATGACGTCCTGTATCTTAGAAGTTAAAAACTACGATGGAAAAGAAAAACGTTTTTTTCTTTCAAATCAAGGCATCGAATGTGGTTACAACCATTTGTGACAGTTTGTTTACGGCATGCTGCCGACAATCGCATGCAAAAGCATTTTGTTAATATGTGCAAGATAACAATGACGGTATTCACTCAGACAGCATACCTTATCAAAAGATTCTCTCATCAAAAGGAAAATTACATTAGCTTCACCTATAGCACCCCCCCATCCCCATCCCCCCCATCCCCCCACCACCACAACCACACACAATCCCCAAGGGAACATAGACGGCATATACAGCAGCTGCGCTGAAATACATAAGCAGCACACTACTCATATCGGGAGGAATACGCTTCCCACTTGATGCAGAACAAGATCAATTGTGTCAGAAATTTCAAAGACTTATTGTGTGAAAAATTTCAAATCGATCTGACTTATATTTTGATAAGTGTAACTTTTGGACCGAACAAAATTCCATGAGCTTTAATTGCATGGGAAATTTCATCACAGGGTTTGACACTAACTTTTGCACTGGTAGTGAAGCACAACTGTGCTGTGCCGAGCGATCAACTTTTTCATTTGGTTGCACAGCACAAGATTTTCTCACACGTCCTCAGGGAAGTATAGAATGACCATATTTGCTGATGCAGCATTGTCTCAATTTGCATATTTTATTTTTATATGGCTGTGCAACTGGCTGGCAACCAGTTCAGGATGTCCCTTGCCTACTGCCCGAAGACAGCTGGGATAGGCGCCAGTAAGTCTGCGACCCTGGTCAGGACTTTTAAAAATTGGACTCTAGAAGTTGGATGGATAGATAGTTTTATTTGACCTAAAGATTGACAACTCAACATGTGGTGTTTTCTAAATATTTTAATACAATATGTATTTATTTTGTTTAAAATAAGTTTAAAATAATACTTTATTTTTAACGCAACTCATATAGTGCCATGATGTCCTCCAATGCGATGTTTCTCAAAGAGCCCATAACTTGGCATACGTAGAATCTCATTATTCCTCAAACACAATGTCCACTACAGTGAAAAGATCTACAGTTGCTCATATCTAAGGTTACATTTCTTTGAAGGACAGATTAGGACTTGCATGAGAAATTTCAAGGCAAACTGCACATTCTTACCTTAGGAAATTTTGCAAAACACTCTACCACAAGAGAAATTTTACAATATCCAAACAATGTGTGTTGTGCATACACACATCAGCCATTTTGCATTCATGACAGCATATAGAGTTGGCAGCCAAGGCTTGACGCTGGCGTGCGCGCGTATGCACGTGGTGGCTGCATTCAAAGTAGCCCCCGTTGTACATTCATGGCATCATGATTCAATTATATAGAGCCAGTACTTTGCCTGAATATTAAACTGAGGGGAGGGGGCTCAAACTTAATTTGTCTGGCTATGGGGGGGACACAAGCCCATCTGGCAACATGGTGAATGTCGGTGTGTGTATGCATATATGTGTGTGTGTGTGTGTGTGTGTGTGTGAGGGGCTTTCTCGTTCTATCGTGAGGGAGATCCATTTGTAATAGCAAACTGGTGCAACTGGACACAAGATACACACAAAATGTGTGTTTTAAAACAGTAAAATGCATTTTTACATTGTTGGATGATGCACATTTCCACTGGCTACAAATGCGTCATAATCCCATTGCTTTGCCTTTGTCACATCGCCTAGAGACCCCTTAGGAGGTAAAGATGGCAGCCTCTCCTTGACCTCCCCCTTTATGAGTCTGCATGACCTTACCGCAACGTGGAAGGTCAACTTTTTGTGCATGGGGACAGAGGTCAAAGGCAGCGCGAGGAGGGGTTTGGATCGTGTGCGTGAGTGCGCGCGCGCATGGGTAGGAAATTAGCAGTTCGCACAGCTTGTCACACACAGGCCGCAGGGGCGAGGCAGAATAGGGGCGCAGTAGGGTGGGGGTGTCGTGCGGAGACGTGCAAACCCACGCTCACACGTCTGACACTCTTTGCACTCGCACATTGTGCATGGTGGATAAAGAATCAAGCCAATGACGAAAAGCATGTATCCATTATATATGTGTAGAAATACTGTATAAGTTAGACAGATAGATAGACAGATAGATAGATAGATAGATAGATAGATAGATAGATAGATAGATAGATAGATAGATAGATAGATAGATAGATAGATAGATAGATAGATAGATAGATAGATAGATAGATAGATAGATAGATAGATAGATAGATAGATAGATAGATAGATAGATAGATAGATAGATAGATAGATAGATAGATAGATAGATAGATAGATGTCTATTAGGGTTTTCAAAGTTAGTGCTTTGGAGGTTAATGTGAATTTGATAAAGTGTCAACAAAATGAGCTAAGTTAACACAGTTGTATTTATGCTAACCATGCTAACTAGGCAATCAGAGAGAAGTTAGAGTTTCACCGGAACAAGGAGAAATAAAATGGACGTTTACATAATTTGCCTTTAAAAAGTCGCTCAACATATTTTACTCCAGTAAATATCTATCACAAGCAAAAAAAAACAAAACAAATATCCATTACATAGGTTATTTGTAATGCAGTTCAGTGTGTCTGTCTATGACATTTTGCTTTGTATGTTAGCAATAGTCTAGTGAACGAACCAAAATTAGGTGGTTTGGGTAAACACACAATAATTCTCTTTTTCAAATTTTTGATTTGGAAAAACTGCTGAAGTTTGCTGACACTGTGAAAAAATTGCATCTCGAGGCAATGCTGTATTTTCTTTGTGGTGTATGAGCCCGAGCCTGTGCCTGTGACACTGTGCAGGTGTACCTAATGTTGTGTCCAACCAATGTATTTTAAGGCTTTAAGCAAACAGTGCGGTCAGCACTCGTATTTCCTCAAAGGTCAGCTGTCAGTCAAGGTTGTCTAATAGACTTTTTTGAAAATTCTATAAACACTCAAACACACATGAGCCCTGTTCCGTTTCCTTTATGAGGTGCGTTGACACAAAAATAAACACGGCCGGCGAGGCCGCTTATGCCATGTTGGTTACACCTGCATGCTCATTCTCACACCGGGCTGTTTGTTTTGGCCGTTAAGACAAACGGCAGTTTTAATTGCGACCACGCAGAAGACGAAAATTGCAACCGCGCGGGTCATCCCGACTAATTTACCTCTTAAACAGTCGTCCACGTCAAGGTAACGATTGAGCTGTCATAAAAGAAGCAAAACACACATGGCGGGCAGCCGTAATGATGGATCAATAACGTAATCAATCCACTGCGGAGAGGCGTGAAAATTATGACGAGATGGATAACGTCGCGACTCACAAATCAGTTACAAGAAGAAAATCAATGACGGTGATAGGATTGTCTAACAGGTTTGTCAATAACCTGATTCGACGCTTTGATGTTTACATCGCTCAATGCACAATGTTCCCAAAACAATTAGCTACTAATTAGCTCTGAATGTTAGCTTTTTTTCCCTCTCTTTTTATTATTGTTAGAGCAGCAATATTAAAAAGCCCAGAGGGCTTTGCATTGTGTTTTCCATCATCATTTTTTTTCCAAAATGTAAATAACGTTATTCCAATGGGATCAAACTTTCATGAAAAAGGGCTACTAAATCGTGTTGAAAAAATGAAAAGATCATATAGCGCCACTGCCATCATGGTTAAATTGCTAACATTTGGTAATTTGTGTTTTAAATATAATATTCCATCAATATATTCCAAATATTATGCGAAGAAAATTATAATTTTACAATCATTACAGTATATTTATACAAAAATAAAGGTGAAAGAAAACGTATGAGAAAAAGATAACAAATTATATTGGAATTTTATTTCACAAGAATAGGACATGAATATTACAAAGTTAGAAAATGAGAATAATGTTGAAACGTAATAAAAATAAAGGAAATTGAAATATTTGGGGGAAAAAAAACTGAAATTATTGTGAAAATAAAATGATTACATTATCACAATTACACAAATACAGATACAGTGAAAACACACCAAAAATATGGAAAAGAGTTAAGAAAAAAAGAGTAAAAATATTACATAAAAGAGGTTGAACAGTGAGCATAAAGTCAAGCTATAACAAGAAAAAAGTTGAATTACAACAATTCATCCGGTGCGGGCCCGCTTTTAATTCATAACACGCATACAAAGGACAACATTTTTTCTCCAGAAAGACCTCAAATTTGAAGTTTTATATTTCACCCAACTCTTTTTAGAGTCAATTTTCTCCCCACCCCCCCAAGAAACAAGCACAAATACACAACATTTCACAGAAATTATTTTGAAGAGTTTTGAAGAGTTTAAAACCAAACAGCTTTTAGCACTTGTGTGACAATTAAAAAAAAATCAATAAATAACAGCAACTTTTCTGATCCACTATAGTGTTTACACATGAGCGAAAATCCAAATCACCTTTCAGCCGCATGGATATACGGCCCAATGGCCGAGTTAGCCCTTTTGTGCCGGCATGTTTAATATTCCAAGCCGGAGGCAGAATCCCGAGGCGCTGACATCCAACAATGTCGCCATTGTTGCCGCCACCGCCGCGGCGGCCTTGGGGTGACCGCGAGGGCGCCTCAATGCTCCTTTGTCTGCCGCCTCGTGTCTCAACTGCAGCCGTGCGACATGCACGCGCGCACACACACACATACACAGACACGCACCAAGACATGACACGACACTGGGGGGGAAATAGATCTAATGAAGGACTCTAAAGAGGTGCGAGATGCTCCCAGCCCACACATAATTACCATATATATTATACTAGTGCTGAACCCGCAGTGAAATTAAAAAAAAAAAAAAAAAAGTTATTTAAATAAAAGCACATACTGTGTGTGCGCGTGTGCGTCTAACAGTTTTGATATAATTACACTTGTTATTGTTGTCATGAAAGCGCACGGGTGGCTACACGATAATGAAAATTCACCGCCTCACTAGAAGAGGCAAAGTTTAGAGGACGACCTTCGCTTAAGATCGAGCAAGGGAAAACTACGTTTTATTACTTGAGCGGGTAAAATGGTTAAAAAAAAAAACTTAAAAAGGAGACTTGGAAAAAAAGGAGCAGAATTGCTGAGACTAGGACGATGTGAAGGCGACATAGTGATTAGCGTCACAAGATGTTTTGTACGTACTGTTCTTCATTGGATTCTCTTACAAAAACAATGCCGAGAGCTAGCTAAAATCTAAAAATAGAAGCCTGGAGCAGGGCTCGCAGACCAAGCACTAGGCCTTTTAATGGCCAAAAAATAAATGAAAAATACTTGATTGACGGTTGGAGTCTTAAAGAGGTTTTTGTCCAAACGCTCATCTCGGTCTGGTGATGAGAATAAGCCCACAAGAGAGAAAAGTCGCGATGGGCTAGCAAATAAAACTGCTTTAGCACCTGCGCATGCATAACAACTGTAAGGTTTCAAATAACAGATTACTTGTGATGAATTGCAGTCATGCGTTTTTTGTCACAAATTGATTTTTAATCTCTTTATGCTTTTCTGTAAAGCTAATTAAATCATGTTTTTTATGCATCAGGCTTCTTGTCCTTGAGTTATTGGGCGGTGGAAAACAAGTCAGTCAGTCACCCTGAAGCAGATACTGATTGGCTGACATTTTTTTTTTTTTTGATAGACTCCTGTTGTGGGTGGGAGGGAAGTTCAGGGGCAGAAGACATGAAAACAGCATGTAAGATGAAGTGTAGATTTACCTTTTTAAAATAGGGTGAGAGTGATATGCATTGTGTTTAGCCTATCACATAAATGCAAAGCACCCAGACGTGACTGCAGACACAGCTAACGATCGCAACAAAGACTTTCAAAAGTCTTTCAATGTCGGTCCATCAAAATATATCTTTATCTGAAACCGTCCCATTGCGCAAAAAGAATGGATATCAATATTAGCTAACATCATTTAGCTCAAGTTACCGATAAGTTACATATCGCAATAGAACTTTGTTATAAAGTAAAAGCCTCGCCATTAAGAATAAGAAGAAGTTGGGTTGGGTTTGTTAGTCATGTATGTGGTGTGGAATCTCCCTGGACAAAGTAGCACCTTGTCCACGAGCCCATGCGATCCGCCCGCCGGCCTCTTTGAAGCGTGTTTATACAGGGAACACGCCTTTGAGCCACTGGGCCCGTTAAAAGAGGGCGAATGCGTGCACGTGTTTTCATAACGGCACCGTTCAAAGCCTTCCTCGATGTTTAACTTGTTCCTTGACTTCGTTTTTAGCATATTGGAGAAAAAAAAATATAAAAAGGTGCAGGTTGCCTGGCAACAGGGTCAAGCTTGACAGTGGCTTGGCGGGAGCCCGGCAACAAAGACATCAGGTGCCACTTCCCGCCGCTTGTCCGCAGACACTTGCGGCGACCTCCGCGCACAACGCTCGCTAACTGGGCCCTTTTCCCGGACCTAATTATAGCGCAAGTGTTGATTTCTGATTTAGTGATCAGTTGAGCTTAGCAAAGCCCCCCCCACCTCTTCCCACTTCCTCATTCCTTGCATTCCTCCTTTCTCATCGCACGGCGCCACATTCCATCTGTTGGGGTTGGCAGCAGTGACATGGAAATAGCAGCAGTTCAGCCGAGCCGACGCTAGGTTGCGCATGCTAGCGACAAGGACGCCGCTACCGTGACCAATAGGAGACAAAGTGTCAAACTCATCATTTTGAAGTGGGACAGAATAAAAGAAAGGCCATTAAAGTCTAATTATGAGACTAGTTGACATTGGAAGACAAAAGTCTTGAATTACGAAAGACAATTTTGCAACAGTAGTCTCATTACAGAATAAAAAAACGAAATCTTACAAGTATTAAGACAGATGTTTACAAAAACGTGTTACTAAAAATCTGCAAGTCTTGATAGTGTATATGTTGTTAACAAAGAACTTTTTACAAAACATCGTCATTTCAACAAAATTAAGTCATTACATTCGGAAAAAAAACTCAACACTTGTATGGAATTTTTTTCTTAATTTATGTCCAATGCCAAGGGCGCCACGTATGAACGCAGGGAACAAACTTTGCTTTTGTGGTGTGAAATGTAATTGCAAAACCACGGCACCAGGGGGTGCAGCAGCACTCTCATTGTAAAAGTCTGTGCGGGAGCTATAAACATGTTAAATTGACGTCAACGTATTTTTCTAAATCACATTAATCATTAATGTGATTTAGAAAAAAAATCAGCACAATGGTTTATACCTTTTGTTGCAGTTTAAAATTTATAAGATATGGGTGCTCCTCTGTTAATCTTGCAGATTGCCTTTTTGATTTTATTATTATTCTTTTAGTATTAAACAGTTCAGTTGTAATGTTTCTAGTTTAAATCAGGAAGGACGTTTTTTTCAGTTTCCGACTAGGCTGTAACCTGTATCAACCCTGTAAAAATTAAACATTTGTTGAAAGTGGATCAAAATTGCTTTTTTCTTGTGTTAATATGTGAAAAAGGACACAATTTTAGTTATACGTATACAATTTTCAAATATATTCTCATTTATTTTGTTTTGTCTTTCCTAAGATAGGCTTTCCAAGAATTAATTGATAAACCTATGTTCTACTTTAACAAAAGTTAGTAATTTCCCAAAAAACATGCCAGAATTTTTGAAAAACTCTTTTTTATCAGGAAAAAAATAACTAAAAGAAAATAAATTTAAACTCATTAGAAAAAAAGTCGTAATTCTAAAAATAAGATGCAATTAAAAAAAAAGCCTGTTTATGCCAAAAAGTCAGGATATGAAAAAAAAAACATTATACAAGGATGTGACAAAAACGTCATACAAAATAAGCCATACCTGTACTTTTACAAGAATAATGGCATTTTTATTGCAAAAAATGAGAGGAAATTGTACAAAAATAAAATAAGTGGTTCAGAAAATGGAAGGATGAAACAATGTTACATGAAAGTTGTCATTTTATGGTAATGAAATCAATTATGTTTGAAGAGAATTAGTATTGGAAGGAAAATAGTGAATAGTTTTTGGAAAATATTGTAAAAAAAACAAAGAAACAAAAAACCAAGTCTTGAAGTCATTAATAATAGTTTTGGAGGCAAACTTCACTCGCAGAGGGCCAAATGAAGGACTTTGGCAATTGGACATTCCACTAGTTTTTGAGAGGCCTCATGCAGCGCGCCATGCAGGGCTGAATGTTTGGCTCCATTTAAGCTTGATTTACTGACTCAGGAGTTCCTGCGCCCCAAAAGGGCCGGCGAGACACTTCATTCAGGAAGCGTAAAGGTCATGATATCATTTCCTGCACCGCCAGTCCAGGAAGCGGCGACACAGCTTTCCAGTTTCCGCTCGGGTTGACATCAGCTTCGAAAAGTTTGCCCCCGTTGAAAAAAATGTTCTTTTTGAAAAACGCCTGACGTGCCATCGCATCGTTGCCTCGGCGACTCGTCGTAGGTTTTCGCGACGCGCGGCTTCCGACAACGGTCGTTGTCTCTGTCCTGTAGCCCACTTGAATACATCACGCATCCGCCACTGACGTTCCAGGATGATGATTTGGAAGTAACAAGTAGCGCGGCGGCGAGATGGAGAGGTCCAGAGGTCGAGCTGGAAGCGGCTGGGAGCCCACATTTATTGATTTCTCTCGCAGAAGAGCGTTTCCGCAGCATAACATCTGGGGAGACGTTTCCTTGGGCTTTTTAACTCCATTTTGTCTTCCATAACATGTGGCCTCTGTGACCTCCACACAGGCAAATTGAGTTTTTTTTTTTTTTTTTCTTTTTTCTACACAGCGCACTGAACGACATGCCTGAACATGAGCAGGAACGTACGAGTGTCACAACCGCAGACCACCGACGGAGCTTCAAACCTTTTCAATAGTTGGAACAAGTCATTTGCCAATCAGGTTGAATGCAGATAGTACATGGTGACTCCCAGAATACCTTGCAATATTACAGTTGGATTTCTGTCAAATGGTTTTTATGATTATTAGTATCGCTCTCTGACATAGAACAATATTAACTAATATAGTGCTAAAGCCCCCTTTTTTTGCAATAAATAAAAAGTCCAGATTTGCAATCCTAGGCATTCATATATATATATATATATATATATATATATATATATATATATATATATATATATATATATATATATACCTTTTTTTTTTTTTAGTAACTGATTAAGTACAAATGACTTTAGGTACTGAAGTACTAAAAGACATCAACTACTTTCGTACATTTTGTACTTTAAGTAATCAATTACTTTACCAAAGTAATTGATCACATTAGATTTGATTGCCTCAAGTAATAGACTACTTTAGCATTTAATTATCTGGGATAAGTACCTTAGGTAAGCAATGACTCTAGTTAAGTACTTAAGAGATGTTAGGACCTTCCATTATCCAAACACTTGAAAAAAAAGAGGAAACAAAAAACGTAAACGTTCTCATGATTATACGGCAGGCCAAATAGCTCCTGCCAGTTAATACCCGAACGTCCTCTCCTATCACCTCATCAAATGTTCAAACATTCTCATTACTTTTCCACGGGTAGTCATTTTCGGACCCGTCCTATTTGTTTGAAATGGAGGTCTTTGGAGATGATTTGCCGATCATCTTACTTGGGATGTTCTTTTCCCAAATTGTTGTTGTGAGATCAGAGCGTGGACGGTTGCCCTTCCCTGTTTCTCTCCCCACCTGCCGACATCCACACTGGCTTGTTCAAGCCGTCTTTCCCTTTTCATAATGCAGTGCTGCTCGTTACACTGCAGTACAAAAAGAACTCAAAATTACTATACAAAACAATTGTTGTAGATAAAGATAATTATCGTAATATGGCGACTTACTTCTTATAACACCAGTACTGTTTCCCGACATTTTATTTTACAACTTCATTCACCAAACTTTACAACTTTGCTTGACGTTATATTACTACGACTACCGCAATGTTAATCTTTGAGTTTTATGACTATTTCCTCAAAACTACTTTGGACGTGGAACATTTATAGCGGGCGGAAAACCCCAAACTCTGACAATTGATCTGTATAAGTTTACCCTGTTGCTAGCGAGGCACATTGTATGAAAGTTTCAGCAGGTAGAGAACATTGACACTCCATGTTACAAAGATGAACTTGGACCCCAGCTGCCTGAAGCGTCTGACGATCAGATAGCATTCAAAATCAATAAACTTCTTGCTTTGACACAGTGGAGTAATCTGGAAGGAAATATGGGGTGATTCTAGGATGCATGTGCATACCTCTCTGACCTTTACAACACCTACTGTTTTCAACATTTGGCGTAAAATCTACTGGGTTCTGTCAATCCACAAAGTTGGAAAGAACGCTTATTTCTGGATTGGGCTCACTGGATTTGAACTCGATTTGAAGGTTGTTATGTAAAGTATTTCACAAATGCTTCAGTTATGTTGCACACCTGCCCTTAAACCCAATAAGGATTTTGCTTGAAGTAATGTAAAGTCATGTAACTGACTTATTTGATAGTTACATAAAATGTGGAATGTATTTTTTTTTTGGTTAAAAAAAACCAACAAACAAAAAAAACAAAAACAAAGACTCTGCTCGGCTATTTATGTAGAACCATCATATCCAATAAAAATGGCATTTTTATTAGTGCATTTTCAAATTTGTGAAATTTTTTGTAATTTAGTAAACACAGGTCTAAATGATCTGCAAATATTGCATCTATTCCTGAGGGGAAGATGGCAGGATTTGTTAGTTATTACTATTACACACACTTTTTTTCTGGCACTTTTAAATAACTGAACACACCACAGGGTCATTTTGACCCGAAGACATAATTTCTGTTTCTGAGAAATGAACATAATGCCCTGGTGAAAACAAAGTATTGAATTTAGATTTCATGCATTCCTGCGAAGTTAAAAGGCAATTAAACACGCCCCGGGTCAAAGTGACCCAGGGACTTTATTGCTTCTCCTTGCAGGTACACGTAACAGAAGGCTTAAAGGAGCCCGAGTCTTATTCGCAACAGTCCAGCCTTTGATCTCATTAACCTACATATCATAAATGCTTTAAAGCCTATACGGATCTTGCTCAGACGTAACAAAACCACTAAGGGTTTCAAAGTTTTTTTTTTTTCTTGGATCCTCCAATACTGTTTCGAATGATCTTTCCACCAGTGATATTTTCACCAGCTCACGAATTTTCACTGCACGTTATTTAAACCAGTGGCCAGACACACGAAACACTAACGCTTCACTCCAACAAGTCTGTAATGCAATACGTTATCACAAGCAGTGGTCTAGCGCCCTTGTTATTGTTCTTGATGTATTTTTATAATGTATTAATATGTTGGCTTACCCACAAACGAGACACTAGTTTATTGCGCCGGTTTGCTGTGGTCTTCCACTTTTCCTCTTTACTTGTTTCACCCACACCACCAACAATTTATACCCTAGAATTAACAAACATAAAATAGACATGAGCTACAGCTAACATGGTACATATTCACATAAAAAAAACAAATGTAACATACCACTTTGGGCTGTCGGGTCTGACGTTAGTGTTGCTAGCCCGTCATTAGCAATTTAGCAATGACATCACACAGGAAGCACTTTGCATGACCCCAAACTAAACCAAAGTGAACTTACATGCTCAAAATACAGTAATCCCAAAATAAATACTAATTGCTCCTGTAGACTTGTAAATGATTCCTGGATCACTGGAAATGTCAAATAAAAATGTACAAATTGAACACCCCTAAAAAGGTGTCTCTTGCTGCATTCATCACCGACACACCAGCACCACCTCAAGGACAAACAAATGAACTGTTGTCATTCTGTCGAAGGCTACACTTAATATAATTTATTTAAAGCGTTTAGGAGCGTTTTTTTATTTTTTTTATTTTTACATTACTCTTTACAAGATATACTTTATTTTGCGGTAATGAAATTCTACTATGAATTTGTTACAGTTTCTGATGCACTGTTATAATATATTCAGTTAAAGGGTTTAGGAGTATTTTTGGGGGCTTGGAACGGGGGCTTTTACCATTTACATGTAAATAGCGGTTCTACTTATGAATCGCGTTACAAAATGACTTCTGGAACAAATTCATTTCGTAAGTAGAGGTACCATTGTAAATGAAAGAATAAGATGAAGAAGCCGTAAATAAAAACAAAGAAGCGAACATGCAATCGGATGCGCAGCTGACGGTCAGGCATGATTTGTCCATTATCAGATGAAGCTATTTTAACAATGAAGTGTGTGCTTGTGTGAAGTACCTCAAGAGCGACGAGAAGAAAATGAAGCACTTGTGCAAGGCGTGCCGTTAAAAACAAGACAAGAACCTGTCGAATGATTTAAACAAGTAGCAAACACGTGATGAAGTGGAAACAAGACCAATTGCGTCAAATTTGATCGTACAAGTAGCAACGATGCAAACGCAATATGTAGCTTCATAATTTTGATTGATTATTCATGACTTGCATTTTTAATAGGTCACTTTTTTATATATTGTAAACTAAGAAGATTGTGAACTATTAAGAATCAAAAGCATGTCTCTGGACTACCTAAAGACGGGGATTAGAACCCCCGCCCCGAAGTGTCGTGTGCCCTAATGTGTGACGCCGTAACGGCCGGCATGTAAATGAGACTTGCATTGTTAGCTTAACGACCCACTGCGGCGCAGCGTTTGTCACGCGCTTCTGCCGCTAATGACCCTGAAAACAATGTCAGCGTCTGCCTTTTTGTTTTTAGTAGAAGCACAAAGCAACAAAACTTGTTTTTCCACATCTTTTTGTTCTGTTTTCTTTATTTTCCACGAGTTCTGGAAGAAAAAGCAAAACAAACACCCGAGTGGAGGCCCCCAGAATTTAATATTCATGACAATATGCAAACCGGTTTGGAGGGGAAAAGGGACTCTACGGGCACAGACAACAAGGAGGGGGTGGCCGCCACCCCACCTCTTTTTTTCTTTTCTTTTTTTTGCATAACAAAAACTTCTGTTGCTGAACCAAACCATAGTAATCTCACCACTTACACACTTGTCTTCAAGCTAGGTATTACAACATTATTTTTTCCTCGCACTTATAAATGAGCTTAACTTAAATAGAAAGCTAAGGAACAAAACGAGACGGAAAAACAAATTTACCATCATTATGACATCATCATCAAGTAACGATGTTTCTATGACACATGATCTGAATTCTTGATACAAGACAGAGAAAATAATAATACAAAAAAAACACGCTATGTGTAAGCACAAGCATGTACACTGTGTTTTCGGGGTGCAAGAATACGGGACGTAATATGCTAAGCTAGGATAAATGTAGCTGTAAGGCCGGATTTATTTGGCTTTTGGGCTACTTGTCGCTCTTTAATTCAATATAAGGCACTAAAAATAACGTAAAGAAGAAAAAAAAGAAAACTAAAAGGCCATTTGGCAGTCTCAACTGGTGCAGAACTGCCACGTCTTCAGACCGCTACATCCCTTTTGTGTCACGGTGTCTCCATTCCGGACTTTTAGCGCTATCGATTGAATGGAGCAAAGGTCGCCAAAATTCAAAGCAGTTTTTCACTTTTATTCTTGTAATATTACTTTTATCCCTGTAACATTAACATATACATTAATGTTACAAGCATTTGGTAGGTTACAATTTTTCATATTATGTTCCAACTATTTCCTGGAACATTGCATGGGTTCTTGTATCCTTGTTACTTTTTCCTTTTATTGTTTTAACTGACTGTAATATTATGCATGTTGCTATAATATTTTGTAGGTCTGCAACTTTTCTGAGAGTATTCCAATATTTCTTCTTGAAATATAAGATTCTGACTTTTCTCGACAAAACATCATCCTTACCACCTTAATTGTTGCAATAAGTTGATACAAAAATTTTCTGTAAAACAATTTTAAGGTTATGACTATTCTGAAGAATTGCCACTAATCTTTATTTATCTTTAGTATTGTAATGTTCTTTTTCCCTGTAGTGTCACAAACTTTACTTTTGTAATATTAGGACTGTTTCATAGCTTTTAAATTTTTCTCATATTACTATACAATGTTATTCTCATAACGTTAGGCGTTTCCCCTATAAAATCACAACTTCTTTTTGTGGAATATTACGAATATGCAGAACGCTCCACTACTGTATGCCCGTTTCAGCCAAAACTTTTTGAGCGGCACCCCTTAGTGGTAAAAAACAAACAAAAACAACAAAACGCCTAAATAAAACATCGGGGTTTCACGCTCAACGTACGAATTCTTCTTGCAACCTTAAAACTTCAGTTAAAAATATGAGGTGCTAGTAATGCTAATGTGTAGCCAGCTAGGATCACGACACATCCTGGCCGTCCCATTAAACGATGGTTATTCGAGACCAATCGGTGCAGCCCCCGAATTTCGTTTGTGTTAGTGATTTTTCACAAAAGCAACAAGCTAAGTAAATCCTGATAGAAATGTTTTGGGTATCTTCCCAGAACATTTCTTGTGCTAACTTCAACCTTTTTTTTTTTTTTTTTAAATACTTGCAAATATATTGAGCACAGGTTACAAAGATCCCATTTACAGATGCTACATGACCAATCATAGCATGTTAGCTTCACATACATATTTACGTATAGATATATTTTGGCTATGTGGTCTTCAAAATACACAGTTGAATAAGTGTCATTATTCCTTAAACACAATAAAATGATCAAATAGTGTCAATCTTCAACACAAAAACCAGCAAAAGATGGCTGAAAGTCAAGGTCAGCTACACTTCATTTGCCAACCCACATTTTTTCCTAGTTTCTTTTCCTAAAAAGGAAGTGTTCTTTATTGATTTTTTTTTAGCTGAGCAATCATTTTCTTTCACCGCAGGGATGTTGTGTATTCATCCATTTTGTTTAAAGCCAAGCGCCTTACAACAGTGCAAACAACTCAAACGTGTGCAATCGGGCCTGATGCTAGATCTCATACGAACATGTTGAAAATCCTAAAAACAAGAGCGTTAGCGCCACACTGAAAAGTGAAAAAGAACGTTCATAATGAGAATGAGTGGCTGCTGATCTCTTAAATTGCTCCGACTTTATTTACGCCATTAAGACAGTCTTTGAGAATTTTTTTTTTTTTTTGAACTCAAGAGGGTTTGTCACAGCTTTACAATTTGTTTTCCTATCAACTTCATTCTCCTAATATAACTATACCTTGTTTTCTTACTATTACTTCATTGTCCTATTAAAACTTGAGACACAATTTTCTGTCTTCATTCGCATAAATGTGGCTATGTTTAAATGCAGTCAATATTCAGGTTAAGATTGCATTATGCTCGTAATGGCATAAGTTTTAAGGTTTTTTTTGGATGAAAAAAATGGATTCCCTGTAGTTAGAGCCTGCAAAGCACACAAATCAATGACACAATCAAAGAAGGTAACCCAAATGTGTTTACATGACCACATATTCGGTGTACTGTACCTCAAGGTTTTTAAAAACCTGAACAATATTGATAAAATATTGATAAAATTCTGGTTTCATAAAGTATTACTGACTGCATGTAAACGTAGTTAGCTTTACAGCTTCATTCACAAAACACTGTGATGACATCTTTTCACAGAACATCAACATTAATTTTGCACCTTCACAACTGGATTATTGTGTTAAAACTACAATCTCCGATGATAACTATTTTGTCGTAATCTTGCGTCCTTATTGAGCTAATTGGCACAATTTCACAACTGACTTTCATAGTGGTACAACGTTCATCTTGTAATGTTTACATTTATTTGTTTTCAGTGTGGCACTAATACTCATTGTAAAAATAAGACATTAAAATCAATCAATCACGATTATAATAAATATTTAAAAAAAAAACAGTTACTATGAATGTGCACGGTTTGAGAGACAAAAACAAAAGGTTTAACCGCACTCTGTGTTTTTCTGTTTTTTGTAACGCTCCACTAATGCTGACGACCCCCCACGTCTCCCCTTTTCTATCGAGGAGCGGCGATGGCGGGTTGCCGTGCGCGTGTTGATTGTGTGCGTTTCGAGTGTGTTTGTGTGGGTCTCACAAGGGCTCAAGCCGCCATCTGCCACCCTACTCGAGCCAGCCTGATCCGTATTCCGAGCCCAGCCCGGCCCAGCGGGCCCGCTGTCTCATCCCGACAAAAAAGGCTTCCTGCTAAGGGGAGGAGACAAAGGGTGGGGGTTATGGGGGTTGCTGTAGGCGTGCTGGAGTCCCGCGGCGAGACCTCCTGACCCGGGGTTCCCTGCGGAGGGGAGGGCAGACGGTGCAGACAGACCGAACCGTGTCTGCTCCCTGCCTTCATTTTCTGTCTTTTATCAGCCACGAGGGCTGGAGGATGGAACGGGAGGAGGGGACGGATGACAATGAAGACCCCCCCGCCCAACATCTCTCTAGTCCCAACGGACAGGCTGCTGCCGTCCTACACTGCCCCTAGCGCCCCGAACATCATGTGAAACATCATGAGTCCGTCGCTTGTCTGAAACGGTTCGTCTAGGCCGTGGACGTGGTGAGTTTATGGATGGTGCGGTCGTAGTACTGCGTGGTGAGAGCTTCCAGGGGGTTCCAGCGGTGCGCGCGGAGTTCCACTACCTCCATGAGGAGGGAGCGGGTCAGGGGCGACTCGGCCGGGCTCAGCATCTTGTCGCGCACGGCCGCAAGCAGCTCCGTCATCATCTCGGGCAGCTGCTCCTCCAAAAGGCGTCCGGTGCTCTGCAGCTGCACAGGAGCAAGAACAACTGACAGACGGCCAACACCAGCACCTTTATTCCATGTGTCTTCTTTTTCATTTTCAATTGGAAATGAACAAATGCAATTATTTGGTACTTACTGCGGTAATTTTGATTTAAGAGTGCCCTAATCTACGCTCGGTTTATTGTCTTTACTTTGGGTTGTGGGTCAAAATTTGACTTACGTGTGAGCTTCAGAGATTAGGTTTCCTGAAGGAAGTGGGGGCACAGAACTATTAAGTAACAGTCTCATATGAGTTTAATTTGTTCTGTAACAAGACTTTGAACTCAAATCAATTGCATCGCAAATGGAGTTTCCCCTCCGGAATGCCATTCATCCATTCCAACTCCCACAAAACACCAACATTTTTTTTTTTTTTTTTTTGAATAGAAGGAAACTATCAAGCTTCGGTATTGTACTACAAAAAGTACAAAACTAGTACTCCCAACCAGGTGGTGGGTTCAATCCTCGACCCTGGCAACCATGTTGACATGTCCTTGAGCAAGATATGAACCCTAATTTGCCTCCGGTGGACTTGGCAGGACACTGCGTGGCCGCAACTGCAATTGGTGTGTGAATGTGTGCCTTTGTAAAGCGCTTTGAGCACCATATGGTGGTGGTCCACTCAATTTACAAAATATATGGTAATAACCAGACTGCAAAGAATTCTTGGCTGAAACCAAATCTAAAAACGAGCAGCAAATGTGTCTCGTCTCAGCTTTTATTTTGAAAAACTGGTCACCCTATGCTAGTTTCACTATTCAGTGGTTATCTTTCCAGTACAAGTGAAATCTGAGGAAATAAGTGCAACATTGAGTGTTTAACATGTCGGAAATTGCGCGGAAATGTGGATAAATTCAATTATGGATTAAAATGAATCACTGAGCTTTTCTTGAGCATAATGAATACTAGAAATGGGACTAGTGATGCAATGACTAGTTGTACTTTTGTTAATTTCTTTAGTCTACCTGATTGGACCAGACTCCAGCGAAACAGTCAGATACAGAGCCATGACGTGATGAAAAGGGGGTAGGATGTTCATGTTCTCTCTTGTTTACGATTCTCCTCTAACTGTTTTTTCACCTTGGAATCTTCTCTAAACGCCTGAAGCAAATCTGAATTTTGTTTCTTGGAATTGCAGGGGGCGGCAACAATTTCAAGTTAAAAAGGTTATGAGTATGAACAAAGATAAGGAGTCAAAAGTTGTTTTCTTACACTAAACCCATTTTGCAGGGGCATGTATTCTCAACAAAGGCCTGAGGTGGAATCATTCTTACTCTCAACATTAAAATATATATCATACATACTCGCGAATCAACAATTTTGGAGAATTATTATTTTGCAAACTATTTGCAAAACACCTGCTGCTGACAAGCTGTGTCTGTACAGCTAAGGAGACAAAAACTGATTTTCATGTTCATTTGGTCGAGTTTAAGTGATAGATCATGGTGGCTAGCAAGCTGGCATATCTTTACTTCATAAATTATTAAACATCCTGGTCATATACACACAACCAAATGAATGTTAATATGGAGGCGCTCTTTTAAATTAAATATTCAATCTGGGCCTAAAACTGAATTAAAAAAAGAACCTGTCTTTGTTTTTGTTAGTTCTTTACTTTTTGATGGATTAAAAAACAAACAAAAAAATCACGTCACTGTATCTTTTCATAATTGTTGGATTGGCAATTCAAAATGAAAGCTACAAATGCACAAATTCACCTTGTTACTACCAGTATGCCTCTTTTTTTTAACCTCACATGGTCAAAAAGAGAATTAATCTATAATTCTGCTGCACCTACGCTATTTTATTATTCATCACACTCGCGAGGATACACATACAACTAGCATGCCGTCGGAATAAATGCGACGCTGGTTGAATAAACTATGTTATGGAGGTTAATAAGCAACTTGTTTAGAGGAGTGATTTTCAAACTGAGATTTGAAATGGGAGTTCGTGAAATAATTGCCAAAAAATGTATTATAAAAAAATTGTGAATAAGGTACATTCACAGGCGCGCGCACACACACACACACGTGATGTGTTTTCACAAAATCAGGCGTATGTATATTTCTAATTCCCCATAAAATCCCCTTTAAAACAATATATAATACATAGCGGTAGTTCAAAAATTCTCTCCACAGTAAGAAAGCACATTCACCATTGTGAACAAAAGATGGAATGGTTTTGTGACATTGCGGTAGCTTCACAGGAACACTGTGGCTAGCTCGTCTTTTCTGATGTTAATTTTTATTTTTGTCAATAACATAGTTTAAGTTTTGTGAAAACATGTCATACATGAATGTATGTTTGGGAATTTGTGTCCTTACCTCCATGGAGCAGCACAGAACGGCATCCTCTTTGACATCTTTGGACTGCAGCAGCTACATGGATGAAGAACAGAAGCAGTGTCGATGATTTATAAATGACTACATAAGTTGCAAGAGAACTAGAAAAAAATATTTTACATGAACTAAGTTGTAAGACTGAAATACATGGTACAAAAATAAAGACTAAGATGATGAGAAAGTCTATCAAAAATAGAACAAAGACATATTTAAAAAATGAAAACGTGTTGAAATCAGCAAAAAGAAAAAAAAGGATGCAATAGTGTGTACGTTTCTCTTCACATTGTATTCTTGTCATGACGTGTATGTCAAAGTATAAAAGAATGACGTTTTAAAACATGAAATCCGAGAATTGGCATATAACGGACAAAAGTTTAGTTGATAACCAAAGCTGGAATATTGAAACATATTTTTAAATGATATAAAGTTGTATGCTAGAACTCATGGGTCAAAATGTTACGAAAAGAAAAGGAAAAAAGTTGAAGTACAGTATACTGCTTGCTGAAAATGTAGATTAGAGTGAATTTTGTGCTACACTCAACAAAACAGTCAAAAAGAAATTCTTATTTTCAAATATAGCTCTCCAATCAAATTCAGGTCAATTTTACATTAAAAGATGTGGTCAATTACAAACAATTGGCTTGTTGAATTGATGGCTATTATGCCAAAGTCAAAAGGTAGGCAGAGCTGCAATAAAGAAAAAGATTTTTACTGTGTTTGTATATGTGCTCAGTTTTCTTTTTTTGGCCAGTCTGTTCCTCCACTTGTCATGCTGACAAAAGCTAGATTTGCCATTGGCCCAGCAAAACATGAGGCGAGGGATACAGTCGCACGAGGCAGGCTAATTTTAGCAAGACACGAAAGCAGGTGTGTCTATAATTCTTGATACTTTGTGTATTTTGACAAAGGCTTGTCACATCTGGGAACTTTTTAAAGCGAAAAAATGCATTTCCATCTCCTTGAAAAGAAATGTCAGCCAAACGGCGATCATATGGTGATCGCAACTATATTCCAAACGGTCATTGAACACATTTACGTGTCGCCTCAGCACATGTGGATGGACGCCATGACAGCGTGACGATCCCACTCAGGCTAGACCATCTCCTAATGAGTACTCTGGGGGATCTTGTGCAGACATTTACGGGAACACAAATACAGTCATTAATCATCAATTCTTCTGTTAAACATTCAGAATGTTTTGCATGTGGATAGTTTTTCTTTTGTTTTATATAGAAAAAGAACAAAGTTCCACAGTGTCACCGTGACAAGACAGGAGCCGCGTGCATGCTTGTTGTTAGATAATAGCGCTAGGAAAACCTTGGGAATCTCCTGTCATTCCCATTTAGTTTGTTTTTGCCCCCACACCAATCCAGCTTCCTGCATTCAAAACATTTGATCAGAAAAACAAAAAAAAGGAGGATGGCTGTGACTGGGGAACATCCATTTTTATACTCATGTTTCCGTCGTTGTCACAGATCAAACGTCAGCGCGTTTGACGAACAAATGACATTTCACTGATGACATTGTCAAAGAACGCCGTGATGGGATGCAGCGATTTCCAGCTGAGATGTAAACATGTATAATAATAACACACATGCGTGCGGGGAGCGTTGGAAGTTGGATGACTTCAAATGGGCTTCCAATAGTTGCATAGCAACACTATTTCTGGCATCGGGACCTGCGATCATGCCTGTTTCATCAAGTATTAGTCTTTTTCCATCACATGCACTTCACTGAAGTGTACCCAACTAAAAGCACACAATTGACATTTCATTGCGAGTGAACCTGCGCTACCTAATGGATTTTCTCATCATCTTTGTAGGATAATGCACATACATAAACAAAAGTACAAAAAGTGAATAGACTGGTTAATTCTTTTCCTCCAGCCATCTCAAGGAAGTGCGTTTGATTCTTCTGCCTGTCACTACAAACGCTGGCCTAGATGAATGAACAAAGATACATGATTTCAAATAAAATTATAATGTTATCATTGATTATTAACTATAACGCTCTATAACTAATCTAAATCATAATATTGTTCCATGTTTACTGAGCGATAAGAGGTAAGTGGCCAACTTATGGCTATTCTTGACCTGATAACCGACACGCTCAGAGTAGCGATAGACCGATAGGCTTTTTTTCAGGATTGATTCTGATTTTTAGCAGTCATGGGGGCAATAACCGATATTTGGATGATTTGAAATGAATAAATGTCTCCACAAAGCAAAAAAAAAAAAAAAAACTTAAAAAAATAGCGGTAATAATAATAATAATAGCAACAATAATAATAATAATAATAATAATAATACAATTTTATACATCATACATTTTTGTTGCAAAATTGCAATAAAAAGTGCAGGGCGCTCCCAGGGTTAAATGAAGACTTCTGTATATAGCTCTGTGTAGTTTTCTACAGTAGATAAAGCTCTACAATATTTCAAAATGTTAAAATTTTGCTTATTTTTGTTTCAAACTCATTTTTTTGTTTTAAAGAAAAACAGAAGCTGCAGAGTGTTCCCAGGGTCAGCATAATGTTTCAAAAAGGCAATGAATTTAAATAAACCGTTCCCTGAAGTTGATGAATTTAAATAAACCATTTCCTAAAGTTAACATATATTTAAGGATCTATTATCGGGCATCAGAATTAAAAACAAAAAAAGCGCGATGCCGACATTCGTCAAAACGCCAAATATCTGTGGACAGCAATTGGTCTAATTCTAATTATTTTTGTAATTTCTAGACATGTTAGGATGATGTTTGCTAGCTACCAAAAGGCCGCTCAAAATGTGACTAGGGTACAAACAGGTACAAACTGCTTTTTGCCAATTGAGAAATGAGTTCAATAAGAGGCAGGGTCATGCAGCGGAAAACCAAGTACGTATATGTTGCCTCACTCATGTACTGGTACTTCAGTATGCTACATGCAGGTCACCGGCTTCAATAAAAGATGAGTCTTTCCAGCAGAACCGAGTTTCCTGTGACAGGATAAGCATCTAAAAAGCAAAACAAATCCGTTGTGTTTTTTTTTTCTTCTCGTCTCGCCTACACAACAACAGGCTACGCATCAATTAATCAAGCCTGTATTTAAGCCGACCGCGAGAGGAAGTTGTTTCTGTACCGTGTTTTTTGCTGCGGCAACACGCTGATACTTGATGAATAATTCAGAGACAAATATCCCTTTCTTAGTGATGTTCTCCTGTTTACGCTCCGAGGAAAAATGTACACAATCTAACAGGGAAAAGTATTGTTTAGCTTTTCTTCAAACGTCATCCTAAAACTGGCGATTCATCTTCTAAGGCTGCACTCCGCATGCCAAATGACATGCATGCTTTATGGGAATTGGTGTGATGTGTTAAGTAGCATTTGGCATTTCGGGGGCATTTCATAGCCGTTGTATGCAACTAGTACAAGAGTGGTGCTTAATTTATTCACATTGCTCCCTGTAGTATCTTCCTGCAGGTGCCGCTGCTAATGAAAAAGCATCAACAAACCCACCGTGCGGCACCTGCACTAAATGGATGAGCACTTGCCACCCGCCTGGTGGTCATAGCGGAGCACTTAGCGGCCAATAAGCGGATATTTCCCCTGGGGGCGACAGCAAAACAGGTGCAGGGGGGAAGGTGTTTGAATGCAAACAGACACTAATAGGGCTAAAACCACTTCTGTTCGGCTGACTTTATCAGTTGGTTTGCTTTTTTTTTTTTTGTGACGCCATCACAGAGGGGCACACTGGTGACAGCCATGAAAACTTTATTTTACTTTCTTAAATTTGACTGTTCAAAATGTTGTTGTTTAAAGTGTGTCCTTGCTGAGACTTTATCAAAATAGCTGGGAACACAGAGAGACCTGTTAACAAAAGCTGACTTTGTGTTAGTTGAAATTTTTTTTTAACCTCTTTGGATTATTCTGACAGGGTTTGATTTTAATTTTAAACATGACAGACTTTAATTCCTACTATTTAAAACATAGAATTTTCACATTTTCGTAATACAAAAGAGGAGCCCGTAATCAGTCAGCTGATCTGACCATTATCAAAGACGCTGCTAAGACACTAATTATTAATCAATCCATATGATTTTAAATCAGTCTTGACGTAAACTTAACATTCATAACTTGTGCACAACTTGCTCAAACGTCACAATTAACTCCTCCAGTCTTAAATCCGTGTTTTTACGTATCTTTTATGTCTAGACATTCAATCCTAGGTATTTATTCATGTTCAAGTGTTAGGGTAAAGAAGGGTCGGAAAATGGCTGACTGAGTTAAATACTATGTTTTGTAATCTAATCTAGCTAATCTATCTTTCTGCTACATTTGCAAAACATCAGTATCACGATTTAGCTGATTTCCATTCTTCAGCTAAACTCGTCTTGAATCATAATCCTTGTCTTTTGCATGTCCGATACACCATAAAAAGAGATTAAAACTGAATTGGGCCAATTTAATGCATTGTTTTACAATGAAATTTTATAAACAACTGATGCTAATACCTGTACAGTAAACGTTTTGGACAGAACAAATTATATTTGCAATTTTTTACTTAAAAATTGAAAGCAAATGATCTATTAGAGCTTGTGCTGCACAGTGAAGTAAATGCTGTTCTTGTACCTGTCACATTGTCAGTTAACTTCCTGTGTAGCAAATTCCGACCTGACCGCAGTCTTTCCCCGCAGTTTCCCCTCATCTCTTCTCTTTCTTCCCCCTCGCCTCCACTTCCTCCTTTCAATAGGGCGCCTTCTGTACAGTGGTCGCTCTGCTGTGGTGACCTGACCCATGGTTTCCATGGATACAGAGAGGAGCATACGCATAAGGTGTCGTGAACCGCTGATGAGAAGTTAAACCCAAAGTCGTGCGCTCTCCTGGAAGCGATGGCGTCCTGGCGGGTTGCGCCACAAACGAAAAAAACTCTGCGGTGTCTAGTGTCTAGACTGGGTCAGGGCGGGAAACAGGAAACTGAACTTTCATGGTGCAATAGGCGCTTAAGTGCTTTCTTCTTATTGGAAACATGTGGTTGGGGATGGTTGACTGTAAATGGGACATTTAAAGGTGAAATAAAACAAACGTTACAAACTCACAAATTATGTGACAAGCTTTCATCAAATAGCTCAGGGATCGATACTTACAGCACGCTTAATATTTCTGTATTGCTGGGATTAATTTGCTTAGAGGTGGTGTTTCCAGCAAGTGAGCCAAAGGTTACCCCACCCTACAGATTACTGAGCCATTAACAAGAGCGTATTTTGTTACCATGACAACTAAATGGAATGATGAGGCTAGTTGCAAACCACACACAAGCCTCTGAAACATCGCATGGTTTACATTTTCCCTTTTGGAAGGAGCAAGTCTGCAAATTAGACATGCCCATTAGTGTGGGGATCTGTGTATGTGGCGCAAGCAGAGGACACATCCTCAAACACAAATTAACACCCCTTCACTCTCCTCATCGGCTTCACTAGGCAATCAAGCATGTGCTGCTTATCAGAAGCTAAAGCTAATGTCTTTATAAACCAAAGCTTTGCTTACCTTTTCGATTTGACATGACGGAGTTACATAAAGGGTTGTCTGGCTTGTATGCTCACTTCAATGTCACTCAATAAAATAGCCTGCAATAGTTGTCGAGTATTTCTGTCCAGCATTAATGAGAGTCTTGGTGTCATGACAGTAATGTGGTGGAGGAGCAGAAGGACTTTGATTTAATATAATTGAGTCCAGTGTTTGAGTCAATCTGTTAGTACGGTTTGACAAAACACACTAAGTGCTGATGTAGGCTTCAAACATTAGCTTATCATGCCAGCCGCTGAGAGGTTGATGAAGTGTTAAACCATAGGTTTAAAACTGAGTTCTGTTCCTACACCTAGGTTTGTACTCAAGTCAAAGTCATAATCGCAAACATCCCGTCCGGGAAAACAATACACACCTCTCGCAGGCAAGTGTAGATGGGACACACCAAGACCCGAAAGGGCTTCCCAGAACAACTCCTCATGGTCCCAAATACCTCACATAAGAAGGTGATGAAGCCCAACCACACCTCCACGTCTGATCGCTGGAGCTCCTCTCGGCGGGTGAAGTCCTTCTGTGGATTGGAAACGGGCGTGAGTCCTGATTGATTTTCTCGTAACGGGCAGGATATGAAGGAAAGCTTAATATAGATAATGCAAATTCATAAAGAGAAAAGCCACTTTTAATTCTTACACATCACTACAACCGTAATGGTCAAACTTTGTTCGCTAGACAATGAATGAAACGTTGCATCTAAATTCAAAATTCATAGCTGTGTGGCTTTCGTCCATCATGCAAAATGCAACAAGAATGCATTCAATAAGGATGGGACGAATTTCCTCCAGGAAATGAGGATGCAACAATAGCATAGAGCAAGTGTATCATTTTTTTGTCTTTGTCTCCTACATCTTACCTGATTCAAATAATCAGCTCATCACTAAGCTCTACAGAACCCTGATAATCCTGATCATTTGAAGTTATTGAAGGGAGACATCGAATACATGCAGGATAGTGGCTCTCTCGGACTAGAGTTGCCTAACCATGAACTAGAGGAAATGAAGGTAGCCACGACGACTGGAGCGCTGAATGAATCATGGATTTAAGATCGTGGGAAAATGGTGATTGATCAGGTTTGCTGCTATTGGTTACCATTGGCTGACCCAGACAAAATGATTGTCCCGGGTGGCGTGGGGCGGTTTTAAGGCAGGTAGTCAATAACATGGTCAAAACTTCAAACTGAACACTACACGCTGTGCTTCAAATGAGGGTGAGAATTGCCTTATTGAGCCTTAGCGGTACGGCCTCAATGTTACAATATTAGGATGATGAATATGGCATTTGTCTACCATGAAAATACAAATGAACTAGAAGACCACGATATGCTTGCTTATGAGTCAGTATTGTCTATGAAAGTGTATCATTTTTTTGTTTTAATTGATAGAGTGACATTTTAAATTGATTTAAATCGTTGTATATGAGAAACCTTATTGTTACATGAAACAATTTTTTGGCACCCCACCCCCCCACCCAACCCCCCCTACAAAAAACGTTGCGTCCGGTAGACGCACATTGATTTGAAAGTATGCGTTCCTATCAAAAATGATGCTACGCGGGGACGCAGGAAACAAGAGCACTGTACCATACTACTTTAATATCACTTAGCACTTTTTTTTCAGACCAGTGTATGAGTACACTTAAGTAGTCATTGATACTGATACCAAGAACCGATAACAGTGAGACTTCTAATACATAATATTACCCTTCCTACATATTCTACTAAAGCATTTTTCACAAAATTTAGACGATAAAACTTTCTGGTCACCGCCACGCCAAATGGTAAATCATGGTTTAAATGACACAAAACTTTAAATCAAATTTCCCATTGCTATAATTTGACAATTGCCCTATTTCATCTGTTGAGTTGCTAACCTTCCTCCGATTTGAATGTGTTCAAATCTCAGATGATGTCCTTAACTGCTATTGTAAGTTACTCTCCCGTGGTCATTTAACACTTCCCGAAAATATGTAAGCAGTATCTGTTAACATACGCAATGGTAGTTTTTGTATGTGGTGAACGGATAAACTTATGAGCCTTACATTTAAAAACCTGATACAAATTTGATGCATTTCTAATACCAATGCGCCGCAAAAGTGGCGGCCAGTGAACCATAAGAGTATTTGAGTTAATATAGGTTGAAGCACAGTTATACACATGTTGCACCACAAGTGAAAGGAAAACTTTGAAGAGTCCCACATCCACCGGTGTGACATCTGACATTTTCTTCTAATAACCCGCATGCATGCAGCGGAGCATTAGCCCTCAAGTCAAGCAGAGGTGATAAACAAAGCTGGGTTGAAAAGGCCAAGCTCGCCTGAAGAAGACGTGTGACAATCGACGTCTTGGCTAATGAGCAGTGTGGTCACGGCATAATTGTCGCCCCTATTGACAGAAGGGGGAGCCTTGAAATCATATCATTAAGCAGCGCTGCCATGAATCCACGGGTGACATTTACAGTGTTTTGAGGCAAAATGTCAAAAGGTCTCAAAAAAAGGGCGAATGAAAGGACAAGATCACGAAAAGATGAATGCAAATGAAATATAATATTATTCAAAACCCCAATATCCATTTTATCCATATTTCACCGGTTAAAGACAGTGCCACCCCCTTTCATCCTTACCCTTCCTTGTCACCTTTTAAAGTCGTACTATTGTTCCATCCTCAAAGAAAGTAACTCCTGAGCTGTTCCCCGGAGGCCTCCTTTGGCCCTTATGATCTCTGCGCTTCCCCATGCAACTGTCTCTCCTCACCCACGACACCACGGGCCACTGCCTCAGTACAAGGCCACCACTGCCCCCCTTGGTCTCTCTAGGCCATCAGCGCACTCCTCTCTCAGCTCCAGCGAGTCCGACAACTCATAAAAGACAGCAAAGTGTCCTGAGGTGGTGAACTGAGACAAACATGTCCACGCTGTCTTTAGATGACATTTAAGGGTCCAAATGTTATGTTTCCTTCACACCAAGTCAGCCTCCTCTGACTCCCACTGCACCATCGGTATTCCATTGTGTTCTTAAACTAAATCAAGCAAAGAAGTTGAGGTCCTAGTGCCAACCCAGAAGGTAGAGATCATGCCTTTAGGAGAAATGGCCATTATAAGCCATTCATTAACCAACCATTAATAATTTGGGTACTGTATTTGTAAATGCATAATAAGTTCTGAATCATTTTTACTTGATCTCTGTAAGAAAACAGATTACCTGCAATAGGTTGAGAAGCAGGGACCTGAACTTGGTCCCATCCACCATAAAGAGTGCCATCTTGTCGCAAAGCTTGGCGGCGGTGGCAGCAAAACTTCGGTCTGACACGGCCTTGTCATAGATAGTGCTCACAACTTGGGTCAGGGACTCCTCGGAGCGCGCTGAGCTCTGCGCCTCCTCCATGAAAGAGACCAGCTGCTCTTCCACGCCACTGCTGTTGCTCCTCATGCTGTTGAGCAACCTCAGCAGGCGGTCCATGCTAGGTGCACCCATCGTCTCCAACGCTTCCTCCTGAGGATACATAAGAGTTTAGTTACACATAGTAGCTGCACCCAGGTTTGGTTGGTTAAAACCATTCAGTCACATTCAGTTTTTCAGTGAATGTAAAATGAAAGTTTTTGGCTTATGGGAAGAAACAAAAGTACCTGGACAACAACCATAAGCAAAGGAGAACATGCAAGCTCCACATAGGAAGCATCAAATTCAAATCCTGAAAGTTAACAGCTATCTTCTAAAAACAGTTGGGTCAAATTGAGACTGGAGATATGTATGTACCTATATTTTATAGCTGTTGGGTCAGTAATAATCGTAAATTGTAATAATAATCACAACAATAAAAAAAAAACGGAAGCAAAATGCTACTTATTGCATCATTCATTTATTCCCAAAAGTTCATCCAAAATGAATAAACAACAAAACAATCCAATTTTGTGTTGTCTTCTGGGTTATTCATTCTGACCCAAGGTTTTCAGCTTACTAGGTACTTGGGCCTAAAAATTGGGATTCATGCAAAAAAAAAAGAAAAAAAATGATTATTTTATATAAAATAGACTTTGCATGATCAGGATTGTTGAGACTGAGCACGATAGCCGATCAGCAAGTTTAAAAATATCCGGTAACAGGATGTGGCAATATATCTGTTTAAATACATAACAGGTTTAATTATTACATACATGTGTTTACTTTTTTAGAGCTTCAACAAAAATGTTTTTATAATAGGTATAACATACAGCATTTTGCCACAGTTTAAGAATCTTTGCCATTTCCAAAACTGACAGAGATGCCCTGGTAAAAACATCAAGGACTTCTAGAAGGCATTCAAGAATTGTCCGGACGTAAAGTGAAAAATAAAACAAAAACAATTTGAGACCAAAATAATAGATGCAAACCATGTACTGTAATTAAATTACTATAACGTAATTACATTACAGCACCAAGCAAATACTGTAAATATGAAAACAGCTGAAGAGGCGTCACTGAAGATTAATGATGATGAATTGTGGCTTTGCTGTCATTTCTGAGCAGGCAAGCCTCAAGAGAACACAGCTGAGTCATACAACATGAGTCAAATCAAAAAACTGGATAAATGACTAAAGCATAGAAATGTGTGTGGTAAAGATGAAAAAATCCTGCAAACACGCACATGCATGTACACAATCTTGATTGTCTTAATAGTGAAGGACAGGAAGTAAGCAGCTTTCTCATACCTTCTCCTTTAGTCTCCTCTGCAGCCTCTCCTTGGACGATGGCAGCAAGCTGATTTGGGGCTCCCTGGACGGGCCCTGACCTGATGAGCTGGGGCTTTCTTTGCAGGCTGTCACGTCTGACACGGCGTTCGCATCCAGTGCTGACTCAGCCTTGGGAAAGTCAGCGGGACTCTTGCAGTCCCGAGGCTCCTCCATCTGTCGTGTGTGCTTGTCGCTTGTCACTTTTACATTCTCCGTCTCTTTGGTTGCTCTAAGAGGTGGTCCTTTGTCACAACCAGAAGGGCTGTGTTCTCCCGGGCCTTTCTGATTTGGGTGCCAGCGGCGGGTCTGGCTGTATCCGTGCGGGGGTCCGCCCTGACGTTGTCCATGTCCGCCTTGATACTGGCGAGGTGACCGGATGTTGTTTCGGTTGTCTCCCGCTTCTGTTGGGCTAGGTGACTGCTGATCCCACTGGTGTTGCGGTGATGGAGACTGGTTCTTACTGCCTGCTTGAGCCCGTTGTTGTCTCCTGGAATGGAAAGCGATGTTATGGTTAGCTTGGTTGTGATGTCGCATCACAACTGCAAACGTCGTCATTTAAGTACGACCCCTTACATGAGGATGCATTGTAAGGTTGTCTGATCCCGCAGAGTCTTACTGCTGTACTACCTCTTTGTGCTTGACAAGCTACTGCCATATGGTCTGAGAGATTAACCACACCAGCTCTGAAAAGGTAACCTATTATCTACTTCTGTCCAAGCAAACACAAACAGCCATTGCTTTTGCTCTGCCAGCTCCATTTTGTTTAAAGGTACAGCTACATGGAGTCTGACAATGCAACGATAAGTTAACTGACTTTGTTGTCTTAAACAAGCAACGTGCACATTATTCTGTGTATTTTGCTTAGAAGAGGTCAAAAACTAAGCTGTTGACTGCCATAGATTAGTGATTCACTTTGGTATTAGACCACACACTAATTGGCGGTCAGATAATAGTTTTTGTTTTTTTTAAAGGTTAAGTAAAAGTTGTTTTGATTTACCGTATTTCCGGTACTGTAAGTCAACTTCACGTATAAGTGGAACCCCCTCCCAACCCGTTTTTTATTTTTTTTAACTTCAATTTAAGTGAATTTTACAAAAAACGAGTATAAGTCTACCTCTGACTTCAGTGGTTACATACAGTAGATCATGGCTGTCCAATTAAAGCACATGCCGTGTGTGTGTGTGTGTGTGTGTGTGTGTGCGTGTGTGTGTGTGCGTTAACTCCCGGACATCATCTCCTATCTTGTCAATTATTCAAACATTCTCATAAGTCTTCCAAGGGTAGTCATCTTTGGACCTGTCCCAATTTGTTTGAAATGGAGGTCTTCGTTGAAGATTTGCTAATCATCTTACTTGGAAAGTTCTTAAAGGCGAACGTTTGCCATCCTGAACAAACCCTGACTACATCAATAGAGTTGCTATCTTTGCTGACACTCGCCAATGTTCATCCCTCAGTGGGATAGAGGCTTAAATCCTAAAGCAAGTAGCAGTAGGTTCATTTTATCATCTTTGAGAACGATTGGTTACAATTTGACTTACAGCCACGCAAAAACAACACAAAACAGTAACTATAGTTGCTTTAGTACATGTTATATTCTGACTTGTGTGTGAAGTATGGTTAGGCTGCGACCAAAAAAATTAAGCTACATTTAAAAAAAAAAGAGGACCCCATATACTCAATGTTTTTAGCTGAAAAACGCCTGGAATAAGTAAAGTCTAAAAGGTAAGGAGGTTACATTTGAAGAAGAGAGAAACTTCCTTAAAAGACATCAAACAGCCTTGTGTTTTAGAATTTTGCTTACTTTAAAGTATTTCTTCACTTCATAAAAGCGCCAGCCTAAGTAAATGCAAATGCATTATATTTATAGGCCGCTTTGTATGCGTTCATTGGGTGTACGTCCTTTCTGGCACCTCGGATCCACTCTCCCGGGGAGGTTGGGAGACAGTTCATCTGGTGGTGAGCAAACAACTGCCTCAAATATTCAACGGCTTTCCGAGAAGGATGTTCGTTAAGCTGAGCAGGGAGCGGCCGCGCTTTTCTTCACCTCCTTCAACGAAATGACGGCTACAAAGCTGCTTTTCGATATTTCCACCGGGGTTTTACGTGACTAATCCCAATCAGTTGTAATGCCGACCGACAGAAATGGCGAAATCGTGTTTAATGGGACTAAAGAGGTCGAGGTATTAGAATCAATCGGGAAGCCACGTGCCGCTCATAGGAGACGTTGCAAAAGTTGAGTAGGACAATATCTCGCTCACGCTAATGATTAATTTGATCTTTACGACAGCTGTTAGTAGAGACGCACGTCTCGTAAACCTTTCCCCAAAGCGCCGGAGGCGAGGGGTGAAAATGAGATGGTAATAAAACGTTAATCATATTTAATGATGGCCGAGCTCGGTGGCGGTATTGCTCGCGCCGACTGTCCATCAGTCATATCACTGCCGGGGTATTTGCGATGAAATCGTAACAACTGAGGCCACTGATGAGCTTTCAAAGTTGCCTACATGCAAGCTCGGTTGTCTCAGAAGCCATCGGCTAATTAAATCGAGCAGTATTTTCAGCATAATGTGTTTTGTACCATCAATGTAGACATCATAATTAACTTGTTTGATGTTGTCTAAGCTGATGGGTTTTTCCAAGCAGAGGCTGATCAAGATAAAAAGCCTTTTTCCAAGCCCCACAACAACAAATCCTAAATTGGATCAGTACCAAATTGGAAACTCAAATGCATGAATGTTGTTATTATCAGCTAAAGATCCGCCCCCATACGAGTGAACTGAATTCAAGCAAAACTTTAAGTAACCTTTGTTTGGTCCATGTACAACAGTTCTTTCCCCTAAATCCACTATCACAAAAGTGCACAAATTAGTCGTTTTTGGTGGCGATCCAATGTTTGATCAACATCCCAGTGTGAGGTCTGCGTGAGATTACATAAGAAATAATTTGTTGTCATTGTCCAACAAAAAGCAAGCAACTCCTTATTGGAAGGAAATATTTTATCTTCAAAAGCAACATAATATGAAGAATTTAAAAGATGACGATACAAACTTTTTACAGGACAGTGGAATTATGTCGTGTCCCGTTCCAAGACTAACCTGGCATAGACGTGCCGCATCCCCCCAGGGCCGGTGGGCAGAAGTATGGTTAACCGGTCGCTGCGATCTACCGCTCTAAAAGCAGGAGAGGGGTGCGCGGCAGTGTGGGTGAACGGAAGGATGAAGAGATGCGTAGATGAGTGCATTAAGTGGAAGAATAATTTAAAAGAAGGATTTTTTTGTAGGAGAGGCAAGCAAGGAGGCAAAAAGAGACAAATAAAACTACAGGTTGATAACAATGTCATGAACAACATGCAAAGAACTAGAGCCGAGGTAGGCAATCCCGTTCCGAGAGAGCCGCACACCTGCATGTCTTTGTCTCCTACATCTTACCTGATTCAAATAATCAGCTCATCAGCAAGCTCTGCAGAACCCTGATAACAATCCTGATCATTTGACGTTATTGAAGGGAGACATCGAATACATGCAGGATAGTGGCTCTCTCGGACTGGAGTTGCCTAACCATGAACTAGAGGAAATGAAGGTAGCCACGGCGACTGTAGCGCTGAATGAATCATGGATTAAAGCTGATTAAAAATGGTGATTGATCAGGTTTGCTGCTATTGGTTACCATTGGCTGACCCAGACAAAATGATTGTCCCGGGTGGCGTGGGGCGGTTTTAAGGCAGGTAGTCAATAACATGGTCAAAACTTCAAACTGAACACTACACGCTGTGCTTCAAATGAGCGTGAGAATTGCCTTATTGAGCCTTAGCGGTACGGCCTCAATGTTACAATATTAGGATGATGAATATGGCATTTGTCTACAATGAAAATACAAATGAACTAGAAGACCACGATATGCTTGTTTATGAATCAGAATTGTCTATGAAAGGTGTCAACCTATTTAACGCTGCCTGTCAAAGCAGACGTTTTTCACTGTCATTCTGTGTCACTATTATGCATGAGGGGCACAGACACAAAATGGAAAGGACAAAGTCAACATACATTTTGACATCTATCAGTCAGTGTGTTTTGCCCATTTCACACAGCTTGCGAAAGACATCTTCCTGCTTTTCTTGCGTCTCACTTTTCAACTAAAGGGCACTTATACAAACTGGAGGGACGAAGTTGACTTAAATTCTCACCTTAAAAGCCAGTAAACCAATATTCAGTTTTGAATGAACAGAAACGGCACAAAATTGGGGGATGGAGTTAATTTTTCCACCTTTGGAGGAAGTATCACAGCTATTAAGGTTGCCAGACAACGGCTAAATGTAAAGACCCTTTCTCACTGCCTGTAAAACATGATCATTTTTCAGATTTTTTTTCCCCCCTTGTACCATTGTTCTGTATAATTGACAAATTGCCGATAACTTGCCGATTTTTCCCACTTCTGGCCTTATCTGAGGAATACAACACTGTGTAAAAGCTCCAACATTTTTGTTCGGTATGAAAGGCAGATACTTGTAACCAGAACACTGAGAACAGAACAATGCAATACGTTTACACAGCCTGAGGATATTCAGTATTTACAGGGGCATTCTAGCAACATTTCTATGTCAAAGAGGCTTACGGTATGTTACAGGATCTTGAAGGCAGACACTGACTGTTATTGGCAGTTAAAAGCCAAAACAGCACATGAATGGAGCACAGAAAACTTCACTTCTCAATGCATCTTCTCCATGCAAGAACAAAAGAATTGTCCAAAGACGAGTGCAGTTGGACAAAAGCAACACAATAAAAAACATGTTTAAGAGTTGCATATTGAGTCGTACTTTGCCCCTTCTGTCTGAGCAGTACATTCCGGTAAATCACAACTAATTTCAGCCCTGCTTGACGTGCCATCTAAAGTAGAAACACATGTAGTGCCTCCCCTTCCCTTCTCTTACTACAGTGTAGTGCCTTATGGAACACACATGTACTGTATATCATAAGGTACGCTTGCCGTTGAGTATTTAACAGGTTGCTCCTGTGTGCGTTTTTAATTATATGCAGTACGTTTCAACAAAATACCCATTCACAAATTCCTTTACAATGCACGTGTAGAGGAGGGTGTACTCAACATTTGCATTATCTCCAAATGACCTGCGGTGATTCTTTTAGAAGTAACAAAAAACCCCCCACCACAATAAATAAAATAAACCACTTAGGGTTGTTGTTGATGATTGTCAAACTGATTTGTTTGGATTTGAAATACATTTTTCCCAAAGAGGAAATCATGGACATGGAAAGCATCCGCGCCCAGATCAAATGGCAATCATCATAAAACCTTCAACTATAAGGCCATGTTTGATGTAAAATTTGACATTGCTTGCTTCCCATACAAACATAAAAAATGAACCGCAACAAAAAAAGAATAACGTTCTCAAACTTTTTAACACTTCGGGGGCATTTTAAAATTCTAGTTTATATGCAAACATAAAAAGAAACTGTTAAACTAAAATTAGAGATTAGCTAGTATTGGTTTTGGTTTGATACCTCGCCTTTTATCAAGGAATCAGCACCCACGATGGCAGCCAATACTAAGACAGTCTTTGGAGCAGTTTTACGATCGTGTACTAGAAATGCCATTAATTTCATGAAATTTTAAGGAAAATGCTATATTGGCATATGTAGGTCTAAAACAATTACACGTGGCATTAGTTTGGTAGCTGTATTCAAGATTTGAGTATGCATAATAGCGTTAAGTCTGGATTAAAAAAAAAAAAAAAAGCAATATCAAACAACCCTAACTAAAACATCAAAATTATGGTCTTGCTATGCTACTGTACATTTGAAAATTCCAATTGATTGCAAACATTCAGAGATACGAGCAGAGTTAGCTGAAAGTCAGCTTTTGTACTTAGCACATTTTCTGTGATACCAACATTGGCGCTGGCATCATAATCAAACCTTCCGCCCAGTATGTCTTTTTTCCGCTGATAGTGCAGTGCAGGGGTACTCAATAAAGCTCAGCTCTTTTGCAGTGATATCGCGAAACAAAGACTAAATTGATGCAGGCAGGATAGACACATTTAACTGTCAGAAACTAATAGGGATTGGCCAGAAGTGCTATGAAATACTGTACAGTACGCTTGGAAGATGTGCCAATTCTCCAATTCTCTTCATTTTGGTTAGGCAAGAAATGTCCTGAGAGGCACGCGGTAATGTTCTGAGAGGCCAGTCATTGCTTCAAAATAAACTGGACCATAGCAAGAAGCGTATAATGCAAACGGTCTTGGCACACAAGTACCTCCCGGAAGCATGACAGTGATAACGGTAAATTTGAGCTTTTCCCTCCCAGAGTAGCATTTGATGTAATAAACACCATGTTATGTTTTTTCTGATTGACGTTCATTTTTTTCCACCAGATTTTTATGACTAACAACTTCAGCTAACGAACGGGCGCCCTAAACGTAACTCGTTCTTATGTAAAGCATCGTCTGTATACTTGTTTAACCATTTTCAGAAGTAAAAAGACAAGATTTTGTCTCTAGTTATTGTTTTAACTAAATCATTGATGTACAATTTATACCTTGCTGATCACCACTCACGACTCAATTGCAAAAGTCACATGACCAGGTAAGTGTTGTTACCTGAACCTTGCGCACGTGATGTCACTCAGTGGTCCATAAGTGGAAAAAACATATTTTTTAAGGTATTAAAATTCAAATATGAAATATAATTTCCTCATAAAATGAAATATTGACAAAATATTCACTTTTTCCTGCTGAAAATGGCAAAATAAGTAAAGTATCCCCTTAAGTTTGGTTTTGATTGACACAAATAAGTAAAGTAAGTGAGAATTCTGGAGTTTGTCTATAACCATTCTACATATGCATAAAAAGTAAAACGTAACGACAATAAATTGTGTATTTTGCCTAAATTTTGACAAAAGATCAGGCTACTATTCATTATTCTATGGAAAATAATTTTGGAGTTACAATTTTTACAATGTCTAACTAGTGAACAGGGCTAACAGACAGCAAATGTCTTACTGTAATTTGAATTACTTTTGAAGGTTCGTCCATGCTGCATGTTCCAACTACATTTTTTTTCTCTTGGTCTGCCCTCACAACTACCAAATCTGCAATTACACACACATATACACACACACACACACACACACACACACACACACACACACACAAAAACTAATAAGGGCTTATCAAGACATTTGCTCATATCAATTGAAACTTGTTGCATTTTCAATGCATATTTCTACCCAAAAGCTCATAGGTTGACATCCAAAATGACGGCATTTCAATGTAGGTGTTCCACTGTACTTTCTGAAATGTGTTTTTCCCTTGCTATGACTCAAAAATACAAAAAAAGGCAGAGTGGTCTGACTTATTCGGTCAACCAAATTGCGGTCGATCCCTCGACAGAAGGAGCTCTGACATAAGTGTCTTGACAGTCGGGACTACGATAATGAGTCAATGGCGTTGCCTTGGTGTCAACGGTGCATAAAACGAACATAAACATGGATAAAAGTGTGCTTGGAAACATGAAGTGTTTGTTTTTTTCCTCTTTTTTTTTTTTTTGCAGAAAATCCATTGCCATGAACACAATAGCTCTCAACAGTGCCAATTATTTTCTCTACCTTATGTTGTCCATTTGGTACTTAGCAAAATTTAATTTGTTCTTACCAAAAATACAACACAAATATTTTCCCTATCCTGGTTGCTTAGCAACCCGAGAACATTTTCCAGTGACATCAGGGCAGGCACCAAAAGAATTAGGTTCCCACCAGCCTGTCCTCTACTCTCAAGAAGCTGCTTTCAATGAAGTCACAAATCAGATTTCATTGTGTATACAATAAGAGAACATGTGCCAGCAAAAACTTCAAGTCAAAATAAAGAATGTTTTAATATATAAAAAAAAACAACAAAAAAACTTGAATGTGTCTGTTTTATTATTTGTCTGCAGTCTGCATTCCTACATGGACATTATTTGGCAGCCGAGAGCAGTTAAGGCCAAATATTGGCTGCTTGAGATCTGACTTCATTGTATGAAAACGTTCCCAGGAGTGTGTGCGTATGTGGACTTCCATGCGTCATTACCGTCGGTCGTTCCTCTTGCGTCGGAAGAGTTTTTTGGTGTGCGCGATCTCAGCCTCATTAGGAAGGGGTGGGAAGATCTGTTAAGCACAAATCATAGAGACAGCTGATGTCAAACCAGCAACGTGCACTAGATCACTGAGCGAAAATTTTCTATACATGTAAAAGTGCATTAGAAACATACTTTGTGTATGATACACCCAAAACCTTTTTGCTCTTGGGTCTGCTTTAAATCGAATAGGAAGTAGACAAGCTTTATTTATCCCATTAGAAAAAGGTCTTGCAGCTCGGTTATAATACACAGTTTGTTTGCATTTCCATCAGAAAATTTGTCTAGGGTGCCAAAAACAGGTACTGCTAAATAACTAAAAAGGTTTAGTTCAGTATGCTGTTTTCAGACATACACAAAGAATAACAGCACAAGGCATAAACTCTAGATATGTTTCATATGTTTCCGGTAACAAAGTGCCTGGCAAGTAAAGTTTTTATCAAAGTACTTTTTTGTGACATGGCTGAAAGAGTCCTCTAGTTACTTTTGTACCTTGGTTGAGGCTTTTTTTTTTCCTTCTTCGGGAAAAAATTTACACATCAATCGCAGCAACAAGTTTGAATGCTTTTCATGACAATAAAACATGCCGGAAGAAGGCCACCTTCAAAATATGCCTTACTTTACCAAATAACATAAAATCAAAAATGCCTTGGTACGCTTTTATTTTTAAGGTGTCCCTGGCAACATAACAACTTGACTTGCCATCCTACTGCAACTATTGATCCCGACTCATGATACAAAGAACTCTACATTGTTGTGAAATCATGCTCAATATCCATCTAAAACAAATGACTTAATTACGCCGACATTGACACATGGCTACTGTTGCCATTGTTTTCTGGTGGCGTGTGCTCTGTTACAGTCGTATCTAGCATGAACTAGTCATCAGGTAGTAGCGCCCAAGTGCTTCATATTTTGACTTATGATAAGACTGGTTGGGTATTTTGATCTGGTCACCTGCGAGGGGGCCTACTTCTCAGGCTTCAAAGGACAGTCCTTCTCTGGCTTCCTGTAATAAACATTGCAGGCTCTGGCACCTTAATGGCTAAATCTGTTAGAACACATATTTCACATACCGATAACATGAAATATCTAGTCTATTTTAGTTAGACAATTAGAATATAACCGGAAGGTTAATTGTAGTGCTTGTTTCATTGTTTCACATGTATGTGTTTGAATGTATCCAGTGTTAGCACATGTGTTGACATTAATGGAGGTGGAACCTCCATCCAAAAGTGGGTAGTAGAGGACATGGAACAACTGGACACGCCTCGTGAATGACCGGCTTCATTTAGAAATTGGCTTAGACTTTTTAGTAAGGAATAAACGCTTAACGGGTGTTGCTGATGCGATAAACGTATGTGTGTGTGATTATTCCTAAAATCAGGAAAAAAACACGGAGGAATCTTTCACCAAGGTATGTAAACAGGATTCTTCGACTGGGCACAGACACTAAAATCAAATTAAATATGAAAGATCCAATAGGTGACAATGCGCTCATTGAAAGTAATTTATAGTTGGGACTGTGCAGTCATTAGCACCTCTTTACTCACTGATCATGTAGTCAGTGGCAAACTGCATGTTAATCACCAATCCAGGAACAAGCATAATTCTCGGGATCGGTTTATATGTTTACAATAGCGAGTAAATGTAATTTATAGTTTCACTGTGCTTTTATTGCCTGACATTGTCTATAAAGTCAGTGGGTGATCTATGTGATGCCAAATAACAATGATAAACATTCATAAATGTTAAGGACTTAACGGTTTGACATCTCCTTGCTTCACAGTCATCGTGCTGTTTGAACAGTGTTGACTGAATAGTATGGATTGGTCAAACGGCGTACTTCCAGCAAACCTTTGCATCAATGCGTGTCGTTACCATGGTCACACATCAGCCTGCTAACGGTGCTGCCGAGTGGATCCCTTCCACTTACAGTACTGTCGGCCAATACAGAAAAGCCTCAATAAACTGCTGGTCTTATCCTTGTCCTCTGGCTAACATGGCAGATTGGATATGAGTAGGTCTCTACTCTGATCATCAACAGACATCTTAGCCCTGGACTTTATGGACTCCCCCCGACCTTGTCATCTTTATAGTAGCTGCTCTTGAACGCAACAGTCAATGCCTGGATGCTATTTTCTGGAGGTCAAGCATGACTGCCGCACCTTCATTGTCATTCAGACCGCCTTGATGAGTGGAGCCAGTGTCGAGTCAGCGCATTCTGGCCACTGGAAGTGCTGCCAAGATGCAGCTCAGATACTTTATTAGCTATCTAATTAACATACACATAAAAAAAAGTCTGACTTACATAGTAAGGTTGAATGTATTATCAACAAAGACGTATTTGATTGGCAAAATGTTCATAATTTTTTTAAAATTGCTTGTTTATTTATGTATTACTAAATTGACCCATCAGAGCTGTAAAAAGATAAAGCTTGCCTTCACTTTAATGCACAGATTCAGCGTAGTGGGATACTGCCGAAACTGTGTTCACAATGTTATACACTGACATGGACTTCTACAATCAGACAATTATACTAAAGATGCAACAATTAATCAACAACTAACCAATCACACGTTATTTTGATTGACAGATTAATCATTTGGATACTGTTTTTAATTCAAAATCGACCAAATGCTTAGAGTTTTGTTTTAAAAACAGAGTTAATCATTTTCTGTTATTCGGTAAAGAAGACAGATTATTTGCTTTTACTTTGGAACACGATCAATAGCTTTTTTTTTTCTTTACTTTCTGTATTACTTTGATGGAGATTTCAAAAATATGTTTGTAAATAAAAAAAAATAAGAAAAAATTAATAGTTGAATTCTCTTTTTGTAAATTTGAAATAATGTTATTCATAGACATGGAAAAAAAAATACTATTCCAGTAATTCCCCAAATATAAGATGCACCAGTGTTTAGGACGCGCCCTTAATTTTGGGGTCAAATTCTGGTATTTTCTACGTACTTGACTTTGACTTTATGACTTTGACAACAATGTTAAAACTATTGCAAAACAGAATAAATATTCATTTGGGGGAAATAAAGTCCATTTTACACTTGGGGAATTATGGTAATTATAAAAATAATAGATGAGTTTATCATCAAAGTAATTGTTAGCTGCAGCCCTAAATGATGTGACTTCAGCTGACTAACTGATTTTCAACATGATGGGACAGGAGAAATGAGCACAGCATTTTAAATCTTCATAAACTAAACTCCCTTAGCATGCAGGTGTGACCCTTGTCCCCAATTTTGCTTTGGTGCCATTTACAAAGAACTGCAAAGTGCCAAAAAGACAGATGGAATCCCGCCTGTTATTGCTCTGATACGTTTTGATTGTCAGTTGTGCGTATGCGTGTATCCCTGTCAAAATCGCAGCCAACAAACTGTGTGTGACTATGTGCCGTATAATGTGCAGGCATGGAGTCTCATTGATAGGATGTTGACGTAGCTGTGAGAATTCCAAGAAAATCAGACTGCCCCCTACCTTACTGGGACGACACGTATCGTAAAGACACGAAGCACAAAGGAAACATACAGTAGATAACAAATGGCCTGAATTTAACCCGGCCTACCCCAGGAGTACAAAAAAAGGTCATGATCTCATTACCATTGTTGATCATTTCATTAGAATGGAAGCTGGTTTGCTCAAGCGTAATGTAGATTCAGGAAGGAAGCGGTGAATGTGAATACAAACAAGACTGACCGTTATACTGGACTTTCTCGCAATTGCACAAAAAATGAAATGCATTGTCTTTAACGCGCCTTCAAGTGGAACACCAATTCTGGCATCATTTCGGAGCACTCCATTGTTTCACTCCTTCTCTCAGCTTATTTATGTTGCCGGGGAACGCGGCCAAAAGCGATAAATATAAAAGTGCCCCAAGAGTGGCGTTACAGGACAGGTTGTTGAGAGCACTGAGGGTTGGGGGGAGAAGTCGAATAGGAATGACAACATGAGAGATTGTGAATTTAAGACTGCGAGCACATAAAAGCAAGAGGGAGGGACTCTTAAGTACTACAACATTTTTCCCACATTTCCACATGGATGAATGATACTTGTTTCAATCTAGAAATGAGCCGCACCCCATAAAATCACATCTAAATGCACGAAGGTGCATAAAAAAATAACACCAGTGTTGTGTTAAAATAAAGACTTGTGTTTATACAGTGTTGACATTTTTATGTTTAATTTGTGTTTGTGGATTAAAGTAGACAATTTATAATAGTCAGAGATTATTGGTTTCCTTGCTGCGTCCTCCTGAGGACAGTTGACAAAGGATCTATTTATCTTTTGGAATTCATTCATTGATACAAAAGCAATTGAAAGTATTTTGGGTAAGGAGGAAGTTTTAAGAAAACTGAAAAAAAAAAAAAATCTCATGAAAGGCTTATTTTGTGACCAAAAAAAAAAAAATCTAGGACCCGACTGACTAAATCGGCCGCTTATGACTGATTACTTACCTTTCATCTTTATTAACCACTTATAGAAGTTGTACACTAGTTACCATGCTATCATTACTTTGTACACATGAATCCATATCATAGCTTTGTATACCTAAAAAGTGTATATCATGAAATTTGTTGATGAGGTAATTCAGCAAATCATCATTAAAAAACAAAGCAAATCTCAATTTGTACAACCAATGGAGTTGTGCAAAAAAAATAACGTGGCTGTCACACCTTTACTCTTACTTGTCTTAATTTTACTCTTAAATACACACACATTCATAGACTTCAAAACATACACACCCTACTTTCAACATTTCTGCTTGCCCTAATCTCCACCCACGAGATGTGACTACACTGCGAACACATGGGAAGTATTACCTAGCTGCTACTAGCCAGCCGCGCCATGTTCCCCTTCACCCACCACCCCTGCCGCCGCCGTCCACATGTTTGTGCGAGATATGTTGTAGTGTCTCTTTTTTGTTGTTGTTGCAGCACGTGTGGGGATTTTTTTTTCCTGCCATGCCCTTCATTTGGGGCATGGCAGAAGACTTTTTCTTTTTCTCGTCCTCCTTTCCTCGTGTGACATGTTTCATACAGTTAACGGAGCACTGTCCTATGGCAAATACCGTTGGGTCTTCCCGTCTTGTCTTCCCGTCAGTCAACTGTGTCGAATGTTTCTTGGACAGTTAAAGCTCGTTAGGTAAAAATGTCATTGCCTTGTACTTGCCGATGTCATGTTCATTAAAGCTGTCTATCTACCTTTACACGCAATCTAAAGTCAGTTTGTTAAGAAAAATATGTAGTGAACATAAATTAAGCTTATGTGTTAAATATCTCATCCATTCAATCACTAGTAACAGAAACACATATGACAGGGACGAATGTCCTAAAAAGGTCATCAATTGTGCCATGCAATGTATTCTGTGAACCAAAAAGGAATGTTTTTTATTTTCTTTCTTTTTTAAATAACATATTTACAATTGAAATCGTGTGATTAGTGGGGAATAGGTAGCGGGCCGGCCAGTGAATAGTGAAAATCTGAACATAATTAAAACCAATTGAAATACATTGGAAGGGAATAAATGTTATTTTATTCAATGTAATACTTAAAAATAATCAGCTGATTATTTGTTAATTTGTATTTGTTTTGTTTTGTGTTTTTTTTTTTGCCAAAAATTGGCATCGTCCAAAAAGCAACTATGTTGGTTAGGCCTTAATTTTGTCACGAAAACTCTAAATACGCCAATGCTGAAATAATAAATTTTTCTCTATGGATTTTTTTTTTTATTTTAAAGAAAAAAATTTAAAGGTAATTGAGAATAAAGTCTTGGTGATGGATAGCAGTGTAGCTGCTGTGGCTTTAAAAAACAGACTTCTACTAAATATATTTATGACCATCAAGAGCAATGTTTATCTAAAATGAATAGCAGTATTTGGAAAAAAAACAGACATTTTATCATCTCAAAAAATGCACCTTTTCATCACCATCACCTTTTCAAAACCTTTCATCTTTTTTTTTCCCGATAGCTTGGGGGAATGTAGGCATATATATAGAGCTTCAATCAATCAATCAATCATTTTTGCGCAGAATGAGAAAAGTTAATAAAAACAAATCTATTGATCAAAGAAAACTTGACGAACGGCACTTCAGGTGTAATCAGAAAATCTACGCTGACAGTCGACTGCCGTTGCTGTCAAGGCAAACTCAAACTCACACGCGAGCTCTGTCAATGCGGGGAATTTCTCGAGAAGTGTTTTCTTGTGAAAATCCCTGTAGTATAGGATTCCCCGTAGTGCCGGATTTGCTTGTGTTTGAAGATCGCTACTCGGGGGGCTTTTTGATCTAACTCCATAAATGATGCTCGCCTGCAGTACAGAAAGGGGAGATTTGGAGTCATCACAGTCAGGTACAGTGGGTGATCGGTGATGGGAGGCGAAACGATGCAAGGTCCTGACATCCACATCTCATTAAACAGATGTGATCTGAGGCCGGTGCCACAGCGGAGCGCCGACGGATAGGCAGCTACATCAAAGCAGCCGGTGGTCTGGATTCAGGAGGAGATGGAGCCATTGTGGGATCAAAGTGTCAGGTGGGGTGGGCGGCTGTAGTACCCTATAGAAATGTAATCATATGACACCCACTGCTACAGAGACGGGTTTCACGCTCTCGCCCTCTGTTCTTGCCACCGCTCCCAGTGTAACTTCAATCATACGCGCGCTCTGTGCTATATGACACTGACAGTCGGCTCATCATCTCCAAAGAATCAAAGCTGTGTGCTTGTGTGTTCTGGTTTGTATTAAGGGTGCATTTATGTGTCTATGTGAAACCGCATAGTGCGGTTTCAAATCCGTGTACAGGCATGCCAAGTCGCTAGGTGGCAGTAATGTCGCAAATTCTGTCCAATTAGAAAGAACGTCCGCCTCTAACGTGTCCAATCAGAAAGAACCTCCGCCTCTGACATCACCAGTATCCGCCTCTTTGGTGGGAAAAAAAGTAGCGCGATTACGCAGATCTCCGTTTAAGCTGGTTACAGGCAACCACGAAAACGGAAGCTTGGGAACATTTCCACTTTGGCCGGATGTTTTGAAACATTCGGCTTTGATGAAAAAAAATAAAATAAAAAGCCGGCCATGTATAGCAAATAGGGCAAACCGGAGACGTTTACTACCCGTTTGCCGGCTACGTTAAGACAAGGCCTTCAGCTAGGTTCACACTGTAGCCTAGAGTGACACAATTCCGAACTTTTCGTCACTCTCCGACCTGTATCTGATCTTTTGGGGGCAATGCAAATAACATGGATTGTATTTTTCCAAATGCGACCCAGGCCACTTGCGTCTGTGGTACTAAATTCCATACATATCCGATCTTTTGACATGCGACTTCAGTCTGAACGGCCAGGTCGCATTCATGTGACTCGAACATAACAACGCCACAATTATGTGCTTAAAAAGCTGGAGCCATCTTGGACAAAAACACAACATTGGCGGAACGTGACGGAGAAGTCTGAAAATATTCTGACGGAGAGAGAACAAAGTGTATTGTGTATGTGAAAGGACGTCAACGTAAACCTACTAAGGAGTGCCAGCGACGTCAATTGACAACTACTTTTTTTGTTAAAGTTGAATGGGCGTAGAAAAGGTTTTGGCAGATCTGGTTTGATATATGCTCTAGATCACTATGGTCAGTGACATGTAGGCTGAATAAAAGTGAACTTGCGTAGAAGGTAACCACAAAGCATGAACTTTTTAAACGAAAGAACCCCGGATCCATTGACACAGTGTCAAGTGAAAACTACGAGGTAAGCCGACTATCTTCTATACTATAGAACGTAGAATATGTAGATTTGCTTTACTTAGCTACACATACATTTGTTTCTGTATGACTTTTTGAGTAGCTAATTCGATGCTATCATGCTCATTTTTGCTTCATTGATGTTAAAGCAATGATTAAAATGGAGAGGATATAAAAAAAACGGTTATGATCCAGTTGATTGTAGTTCGAGTGATAAGGTATTGATGGATGTGTTGTGTAAAAAACACAAAAGCTTATTAAGTGACCGTTATCGGCCTTTAAAATTCTGATTGTAAAAAATCTAATAAAAAGAATTGCATTCGATTGAAAAAAAAGGTGGTATTTTAAAGGTATTTTAAAAAAAAGATTTATAGTAACTAGAATAAAATGTTACTTTTACAAAAAGTTATTTATTTACAAGTATGAAGTTATGTTTGGTTAAAACAAATATACAATTGGAATAAAAACAAAGCTTTTTCTTCAGAAAAAAATGTAATGTGATCAGGAAAAAAAACTAGTTAAAACAAACACAAAATAGTTTTTTTTTTTTTTTTTTTTAGAAAAAAAACGATGCAACGTTCAGTGATAATTATTTTAAAATTGAAACCGTTTTTAAATATGCTGATAATGTATAAAGCAAAGTCAATCTAAATTAGGAGATACAAATTTTTCATTGGCTAGTGAGAAGATGCAAAGCTGTAGCAGAGGCTAAGGTGGCAAAAAGAAGACCAAAGGGTCGTACTGCAGAAGTGACCAGCGCATAGTTAACCTCAAGGGCAGGGACAATAGCAGGAAGAGACCACAGGGTGGGGGGGCAACCGGTCACCCTGACCCCCTCACCCCTCCCTGGATGTTGTTCCGCTGCCCACCAACATTCGAAGGATGTGGGGAACCGTGAAGGATGTCGAGTGGAGCGCAGGGAGAAGAAGAAGTCAAAAATCAAGCGTTTTGGGAGATGGAGTCAGAATGGTGGCAAGAGAAACATGAAAGAAACGCTATAAGCAACAGTAAAGGCTGCCAGTGGAATGTGACTGACAGCTGGCAGACGCACTGCCACAAAGAGTCCAACCCAGGTGAGCCTCCCACCTCCCGAGGTCCATTTCCTGACCCAAGTTATGCTCTGCTGCACGTACACGTCCAGACACAGGGGCCAGGCAGTCTGCGACACATCTCAGTTTCGGGCTGCCGCTTTGTTCCTCGGCCAGAAAGCGGATATGTCCTCAATGACTGCTCTCACCTAACCTTCCCTTTCTGCTGCCTTTCATTCTTTTAAGACATTGTAATAGTCTCCCTGACAGAGCAGTACAACAACATGGCTCATTCCTAAGGCGCAAAAAACAAAACAAAACAAAAAACTGCAGCAGTAGGTTTGAGTGGTCGTTTGGAATTGCAGGTCATGTTGTCCTTAGCGTGGGTTTGTGTGAAATTTCCAGGCAACAGTTTTCATATGGTCTTGGGCCAACTAAGCATTCTTCCTCTAAACCACTATGCTGCCATATAAAACAAAAAATGCATATTTGTAGATGACCAACAAGTATTATTCGGCTCTAGTCAAAGATGAAAATTTGAATATAATAATAGAAAGAAATGAGATTCAATCAACAGTGAGCATAACGGAATGCTATGGAAAAACTGTGAGTTGGTCAGGATGCATATTTGAACTCACAAACCCAATATTACGATGATTGTATTGTTTGAGTTTGACACTTCTTCTCCAAGTCCTATCAGTACCAGGAAATTTCACATATATTAGGGAAAAAATTCTGCTGGCGCAAATCCCCTTTTTTCAGTAATTAATATTATCTAATGTCAACTATCGACCACCAGTGTAAACCTTTTTTCAGTAATTAATATTATCTAATGTCAACTATCGACCGCCAGTGTAAAACACCGTAGGGACATTTATACAGACATTGCCTAGTTGCTGAGTGTGTATGGGACAGGTATGGTACCTCTATTTGCATGAGGGTAAAATGAGGGTAGGCCACATTTACTAATTTTTTAAAAGTGTATCTGGATAACTTGCGCACTGCTTTTAGTTTTCCAGTTATGATTCATGGGATATTGCGAAAAGTGAAGGAAGAGAAGACCAAGAATCCATAGCTCTAATGTTGGCGCACGTGAGGTCACCCCATCTTTCTTGTCGGTCCTACATGAATAACTGGAAATGGTGTTCTTGGCTCGTGATCTATACAATGAGGAAGTCATCCTTAACAGTGCAAGCGGGTCAGTCTTGGCTCAAAATGCTCCCATGATGACACAGCGGCAGGGAGTGGAAGTGGAAAGGGCTCAAAAAGAAGGGAAGGAAGAGAGGGTGACATTGCTGGACACTCCGGCCAAACTCAAATCACCTCTGGTAAACACAATGCTATGTGTCTGTTGATAGCAACACATCTGCAAAAGTAGTTTTACACATTGGGTATATTTGTTGACACTATTTTCAGGAAAGTATTATAGTGAAAATCTACTTGCAGGAAAATACACAACATTTACACAGTAGGCTGATAATTTTTTTTTTCAAGAATTTGAGTCAGTCAAATACTTTAAATTGTGGGCTTGCGTCATATATATATATATTATATATTATATATATATATATATATATATATATATATATATATATATATATATATATAAATATACATATTATATATAAATATACATATATAAATACACATATACATTGTGTATATATATATATATATATACATATATATACATATATATATATATATATATATATATATATATATATATATATATATATATATATACATACATTTATACATACATATATTTTATCTATACATAAAAAGGGTATCCTGCATTATATTGCACTTCACGTTATATTAAAATATAGACAGCTATATTTTTGAATTTTTACTTGTATATTGTTTGTACTTAATGAGCAAAAGTGTTTTCTAAACTAAAAGAAGGCAAAGTTATGTTTAAAGGGGGGTTCAATCTGTGACTCAAATCCGTCCTCTGCTCCCAATAATAGGTTGGACGACTAGTTTGTAAACAATGTGTACACTTATGGAACGAAAACTGGGAGCGGTACGAGAGTGTGAGCCATTCAATACAGGAGCAGGATGGGACGGCAGTCGCTTTCAGCGAAACAGGACAGGATGGTTGTGTTCTCGGATTTGGGGCAGGGTGGGGGGTGGGCTTCTGTGGGATGGGGACAAGAGTGCAAAACCATTCCTATCACCCTTTACTCCAGAGGCACATGAGCAACATATGTAGTCTGATTTTTCTAATTATAGCTTGAGTAAAATTAAAACTTTTATTTCGTTCTATAAACTACTGGCTATATAATATTAACTTTAAATACATCTACTGTCATTAAGAATTTTTTTTTTTTTTTTTTGGGGGGGGGGGGGGGTCTCATTTTTGTTCTATTGACAACGTATATGTGTTTAAAGGGAAAATAAATTGCGAAAAATATACCCTGTTAAATGGAGGATGTTAATGATGCAAACACAAAATAAAACCACCAGGAGGCAGTAATGCAATTTGCAGCAACTTGCACCGCAGTTTTACAATGAGCCACGAGATGTCACCAGAGGAACATTTATAGACTAGAGGCTTGCTTGTTATTTTTCACCATTCAATAACCAGAAGGTACTGTTAAGCAACAGCAGAAGGGTTCTAATTTTTGCACTGTTTACTTGCTATATGCTTGGGATTAGAAAATGAATTATTCAATCTCTTCTAAGAAGAAGGAAAAAAATGGGCCTGTAACTTACAGAACACAGATGGGGCAGGAACTTCTCTATGTCGTTTAAGCCTATGCTGTCGTCTTCCTCAAACTTGTTTTTGCTCATTCTGAAACAGGAGAAAAAAAAAATCATGGGTCCCATCAGGGATGGCATCAAGGAACAATATGAAACCATTGTTTTCCACGCAAAATGGCAGATCATACCCCTCTCGGTCAATATGTGGCAGGTGCTTTGGCATAGCTCTTGTGTGTTTCCTGTGGAAGTGACTGAAGTCAAGCTTCTCTGGCTGCATATCCCAACCTGCACCTCTGCAACATGCAGACAAACATTACTTTTTTAAAACCCTCACTAGTGGAAGGGGATGGGGACTGGGTCAGCCTGCAAAAAAATGCATTCAAAAGATTTCCATTGAAATGCATGGGTAGATTTTTTTTTTTAAAGGCTGATAAATGTGTTTTCAATGAAAAACAACCATACACCCACAAAATTATTAAAAACAATTCAAAATTCGAAAGAATGCAAAATATTTTTCTTAAAAAAAGAAAGAAAAAGCAACTGCAATATTCCAGGCTAAGTTGTCGCAACCATTCAGTTGAAAATCTTCTGTAAAACAAAAATTGACATTATAAAAAAAAGGAAGATTTTGTATTCAGAACACCAAACTGCAATTTTCCATCCTGTTTTTGTTTTCTGTAAACAGCATTATATTGGTGGACAATCTTGAGCAGCACAATTTCAAACTTTTGGGGTAGTAATAGAGACATAAAAGAGAACAAGATTGTGTATAAAGCCCCAATTACACTGCCTGTAACATCTGCTACTGTTATACTTTTTCATACTATTCAATATAAAAATAATTGACAAGGAATTTTGAAAGAAAGTTTGCTTTTGACGCTATACAGTAATGCAAAGCACATACCCTCGGGAGTCCATGGTGTTAGCCGCCCAAATGTCTGTGCCCAAAATATCAAAGGACGCATCTTTGTTTCCATTCTACAATTCAGACAGTAGAAAGAGAAAAAAAACATTAATATAGCATGCATCCTCATTGTGACATATGAGAAACACAGACATGACATGATTTGAACTGGCACCTTGGCAGAACTTTTGAACTGGTTGTTTCGTCCCCTGCTGCCAGATCGAGAGCCAGACCCCGGTCTCGATCCGGAACTGGGCCTTGAGCCTGAACTGCCATTACTGCTGTGCTCCCATTCATCCTGCAGACAGACAAGAAAAAAAAAGTTTATTTTTCATCCTTCTGAGAGATAGGGTCCACTCCAACTTTACAGAATATGCACTTACTGGCTTGGAGGAACTCCTCCCCTGAGAGGATGTCCAGCTACCATCTTTGTAGACATTGCACTCATCCGTCCACTGGAAGAGAGAAACAAAACAAAGGATCAATTTTTGGAATAACTAACCAACTGCTGCTTTGCAAATTAGACATCTATTCAATTACTAGTAGCACAAACACATGACAAGAACTATTGTCCTCATAACTTAATCGATTGTGCCACACAACGCATTCTGTGAGCTCAAAAGTAAAGTGTTTTTTTTTTTTATATTTACTGTGATCTTTGGTATTCAGGGGAAATAGATACCAGGCCAGCTTCTGTATAGTGAAAATATGCATTTACTTGAAATGCATTGTGAGAAAATAAATGTGATTATAATTTTTCAAATTAATCCATTGATTGTTAGTCAGAATTTTTCTCTCAAAAATGTGCATCGGCTTACAAGAACCCATATCAGTCAAGTCCTTCTTATTATTATGATTAAATAATGGTATTACAAATAAATACAAAATGAAAAGTAGCCCAGTAAAAATGGACCTTTGATGTATAAGGTCATGCCGTAAAAGGCAGTGAGTGAGTTCAAATAAAACTATTTTATACACTCTGAACTGTTTTTAATACCTCATATATGACTGATTTGGTCCATATGCCACTTTTAAAAATCCCATGCGTACTCTTAAACATGAAGGTTTGTACAACCCTCAACTAAACCGCGCCTATGCCGTTCATCTATGAAATAAGGAACTAACCTGTGGCACCTTCCCGCCATCATCCAGATCTAGATCGCCGTCAACCTTGTCTCCCAGCAGCCCTTGCACCTGGTACTCCAGCACGTAGCTGTCGATGAAGCGCTCCAGTTCCTCGATCTCCTGCGAGCGCGTGCTGCCGGCCTCGGATGACGCTGACGCCACTGATGAGCTCTCCATGACAACCGAGGAGGAGGCGGGTGGGCGGTAAGGAGAGGTAGGGGGATAGGAAAGTGACCTATGTGAGGAAAGATTGTGAGAGTAGAGTCAGCATCAATTCATCAGGATATCATATTTGCTATAAGCTTATCTCACCTCATGATCTGAAAACAACGCATCACATGACTGCTGTCAACGAGCATCCAGACATAAACCATCTTTTCACACCAGCCTTGACAGGTTTGATATTTAAACTAAATCCAAACCATCACAGGCTCCTCCGCTACAGTCAACATCTTCGACTGCCTCTCTGTTTGCTTTTCCACCTCATTTACCCGCCACGTCTCCCGCCCTCTTGTCGGGGTTGTTGTGTGCCAACACCTGACCCCCTGGCCCTCGCCGCTAAGCTCCTTTACATCACAGCTTTGATCAGCGGCCATGCAAAGAGGATTTGTCCCCAAGGAGCATGTTGAGCGCTCTCGACCGATGCTTGCCGATTTGCTGGGGAGTCCTCGGCTTTTGTCTGGCTATAGGTGGCAACGAAGACTAGCATACTGTATGTTTGATAATATTTCAAACTACGTAGCAGAAGTGTTTCTGTTAAAAACAGAGCAAGGGCCAAAAAGTCTCACATTACTGGGGCACGGACTATGTGAATGACTTGTGCAGTGGCAAAAAGTACGCTGGCCCTTATGAGTGGGGTCAGCTCCAGGTTATGATGGAATTTTGAAACGTAGGTATAAAATGCTGAATACAAAAGGCTTTCTTTGTTATGTCGCGATACAGCTGAAAGTGTATCAGAGACTTTTCATCTTTCAATCAGACAACAGATTTTATTGGCCTCTCATTCTGCACTTTTCTATTTTTTTTTTGTTAGCACACAAAAACATTAAAGTATTAACATTTCACCCCCTTAAATCCTACAAAAAAAAAAGATTTTTGCTATTTTAAATTACTAAAGGACAAAGTATACCAAACCAGTTTAATGTTCTGCAAATACAATGTTCACTCATTTATGAGGGTTATGTTCCCAAATATGCCTGCGATAAGTGAAATCTGTGAGGTAGAAATGTATTTTTTCCCCTGTGATTAGGTTTACTCATTTGTTTATTTGTTTAGGATTTTACTTTTTTTCATTCATTATGTCCTTTCATTTTATTATTTTGTTTGTTTTTGCTGATTGTACTACTGTATGCCTTCAGATGTTTTGTATTCATTCCTTTATTCCTTTATCATTTATAATACATGTTTTTTGTCGTTTTTATGTTTATTATGACTTTTCATTTAATATGACTATTTGTTTTTTCTCATCAATTTAAAAATGATAACATAAAAAATAAACAATTAAAAATTACTACAATGCAGGGGCTTATGCTAAGAACAAAACCCTATATACAGGTGTATATATATATATATATATATATATATATATATATATATATATATATATATATATATATATATATATATATATATATATATATATATATATATATAAAATTTATTATTAATAATATTTGAAGACTGTAAAACCCCTTCCTATACACGTACGGTAAAACTCCTCTACAATGAAACCTGCTTGTGCAAACAAATCCTCCAGTGTGGGGAAAAAAAAAATCCATGCATTGAAGGCTTTCCCTCTTCCTTTCTTCCTCATACAACGAAAAATTCCCTGTTGCATAATATGAAATGTTTTTTTCTGCATTTGTGTTGCATTGAAATTCACTATGGCAAAAACAAGTCTGCAGAAAAGGTCGAGCTGGATTTATACTTGACGTGGTGGCACGCGTTTTGCAGCACTTTTGCACTTTATACTTGGAGCTTTGCCTCGCAGTCAGACAATATTCTGCCATGCTATATGTCGCAGGAAATGGGGTCTACAGCATACAAACACACACAAAAAAAAGTCCATAAAACAGCAAGGCCAAAAAAGGTGAACCATGTGAACAATGTTATTTCCATTTTTACTACTGTAGTAACATGAGGGTGAAAATGTGTTACATTATTTATGTGTGCAACTGTTGTGAATTGTCCAGTTAACGGTCATTGCAATTTTATCCTGCCAAAAACAAAACATATCCTACTCAAGAATCAATGTACCACCACTAAATATCAATCTATCACATGATTAATAGTGTTTGCAGGTATGCAGTCCAACAACATGGTTGGTGTGCAGCCAGATTCTATCATGTAAACACACTGCATACTGGAGACATCAAAATGATAATGGCTAAAACACTAACTAATGCACAATAAATACGTGCTCAACATCATAGTCGCAGCATGTAAACATTGCGACCATACATTTATGCTCGATGATTAGCCTGGTCATTAGTTTTGTGCAGACTTGACATTTTTATTGAGTGTATTTGCAGCCTAGTCAAATGTCCTTGACAAGTAGGCTACAATAAGTGCCGCAGGAACATACTGCTGCCGATTGATATTGACCCATCCATTAAATCGGATTTGCAAAATTTACCACAAACTGTGTGGTCTTCTTTTAGCTTCGTACCGCAAAACAACTCTGAGACTTGTCTGGTATCCTTTAGACGCCCGCGGTTACACAACAAGCAGACATAAAGAAGCAATAAGCCTGGAGCTAAAACAGTGGGAATGCAAGTCAGGTTTCCCACCACATACAGTGAAGGCGGCTAATACATCTAATCTGGTCTACTACAGAATGACTGGCTTAACAATCTCACACAGCAGGGTTACACCGAATTTGGCGTATTCTATTTCCGAGATCAGGCTCACTACTAGGGTTGTGGCTGTTTATCCAACAGCAACAACCTGCATCCATTTGCATAGTAACTGAAGATAGTAAATTATTATATCTTATTTTTAGGTTGATTTTTTGATTAAAGGGGAAGTGAACCTTAAATTGTTGTTTTTTTTTTTACAGAAATATGTTTTCATATTGCTCCATACAAACACAGTATTCAACGTTCATGATCATACTGAGTTGTTTATGAGCAAGATACTGAATACCCAGGTCCTCCTCATACTATGTCATCATTAGGTAAATGAATACAGTGTAAAGCGCTTTTATTACCTAAGGTAGAAAAGCACTTTATAAGTGAAAGGCCATTTAAAATGTTTTTACTAAAGTTGGTCATTCACAATTACCGTACAAGGAAATACTCTTATGTTGTTTGGTCGTTTGCATTTATGACATTATTTTGGAGCTAAAATATGCACCGTATGTGAAGGTGAAGTCTCAGTTATAGGTGCTATTCCTGTATTAAACACACACACAAGATGCAACGTATAATTAAGCGCTAGCCTAAAACATGTGGTAGCACGCATGCACGTTGGCTTATAGTTTTTAAAATAAGGCAGCAAGAGCAAAACTGAGTTTGGTTGTACTTTAAAGTGCTCACAAGTATGTACAACGTAATCAAGTTATCTTTTATCATTACAGGCTCAGAAAACCATCCAAGTACTCGTCTTCTGTATCTGATATGAAGAAATGGGCAAGTTCTGCATCTAATACGCCATGTTCCCTCTCGTCAATGTCTGAGTCCGTCTTGTTGCCGTGCGGCTCCTCAGAAACGATGATGGCCATCCATTAGCACAGCATCCAAGCACAATAGTAAAAGCTGACTTTGTATGGCCTGTTGTGCATATTGCTTCAGTGCTCGTCCCTTTCTTTTCTACAGTGTGGCTCAGGGTTAGGGTTAGGGGTAACCCTAAACTTTGGGATGTTGAAAGTGAGAGGCACCTCGTCCATGATGATTGGGCTGGATCTTTTTGTCTTCAACATTTTTGCTGCAGTAAGAGTGGAAGATGGCCAGCTTAACCTTATACTCTGGCAGAGGTTGCTTCACCACAGTATTTCTTGCCGGATGAATAATGGCGCAGGTTCATTACACGAAAGCACCAAGACGGACCTCGCCTGACTCATTCATCAGACATTAGTCATACACCATATATTATATATATATATATATATATATATATATATATATATATATATATATATATATATATATATATATATATATATGTACATGCATGAGTGAATTAACATAGGTTTGCATTGCCCGCCATACAGCAAATTTGCCTTACGAGCCCAACCACGGAACGAATTAATCTCGTAAACTGGAGGCCCACTGTATCTCCGGAGGCTGCCATGTTTGTTATAGCTACGGACAATAATAAATAGAGCACCTCCAGCTGTAAGTAATAAAAAAAACTGTCAAATCTTAAACAGTGCCCCTTTAACGCCAAACTAATGGGAGCCCTCAGCTTGTTTTTTGCTTCACACTGATGGGCCTTTCTGACAGGGCGTCAAAGAAGTCTGTTTCTTACTCTTTTCGCGTGGAGCTAAAGTACAGCAGGTTAGGTTGTGTGTTGCTTGCATAACAAAGTGAACTAGAGGAATGATGTTACAACAAAAGTGGAAACTTTCAGCTAACAATCATAAGTAACACATCTTTGAGATGTTTTTAACAGGAGAGAATGAACTGAATTCATAAAGAGGTAAAGAGCAGCTAGCGTTAACCACAGAGTGGTAAAAAGCAGGGCATACACACGCATACATATATATATATATATATATATATATATATATATATATACATATATACATATATATACATATATATATATATATATATATATATATATATATATATATATATATATATATATATATGTATATGTGTGTGTGTATGTATGCGTGTGCGTGCGTGTGTGTGTTAAAAAAAAAGCCCATAAAAAAAAAAAGCCCAGATGATAGTGTTGTGTGGGAAGAGGCTGTTTGTGTATGGGGGTGCTTGCGTACATTTATGTACACAATAGTCCATTGTCTCCCAGCGGGACAGTGATGACCTGATGGAATAGCATTGCGCATGTACAACTCTTGACATGTACAGCAATAGCATTGCGCATGTACAACTCTTGACATGTACAGCACACCCCAAAACACTAAAGCTGTGAAAAAGAAAAAAAAAAGATGTGTTTCAAAAGTACTAAGTTTACCTTGTTTTTAACCTTAGCATTGTGGTTTTGGTTTGGTTACATAACAACACCACAAATAAACGCCAGAGACAAAAGAGAAGGCCCTAATTAATAAAACTACAAAAAGTTAAAATGTATCAATGCAAGGCAACTATGTTAATTCAAGCTGCAACATAAGCCTGGCATCTACCTGCCTTTTTATTTTACACAGAATTCAGTCAAGTTAGATACAGAAAAGTACACGTGGGTCATTTGAACTGTTCACATTCTCTCATTTCCAGCTGCTCTTTTGACCTTTGAAGACAGAGGCTGACTGAGTAAACTGATCAATACGGAGCAGAACTCAATCTAGGCCTAAACAGTGCTAGCTGACAGATGCATTATATTAAGTGCAACTACAGCGAATTATCTCAAGATGAAGACAACGGCAAACATGGGTGTCCCTAAGTAAGCAATGGAAATACAATTAATCTCTTTCAGTGTCTAACTGTTGCAAAAACATGAAAAAAAAGTTAACCATTATTTCAGTCTCTGAACACTGACCACTAGAGTACTAACACTTCAAGTACTTTTGACGTAACATATACAAATTAATTGAACACAAGGACAAAAAAAAAAAAACTGCAACAAAGGGCTTTTGTTTGGATGCATAATATATTTCCCTTGTGTGCAAATTGCCACAATATAGTGACGACTCCCAAGAAATTATTCCCAATTATGATTTGAAGTATGTATTTCTAAACATGTTCCAAGTTACATATAGCCTATACCAGTGGTTCTGAACAACTTTTTTTTGTTTTTTTTACTGACATACCACCTGTGAAAATTGTTCTTATGGGCCACGTACCCCCTAACCAGTGCAAAGCATGACATTATAAAGAAGACACTATAACACAATTTAACAATATGGTTATTCATGTCCCAATTAATTTGCTCTAATTTGAACGTACTTTCTGTCCTGGAATTGGAAAGAAATACTCGAAGTGCCTTCGTGTATCCCCTGGGATACTCATCCAACTTTTTTGAGAACTGCGGTCATTGACAAAATACATGGAATAATTTTAAATGCATACGCTGCCATGATGAAAGCTCATTTTTGAGGAACCATAAATATGTGAAAAACAAAACACTGAGCCATGCAGTGTAGATCCAGAATGTATGGTGAGGGTCTCAAATAGGAGTCATGCTGTCACACGTACACATTCCATTCGATTCTGTTCGTACAAGAATCCAAGGTATGTTTCAAGCATGTGAGGCAATATTTTTAGATAGATTTTGCAGATGATTTGAAAGGGTCATGTAGTGTGTGATTTAGAGCACGAGATTGAATCATCCTCGACATTGTTAATCCAGTCACATTGATGTTTAATAACGTTGCTAAAAGCAAATAGAAAAACACTTGTCATCCAAACAAACCCTGTCAGTATCCTTGTCTTTTCTCTACCATAACCACGCCCATATTGCCTGGGACGCTACATCCGTTAGCCATGAGCTTTGGCATCGCACAACACACATCATCATCATCATCAACAACAACAAAATACATTACATTATGAACAACAATACAAGTGTCCACGCGCGGAGGTAAAACACACGCCCGAGTGAGTCAACACAACAATGCTGACCTGACGCCAACTTTGAGGCTAACCGGTCGGCTATGCTAACAACCGCAAGACAAAAAAGAGCACACATTATGGACTTAAATCCTCATCATTAGCCAGACATAAAAATGTCATAGCATAAGGAGACTGCAAGAAGATGACATTTAACACGCCAACCTTGTTATGTGTGTTTGTTAGCAATGGAAACGCACACATCCGCCGGCTTATAATGAGATTAATGCTCACCCGAATGTGTCTCCGAAACCCGGGTTCACCTCCTTCTCGTGTCAAACCTGCCGCATCGTGTATGTTCGTTTGGGGGGGAAAGGAGGGGGAAAGTGACTGTGTAAAGAAAGGATCGGGTTAGCTTCGGAGTTGCCGACAGCGGGAGAGAAAAAAGCGTAGGGGGCGAAAGGGAATGCAGGAATGTGACGTCTAGTCCGGTTTGCTGGCAGCGTTGACACGTGCAAGCCGGAGGGGGGTGCATCATGGGAAATGTAGTCAATAAATAACACCGGCGTCTCAGAGAAGAGCGAACACTGAACAGGAAATTTCAGGATATTTTAGGACTTTTGTGTTCAAAGAAAAATAACTATAGTTTTAGTTTTTGTTGAGTTTAGTTGAGAGCTTTTTGAGTTCAGCTCGAAAAAATGGGAGCAAAAACAAATATGGTGCGTTTCAGTCGTTGCTCAGTAAAAGAAAGCAAAGGGCACAAATGAAATCCACTTTTGAGACAAAAACGGGATATACATTTGCTAATACATTACTAATTGAATTAAATTATCTATAAAATCTTACTTTTCTTATCTCACTACTGACGAACAGGTACAGAGATGTCGGCAAAAAAACATAATAATGTTATTAATTTGTACACATTTAATGGAAATTATTCATAAATTAAATGAATTAAAATAACCCCGAAAAGAAAACTGGACGAACAATATATGAAAAATTAAAATGTTGTTTTTTTCATTGATAAGCTTTTATGCAAAATACTTTACAAGGTTGCTATACATACTGTATAAAGGCAATAAATAAATAAATAAATAAAATAATACTATGTTACCTGCACAACAATATTTTAACGTTTGCTGTCCATGGGATTGATGTTTTGCACGCTATGATTTTATTTATTATATTTTATTTCATTATGTTATTTTGTTAACAATTTCAACCTCTGTGCGCAATTATATATTTTTGTAAGATACTGTTTTTTACAGTTAGTTGTAATTTAGGATGAATCTGAATCCCTTTGGTTCTTGCATAAAAACCCAACGAAGTAATACGTGAAGCGCAACAGAAAAAGATACTGTTCACGGCAGAGACCCATTGTTACAAAATATGTAATCACGACCCCTTGTGGACGGTATGAAAAGTGGAGCTTGCTCAAAACCTACTGCATGATGCTGCAAATACTGAAAGCACTTAGCTTATCACTTCAACACAGCATAAATTTGTATTTTGAAAAGTCAAAGAAAAAGAAAAGATATTTTTTTATTGTCTTACAGCTGTGTAAAGAAGTTACGCACTTTAAGAAGGCCCTCGCCCGGATTCAAAACTGTGAGACGGATGTGCTAACCACTAGTTCCGCCCCTCTCAGTAAACAGAAACGTTGGGAAGAATACATGCATGACATAGAAATAGCTGTTTTTCATTGCTCCTCAGACTGAAGGATGGGTACCACCACCAAGGCACCAATTAGCAGTGATGATATTTCCGTGTGCCTGTGGTTCCATCTGCGCGTTATAAAAGGCAAAACCACAAGCATGGAGTTGGGACTGCATGCCGCTGCTAAGGTCACAGCCTCTTCCCACACAACACTATCATCTGGGCTTTTTTTTTTATGGGCTTTTTTTTTAACACACACACACACACGCACGCACACGCATACATACACACACACATATACATATATATATATATATATATATATATATATATATATATATATATATATATATATATATATATATATATATATATATATATATATATATATATATATATATATATATATGTATGCGTGTGTATGTGCGTGTGTGTGTGTGTGTGTGTGTGTGTGTGTGTGTGTGTGTGTGTGCGCGCGTGTGGAAAGTAGTTCATTAGGCCTTTTGTTGTATTGCATTTGAATTTGGCGTGTGTCTGTGTGGGTTGCGATTGCCCACAGACGAATGTGCTGGGAGTTTTTATGTTGAGTAACAAAAACAATGTTGGATTTGCAGCCAGTAGGTGGGGGCAGCACACAAATCATAAACTGAGAGATAGCGCTAAGCGCAGTGTTTCTAATACTTCAGTGGGTGTCAACTCATTATATCATCATCATTACAAAACATGTGGCACGACAGAACAGCTTCATGTGGAAAACAGTCATTATGAGGCACTCGAAGATGACGACCAACTTTGACTTACCTTTGACTTATTAATGTCACATCTTGCAAATTTTACATTTTCCTTAAACACGAAACGTGACTATCACAAAGTGTGTGTGTGTGGGTGTGTGGGTGCATACATACATGCATATACTGTATATATATATATATATATATATATATATATATATATATATATATATATATATATATATATATATATATATATATATATAAATAGATATATATAAATATATATATATATATATATATATATATATATATATATATATATATATATATATATATATATATATATATATATATATATATATATATATATATATACAGTATATGCATGTATGTATGCACCCACACACCCACATATATATATATATATATATATATATATATATATATATATATATATATATATATATATATATATATATATATATATATATATATATATATATATATATATATATATATATACAGTATATGCATGTATGTATGCACCCACACACCCACACACACACACTTTGTGATAGTCACGTTTCGTATATATATATATATATATATATATATATATATATATATATATATATATATATATATATATATATATATATATATATATATATATATATATATATATATATATATATATATATATATATATATATGTAGTCTTTTGTACTCCACAATGAGTAGGTGCTGCTGTTTTGGTTAGCAAGGACCAACACAACAACCGTAACTATTTAGTTGTTGGTAAATAACTCCATGTAACATGTCCAATACAAACAACATTTCTAATCTGAGCTAATCTGTTCCTTACAATTTGCAGGCCCGGAGCTCTTGACACCCGGCAGCCCGTCAGCCGCCCTCCCGCTGAGTTTGTGCACCACCGTGGCAATGCCTCGCCTGCGTGTATGCACACCGAGCACCCGTTGAGTAGGTGGGTCTGCTGTGAGGCAGTGGGAGAGGTGGCAAAGGGGCAGATGGAACGCAGAGGGAAGTTCGAGGAGGGAGGGAGGGTGGGAGGATGGGGGAGTTGAGGCTCTTGGGGTGGAGGAGAAAATGATATCAGGTGCAGGGAGGACTACAGGAAGGGAGCATGGGAGGAAGGATACAGGGTGGGAGAAGTATACTCATGACCTTAAATGCCTGACAAAGGAAATGTTATCCAATAGACCCATGCAAAATCATCTTTTAACATTTTTTTTAAATATGCTCCATTACTTGCAAAAAAAAAAAAAAAAACTTCCTCACCAAACTGATTTTTTATTTTTTTGCTTTAACTGGAAGATATTGTCCCCAGCAGTGGTGCCCACACTTTCTTTTTAAAGCATGCGAGCTGCTTGAAATATAACCAAGCTCAAATGTATTCATTCATTTATCTGGGTTGTCCCAAGACATGACTTTAAACTTGATCAAGTGATTCCCTTCAAACAAAGAACAGTAAGTGGAAAGACTATGTATCAAATTATGACCTCTTTATGCCAAACATTTGTGTTACAAAAAAAACAAAAAACAACATTATTTAAAAATAAATCAACATTATTTAAAAATAAATTCAAGGACCCTCAGAAATAAGCCTAATGATGTCAATAAAAACAAATTATACACAATCAAGTGCAAAATAACATATATCCATTGTCTATAGCCGCTAATATCCAATAGGGTCACTAGCTTGCTGGTGCCTATCCCAGCTATCTTTGGGCAGTAAGCACGGGGCACCGTGGACTGGTCGCCTGCCAATCACAAAGCACACAGAGACAGACAATCGTTCACAATCACGGGGCAATTTGAAGGGTCCAATACACTTATTATGCATGTTTTAGGAAAGTGGGAGGAGATCCGAGTGCCCAGAGAAGACCCACATGAGCACGGGAGAACCTGCAAACTCCACACAGGAAGGCCTGTTTCATATTTTTCATACTTTCCATTCAGTTTATGGTTGGAATAACACAGGACGAAAAATAATGGAAGCAGAGTCTGCAATAAAATCAGGATGCTAAAATCAGGATGTAGACTAAAATTATCCAATAAAGTTTTTTATGTCTGATATTGGACTGATACTCTATATTAGTGTCGGACTGAGACGATCCTATTATTCATATTTTCATTTAAAATATACTTATTACTCTGTTTGTACCAGTAAGATGTATATTGTGTAACTTAAATAATGATAAAATTACATATGTATCTATGCAGTGAGACATGCAGCAAGCGTGCCTTGTGTGTCAGTCAAGTGACAAGTTTCACAACAGATGGGAGTCTACATTTCACTGTCGTTGACAGGCAGCAACAGTGCAGTATATCAATGACATAAAACTGGGGTGGCTGCCAGAAATCGAAGTAATTACATCAGAGCTATTGACACTCTGCACAAACTACTGCTATGAGCACCCCTGGTCATTTTTGTCTGCACGTGCAGGCAGACAGGAATGGTGAATACCTGGTTTATTTAAGGTCAGACAGGTGGCAGAGGCTGGCTGAAATGGGGAGGAAGCAGGAAGCATGGAAGCAGGAGATATATTGACTGAGCCAAGCGAGAAGGCCATATATATAAATATATATATATATATATATATATATATATATATATATATATATATATATATATATATATATATATATATATATATATATATATATACAGTCGGCCCCCGGCTTACGAGCACCCTGATTTACGAACAATTCGCCTTACGAGCGTGGATCAGGGAGATTTTTGTCCTACGCGCAATTCGACATGCCGGCCATTGAGTATGTGGAAAAGTTCTCGTTGAATTGCGTCAATAAAATCAACAGTAGCGACATCATCAATCATTAGTAGCTACTTGTGGCAGTAACGTGAACGCTATTGGTCTTACAACGTCACACTGACTGTCTCACTCACGGTGTCTAAATATATTACCATTTAAGTGTAGTGTTTGTACAGCTAAAGGGAAAAACAGCTGACATGAAATTAAATGTGCCGATTGCAGGACAAAGAATTGTCATTGGTTTAAATGTGTGGTTTTTTTTTAAATTAATTGTCAATACATTCCAACCGTTTAAAAAAAAAAGTGCGAATAATTATCAGTCAGTCACGGAGATGCGAATATGCTATTGGTCGATTAAGGTCACCCGGTCTCACTCACGGAGATGCTATTGGCCGGCGTCACATGTCAATCACAGAAATGCCGATATGCTATTGGCCGAACGGCTTTATCTAGCTTGATGGGACAGGATGGAAGGAAGGAGAGAAAATTAGTGAAAAACGGAATGTTGTGAAGACTTTGCAAACTTTATCTGTTAGACATAGCTTCTAAAATTACTAGCAGCGGTAAAGAAAGAAATAAGAGGATGATGTTTTAGTATCTGCGTGATTTGCACCCTGACTGAAAGAGTTACTGTAACACTGTAAGACCAATAGCATATCTATCGCCGTGTTACCTTTGAGCGTTGGACTCTGCCCCCCTCTGCTTACACCCAGCTCAAGTCTCGTCGTTTCATAGGTAAAAGCTATTTAACCATTGTATTCATTATATAATGAAAGTGTACAGCAGATTATGTCACTCAATTTTAATATATGTACACAGTGAGTCGTTTTACCTAAGGCTTCGGTGCGCGGCTTCGGCGCGCGTTGCACGCATTCATGAATTAACATGGGTTTGGATTGCCCGCTATACGAGCAATTCGAGATACGAGCGTAGCCGCTGAACGGATTAAGTTCGTAACCCGGGGGCCCACTGTATATATATATATATATATATATATATATATATATTAAGTATGGATTGACCTATACCAGCTGATTTCAGGTGAGCTGCTGGGTGCACCTTGCTCTGCTCTGCCAATGGCAGGCCATATTATATACAATTAAAAACAAAAAATTATACTGCCCATTTAATAGGCTTACCAAAGGATTTGTCTAAAATCTGTATTTAACAGAAATGAAAACTACAGGACTAGAAGATGTTTCCCAAATTAGCAAGTGTGCTTGAGCCCCATCTTACCCTATCAATTCATTTTATTGCTCTTATTAACTTTTCTCTTTGTGTGTGTAAGCGTGTGCGTGTGTGTGCAACGGGTATAATTATGAGTGTATGATTGTGTTTTCATGCACCTGTCTATGTATGTGTGCGTATGTGTTAGGCACGTTAATTACTGTATACAGCAGTAGACCAGTAGTAGAGGACAGTAAATTAAGTGGAGAATGAGTTAGAGCCCAAAGCGGTCATGGGGTGGGATGCACACTCAGAATAAACACTGAATGTGTACACACATGTTTATAGCCAGTATATGAAGTGGTGGGGAGTGAAATGTGTGCAGCCATAGAGGTCATGAAAAAAATGTCTGCTTCAGTAGCTACAGCCACACACTTTTCTGCTATTAAAAAAAGAAAAAAAAACTCTCCACAAAAGCCACAATGAAAGACGCATCTCTCCTTCAAAAAAAAAAAGTTTGCACATTTTACGATGCGGCCCTGCCTTGTGTAAGTGTAGCCGTGGGCTATTTTTATGATGTATTCCAAAATATTATGCTGTTACATTAAATGTTAACATTTAAATGTGTTGATGTGATGTTTGAACATGTTTTTAAAGTTTCGGGAGTGAAATTGTGTTAAAAATCATCTTTACATCCTCCTCTTTCCATTGATTTGTTCTTGGGCCAGTCCTGGGCTGAGTTGGTTGCGCCGGCGTGGCAGGGTCCGATTTGTCGCCCTCAAACCTGCAATTGTATTCAAGGCCAAATTTAGGGGTGGGAATGCAAGGGTGGGCTGTGTATGTGTCACACAACAAAGCTGGAGCTCAAGGGTGTAGCCCTCTCCCTTACATCCTCCCACCTAACCGCCTGGCATGGCCGACTTGTTTGTGCGTGTGTGCGTGTGTGTGTGTGCGTGTGAAGCGAGGTCCAAAACCCTCCCCACCCTCCTCTCCTCTCTGGTGAAGGCAGAGATTACGCCCTCCCGCTCTTCTTCCCCCCTCTGGGTGCTTTATTTGGAGACTTTCTCAGACTTTTTGAGAGTTTTGCCTCCCGTCTAAAACACTGACTTGCTCGTTCTCCTTTTCCCCTTTTCTATCCGTCTAACTCGTCCGTCTCAGGTTTGTCTTCATGTTCATCCCACTCTTTTGGAGCACTGCCACTGACCGATGTTGAGAGACGTTTTATTGATTACCTTGTGTTTTTATTTGTGAAATTGTCAGTTATACACAGAAACAAGACCTGAGGGTTCCTGTTTGCAATAAAGTTGGCCTTCGTGGTTCTGCACCTGAGGAATTATTAATTTTTTCATTTAAATGTTTTCCAAATTATTTTAAGATATAAATATTTTCTAGGTTTTTTTTTCTGCGTTTTTCAGCGTATATTTTGTGTTTCCTGCCCCCTTCAAAAAATGCATTTCAATGGCCACCAATTTTAAATGAACCCAACATAAATAGCAGAAGTCAACTGTAAACATTGAACTCCACAGTGTGCTTGACTTGAACTCAATCTTTATATTCAGCCACAATGATATCTCTCAAAACCAGAGGTCCATCACCTATAACGGGCAGTCCATCAGTCCAACACTGACGGGCGCCTAATTAGTTGATGAATGACAAGAACCCTTAAACTCAGCGCTCCACAACCGACCTATGTCTGCAGAAATCAGAGCAGTATCTGAGTATTCTGAGTATCTGAGCAGTGGGACTTCATAGGCTAAATCAAATGAGTCAAATGATATACATTTTTTTTTTCAAAAGATTTTCTTATATTATTTTTTTTCAGTGGAAACAAATAATTAGGCTGAGTCTCAGGAGAATAAAAGAAATTGGGCATTCATGTCAGTTATCCACAATAAAAAGTTAAAATTTGAGAAGTGCCTGACATTGATTTATAGTTGGACAGTCCGATTTTCAGTCGACACCAGTCATGATATCCTGGGACAGGGCATACGCTCAGGACCTGTTAACACATATACAAGAGCGCATAATATAACTATACTTAGACGTCTAACCGTATGTCATCCGTGTTGCCTTCACACGGCAAAGTAGGAATAAACACTAAACACGGAAGCCTTTTGATGGGTTGTGATTTGTAGAAAGTTATAAGATGTTTTGGTGGAAGTCCCCTTTTATTACACAGCAGAGCAAAACGAGTGGCCTTTAATGTCAGGAGATGATTATGGTCTACGCGCCAGGACATCCCGATGATGTGGCCACCGAAAGCCACGCTGAGTCACATGGCTCGCGATAGTACTCGCGTACGGGCGACTAAAAGCACATATATGGCTGCAGCATGGAGAAAAAAAACAGGATTTTTCCATCCACCATTTTAATTTGGTAGGGTTTAATTTTAGCAGGCCAAAAAAGAAATCACTTTGAACAATTATGTCTGCTGTGAACAAGTTGAGAGGACTCAGGATGACTCAATAATCTGGCATAATGTTGTTAATTCATTTTGTAGATTAATTTTTCCAAAAGGAAATAATACAGTCTGACCGTAATCATCTCAAGACCTTTCATTGATGTACAGGAATGTAACCCCCCTGAAATGCAGCTTTTTCATTTGTGTCCAATTTAATCACATCACGCTCAGACACATGAGACATCATTACAAAGCCGAGGGTGTCCTCCTCTGACCATGCCCGGGTAGCTCCAATGAGTCAAAAGCCCAAAAACAAATGCCCACTCAAGTGGACACAAATGATAGACCGCGTTTCCTACGTGTAATTTTTCACCTGCGCCCGTGGGAGCTTTAGGGGCATTGCAGTAAATGCAGCAATACACCCTCCTCCTCTGGCTGTTCGTAGCTATAACAGACATGGCGACCTCCAGAGGAGTGCCACCCCTCCATGTAATATAATATTAATAATAATAATATTTTTCACAACTTACAAGTATGATGTAATCCCCAGAAAATGTCTTAACTTAAAAGAATAACGTTCCTTTTTGCCCCAAAAAGTTATGAGAATGACTTTGCATTTTTGGGAGGAAATATGCAACTTAACATGAACAGTATTTTTTTTTTCCTTCAGGAATAAAATAATGTTATATGCAACCAAGAAAAATAACGCAAAAAAATTGCCATAAGTCATGTAAATAAGGTACAAAAACAACTTTTTCCAGGATTTTCAATTGATTCAGACAAGAAATTAACTCAAATCAATAAAATCTGTTAAAAAAAAATACAAAACGCGACAGAGACAAAAATAAATCACCATTTAGGAGCATGAAGTCATATTTTGGGTGGGGGGAGTACCAACAGTCAACCTCCTTTTTCTTAAAACATTTCCAAGTTTCTTTTTTTGTGTGTGTCATGTCACCGCAGCATACCAGGGATGACAAAGAGGAAAATTCTGATGATAGCCATGAGGAAAAATGACGTCTTGAACCCAAAAGGTGGTGTTGGCCCTTTAATTTACACTAGCACGCGCACATGCGCAAAACCACACACAAGCACACTCCCATCAGAATGGTTAGTTTATGCTGTTTACACCCCCTCCACTCTCGGGATGATAGGCCTCAAATACGCAGCGACAGCAGCTCCACCTGTGACTCACCTGAATGTGTGTCCTCTCTGAAACCGACACACGCAGGCCAGTGATCCCACTGAGGTCAAGGTAGCAAAGTGGGGAGAGTGGGCTTGGTTAGAGGTGCAAGACGTCGCCTGCATGCTTTAATTTACACCTCCCCACAATAACCCCATGTGATGGCTTGACACAGGCGGACCCCTGTGACACCTCCTCATCCTTCACATTGTCCTTCCTCCATGAAGCTTGTGTCTTTTTACAGGTAATACTGCTAAGTTAGGAACGAGTGATGCACTGAAAAACACAAAATGAAAGAGAATGTGACGGAATAAACTTGTTATTTATAATGTAGTTAAGCCACACAAACACACAAAGTTCCCCAAATATAGGATGCACCTGTGTATAGGACGCATGCTTAATTTCAGGGTCAAATTCTGGTATTTTTGATGTTCTTGTGTATAAGATGTGCCAAGAGTTTGGTAACATTGTAAAAACTATCGCAAAATCTCATCTTTTGTAAATACTTCATATTTTCTTTTGTTCATATGAAGAGGTTTCCATAGGTCTCAAACTCCAGTCCTCGAGGGCCGCAATCCTGCATGTTTTTGATTCTTCTGTCGTTAACTCACCTGAATCAAATTATTAGCTCATCAACAAGCCCTGCAGGAGCTTGAAAATGATCCTAATCATTAGAATCAGGTGTGTTTAAGAGAGCAGTATGGAAAACATGCAGGTTTGCAGCCCTCGAGGACTGGTTTTTGAGACCTACGTAAACTGTGCTTCATTTGTTGCGGATTAAGTGTTTCAGATTTCCCACACTGTGAGCGGTCAGTGAACGCCGTGCCAGTGTAACGTTGAATGCGCTTGAAGCAGTTGTTTATCTTTTTCCTCGCAACACAGCTCAAGTTCATTTTGCCATAAATACCCAAAGTTGCGCACCATCTGTGTTCCACCGAGTTTATGATTGTGTGTATATATCAAAAGACCACAATTAATAAACGCCTCAAATGGAATACCTTTCCATGTTCTCTAACCGGTGTAAACAGGTCCATACCTCACCACTCTTGACTGAATCAGCTGGAGACAACGTACTGTAGGTAAGTAGGTGGGTAGGTAGGTAGGTATTTAGGTAGGTAGGTAGGTAGGTAGGTAGGTATTTAGGTAGGTAGGTAGGTAGGTAGGTAGATAGGTAGGTAGGTGGGTGGGTAGGTAGGTAGGTAGGTAGGTAGGTAGGAAGGTAGGTAGGTGGTTAGGTAGGTAGGTAGGTAGGTAGATAGGTAGGGAGGTAGGTACTGTAGATAGGTAGGGAGGTAGGTGGTTAGGTAGGTCGGTAGGTAGGTAGGGAGGTAGGTAGATAGGTGGTTAGGTAGGTCCGTAGGTAGGGAGGTATAGGTAGGTCGGTAGGTAGGTAGATAGGTAGGGAGGTAGGTAGATAGGTGGTTAGGTAGGTCGGTAGGTAGGGAGGTAGGTAGGTAGTAGGTGGTTAGGTAGGTCGGTAGGTAGATTGATAGGTAGGTAGATAGGTAAAGAGGTAGGTAGATAGGTAGGGAGGTAGGTAGGTAGCTGAATGGATAGATGGAAACAGTAGTGAGGGATAGATAGATAGATAGATAGATAGATAGATAGATAGATAGATAGATAGATAGATAGATAGATAGATAGATAGATAGATAGATAGATAGATAGATAGATAATGAACTTCTACAAAACTTTTTTATGAATAGTCTTTACATTAATTACTCTAAAAAATGTTTTTATTAGCAACACATTTCAATAGAGTAGGCAGCAAATGAACAATAAGGTTTCTAAATGATGAGAAAAAAAACTCTTACGGTAACTGTTTGTCAAGCATATATGATGTACAGTATGTAGAACAGATTTGAGGAAACTTGAAGTGTTTAATTAATGTAATTATTAATTTCATTAACACTTTTAAAAGACATTCCAGCTAAAGTGCATCACACTTCTTAATATTTTGCTGTATCCATGTAGCTAAATGAGGTAGAAAATCCAAAGTGTCAATCTAAATTTTGGGATCTCATGGGTGTACGCGAATGTGTGTGTGAGAGGGTGTTTACTAGCTTGTGTCTTCTAGCCTGGAGGGAGCCCGAGCACAGCGCCATGGCGGCCACCACACACAAGCTTTAATTGGCCTTCTCACGCTGCATGAGCTTCATTACTTGCACACCCCCTGAACGCCCCTAAACACCCCCCTCACATACACCCGTCATTTGCAATGCAGAATGCAGAGCGGATGGGACAAATGCTAAAACTGTTTTCATTAGTTTCACTTTCGGGGCGGTACATGCTGGATGTGGAGGTTGTTCACTTCTACTCTTATTTTAATGAGTTCATTATTAGTAATGTTTACAAAGTAAATCTGATGCGAACTTGTGAGAATTGAGGCATGTCATTTCTAGAAGACAAAGTTGTACTTGTGAATGAATGTTTTAGGGTTAGGGTTTTTTAAAGCCATGAATAAAGATATATGTTTTGAAAAACTAAAGTGAGAAGTTGAAAATGGTGAGGTTTTTTTCTGGCTGAAAATAAATTGTCAGTTTCTGCGCAAAGAGTTGCAATTTGCTTGAAAAATTTGGGGAGGGGAATCCTTATAATACTGTAATAACATGGTGTGTTAAAGAGACACAAAACAATATTTGTGTTACAATATTTGGGGGGGTTAGTTAGAATAATAATCGCAGTGGGAAGCATTTTGAGGACTGGAGGTGGAAAAGTGCAAGTCCATTCACCATTGTACCAAATTAAAAAAATATATTTTGTGGTATTTTTGATAGAATTTAATCTTCCCAAAAATCATGTTATCGTTTGAGAGCATATGTGAAGACAATTGGATATTAGAAGAAAATTATTTTTAAAATTTCAAATGAAAAAAAAAAAACAAAACCTTTATTTGGGGAAAAAAATACATTAGTATTTATTGAGACTTTTGTACTTCCAAGAAAAAAAAGTCAGGACAGAACGTTGCAAGAATATGATCATATCTTTAGAAAAATATAGTGATTTTTCATGCAATTTAACATAATATGGTATTTTTTGCTGAAAAAAGTGACATACGAGTGAGGAATAAATCTGGAAGAATACTCAAATTAACAAGAATACATTTTTGCTTTAATACAAAGAAAACGGGAAAAAGTCATTCTTTTCGACAGAGAAAAAGGTCCAAATTTTCCATCATGTTTTTTTGAGAAAACAAACAAAAATAATGTGACAAAAGTGAGACACCACAATTAGATTTTACCTTTCAAGTTAACTTGACAAACAAGCATCAAAAATCAAAGTCCACTTTCAATGGACTCATAATTAAAAACTTTTTTAGTTTTGTTCTTTTTTTGGTCTGCTCTTCCTTCTAACTACTAGCTTCTTATTTGGTTCCGCCAAAACAAACTGCTATTTGGCTACTGCAAACATGAAAAAGTCTATAAAACAGCAATGACCACATGTTCAGTGCAAGTTCATGCCTTCAAGTGTACAATATCTCAATGCTATAAATGTTTGGGAAGCAGAACGTCACACTAATTTGATAATTCCTGTACAAACGTGTGTTTATTTCACCACCTTGCTTGTCTTGCCAGCACAAGAATTCCTCGAGTCATAGCATACGGCTCAATCTCCTCATATGTGTATATATATATATATATATATATATATATATATATATATATATATATATATATATATATATATATATATATATATATATATATATATATATATATATATTCAATTTCTAACTTTTTTTTAAATCAGATTACTCCTCCTGAACATCATCCATGCTCTCCTCCCATCATGGTGTAATGTAGCAATGATGTCAATGTTGAAGATCATTACTTCTTGCACTGTATGTTAAACCTCTTGTCATGTTCACCAGTGTCGGGAACAGCGCTAATAGGCAAGGAGGGCAATGATCGATGCTATTTCTGTCTGAGGTGGGATAACAGCAAGATGCCCTGAAGCCAAGTAATGGTCAGCGTCCCCCCCGGGGGTCTCGGGGGCGAGGTCAGCGCCTCGAGGTAAGGCTCTCCTTCTCAGAGAGCCAGGAAAGGAATCGGGCGGACAGGGTGGAGGGATGAGGACATGGAAAATGGCGGTGCGGGGGGACGATCATTGTCACGTGACTAATGCTTAATATCGACACAGTCCTTCCTGCCCTGTGTCATGCTTGCGTTTTAGGAACTTTCTTGTCATTAGCTGATCAGTACAAGAACAGAGGGTGAATAGACTAGATTTTATATATAGCGTTCCCTCTTTTTTTCACAGTTAAAGGGGACCGGAAAACCCCCACGAAACCTGCTATTTAGGACCCCCCCCCATACAATACAATAATTCCAACACATACAAATATTCATTACATCAACATGAATGTGATAATTATACAAACAGTTTTAAACCAATACTACTGTTATAAGTATAAGTATAGACAAGGATAGGAAGTATACATCTATCAAAACTATATACATATATGTATTAAAAGTGAATGTAGGGGGAAAAAACTGCATTTCTTTAACGACAAAAGAAGCCATGAACTTTGATGATAGTAATTTGTTTGAAGTCATGGCTTGACAAAAATAGCATTTACTGTACTGTACTGTATGAACAGTATATATGATATATACTGTAGATGGTTTATGTGGTAAAGTTGATGGCGGACCCAAGCATAGTGAAGCAGAAGGAATGCCACCCCCTTCAAAAAAATGTACTGTATTTTCAAACACAAAAGTCAGGCCAGCAAGGCACTGTGAACAAAAAGATTGCAGTTAATTAAAAAACTTGCAAATTAATTACGATTGAAAGTAACAAATCACTCACCACGTCAGAAAAAAAAGAATTGCAAGAACAAAGAACTGAGTTAAAAAAAAAAAAAGATAATTAAGTTGAAACAAATTTCAACAGCAAGGTACACCTTGACGAGACGTGGGCAGCTGGAAGCCTCTGATTGGTTTACACATTGAACAGGGGTGACAAGAAAAACCAAACTAAACCAAACCAAATGAGCGGACAAGTTGTGAACAATGGGAACATAGGGAACAAACACAAAACTAAACGGATCCGCAAATACGGAAAATGACCTAACCCACCCACCCATATGAATAGATTCCAGAAATCTCACAAGTCATCACCAAAAAAGAGACATGAGTCATACTCTCATATGTGTGCTGTATATTCATTAGAAACTTGTATAAATATGAAATCCGATTTTCACAGAAAAGTTTAAACATATGGGCATAAATAAAGAAAACGAATCTTTGAATAATGAATAAAAAAAAAAGGTAATTGTTTTTTGTAGAGAAAAAAAATTTTGAGTATCATTTTTTCTGGGAAAAATGGAAATAATTTAGGTTTAATTTAGGCTTTATTTTATTTACTATCAGCATATAAACCATCTTTTTCTTCTTCTTCTTCTTCCTGTTTTATTCACGATTGGCATAGAAACCGGAAAGTCTGCAGCACACAAGACGCAAACATAATAACATTGCGTTGATGTGATGAAAAAAAAAATATTGCATGTTATTGAAGTTTGTAGTGGGTTTATAAAAGGAATAGCTTATTTTTTTCATCATTAAATATTCCTGACTGTCCCTTGAAGCCTCCCAAGAACAGCTTCCCTATTTCATAGTGGAAAAGTTCTATCAGACTGATGTTACGATCTGCTCGTCATTCAACATAAACATAATATAATAAAATACTGCAAATGTCCATATTTACTTTTAATTGATATACAGTAGTGTGTGGGTGAGACCTTAAGTTAATGAGCATACAGCTCCTCCTCATTAAAAACTCTCCTGTTACAGTTGCACTACTGTATATAGAATTTAATGAGCTGGAGGCCAGCTGTGTAAAAGTACAAGAGTATAAACTGACAAAAAGCCCAGGAGGTGTGCACACTGTGGGGACCTTTAAAAAAGATAAAGTTTGGAGGTTGAGGGCGATCGATGGGCGTTGGGAGACATAGACAGCGCCCCGAGCCAGTTAAGCTGAGAGGTCAACAGGTCGCGCGCCCACCCACCCACTCTTCCTCATTCCCCACAATGCACCGCTAACGCGGCAGGGCTTCAACTGGTGGTGGGCGTCGCTTATGAAAGGTGAGCACCGGGGTTACCGTGGGCATCGCAGCAACTTACCCGCGCGTGTTTGGGATTTTGTTTAGGTCGGATCACTTACTTGTCATGGACGCCTTTGTGACACATCAGACATAAAAATCGGAGGAATTTTTGACGACTACGTTTGTCTTGTACTGGCAACGATAACAAGTGTAGAAGATAGATTCAACCATGGTATATCACGCAGATAGAAAATGGTCGGATGGCAGGTGGGATTGGGGTACGAGCGGATAAAGAATGGACGGACAAATAGCTATCAAAAGTCAAATGATTCAAGAGTTTTATTGTCACATGCGTAGTAATACCACAGTGAAATTCTTATTCTCTTCACTCCCCGAGCAGACTATGTTCCATAATCGAGCAAATAATAAGGTAGGCACAAAACAAAACCAAAAGAAAAAGATTGAAGAATCGCTTGAGGGATAGATGACATGGGTGATGAAATGTCTACTAAAAGGAAAAGGGTGTTGTGGAAGTTCGATTAAGTGTCGGCCTGTCTTGACCACAAATTATTAATTCATTCTCAATTATTATTTTTTGTTCTCTGGTTAAATAAGTCAAATCAAAATATAAATAGCTAAAAGCTTAGCTAAATTGTATGAGATGTGCTGACTTCTACTTGGACAAACAAAAAAAAAAGCTAAAGAATGGCTTGAAATGGACAATTTCATCCAATTGGTATGGATGTATTTTAATGCGGAGGGTAAGAAAATGGTAGACTGATGAAGACCTGACACATTTGTGGTCAGAAAAGAGTCAAAGAAGTGTTAAGGAGCAGACAAACATTGAACAGAGCTCACCACGAGCTGTTATTATGTGAGTCAACTCCTCTGTTCTTGTTGATGACTTTTTCGTCGCTGAGTCATCGCTTCTTTCGAACGGTCTCAGGGATTATTTTTAATTGGACGAATGTGCGCTGAGGTTCATCATCTCCACAGGGATGCACAGGTAAATTATCTGATGAATTTGTGAATTTAGGTACGGACGAAATTGGAAGGGGAAAATCGGACCGGGCGGGCAGAGATCGATAGCCGGCGGATGGCCAAATATCTGGACGTACGGACAAATGGACGGATGGAAGGAGGGTGTCATGTCGAGGAGAGGAATGAGGGATGAGGCTGAGGTGTGAGTTTGGCTCAGCGAGAGCAGCTGTATAGAGGACACTGTGGGTGGAAGTGGTAGAGTCGTGGGTGAGCTTTGAGTTGGACTGCCAACACAAGCGCTCGCTCAACTGTCCGCACACACATACACACACCCCTATATGGAAGCCTTTGACTCTGGGCGTGAGCGTCGTTAGATGTTTGCTACAAAGAAGTAAAGTGATGTTCTTGTTTTTTTTCTTTCTTTTTTAATTGGATATTCTTTGGCGGGGCATAAAAGCCGGGCGGTGAGCGCATGTCTGAGGCGGGGGTTTTCTCGCTCGTCAATTGTAGGTTGCAGATGATGCTAAATAACGAAAGCGGCGGGCGCATCCTGAAATAGAGTCGCACCACCGCCAAACCCACCCCCTGTTCCCTCCTCATCCCTGTGGTCCGCTCTCATGAACCTCCCGTCCGGCCCGTGACTTTTCCGGGCCATCCCCTCCCTGCTGCGTCCTCTGTTATGGTTAGCATGCTGGCTAAATTTGTAGCCTTGCGCCTGTAATTAGGCCCGCGCCTCCGCCGGATTGAGCGCTACACACTGGCAGCTGGGAGACGGGGCCATGCACGCGCACACACACACGCATACACACTTGGGGTCGACAAAATATCCATATTGTAAAGTAACGATACAGTATTGATACAAATGCATCAAAAATCAATACACAATATCATACCTGCTACATCACAGTTTGCAAATACATTGTAAATTTTTAAGGGGTCATATTTCATGGGCTTTATACAGTAGCTAACACACTGCAACCAAGTGCTACAAACATAGGGATGAGGCAAAAAACAAGCAGAGAACACAACTGCAAACAAAATATGCAAATATATAAAAAGTAGCACAAAAATGCAATCACAAAAACAGTGTTATTGCTCAACCAGCAAAGGATACATTTTGTCACTGCGATAAAACATACCGCCCGAGGGCCGACTCCAACACAAAGCCTACAGGAAGGTTTAATTTTCTGAAGTAATAAAAATAATGAATTAGACTGAACCCACTCCCCATAATAAATAGACAAAAATGGCCACTTTTACACACAAAGACCACATAGGTACTGTAACTAATACAGCTAAACGTGTTGCATTCGAAACAATCAGTCTAGTTTTCTTTTTATATATTTACTTTATTCACAGCTCAGCAGTCAGTACACAGCACTTCCATATTTGATGTGATATCATGACTTCTACAACTATTTATTTGCACATTATATTTACAGTGGAGTTGCAATTTGCTAGGAATTGGGAACAGGCCGGCGCATATGGCAAAAATGTACATTTAAGTGACATAATGTTTTTAAGTTACTGGACATAGCACTATTTTAATATTCCAGCTCATTTGAAAACAGATTTTGCTCCATGTGGGCCCTGAGCTAAAATGAGATCACATTTAGTCTTATCACTAGTTTGTTTGGCATGAAGCTCTTTTATGGGGTAACAAAAATCATCGTCACTCGATGTATTTTATAACAAGCTGCATTTATGTAAATTGCGGTGCTCCGCCGCGCACACTAAATAAACTCCGGCTTATAAAAACAGTTTGTGAAGGCAGCGTGTCACATAAAAGACAAACGTCTTCCTCTGTAAAAGCCGCTATGAGGACGCTGAAATAAAATGCTTCCTGGCCTTTCGGCTCGGTATGTTTTGATACTTTTTTTTTTTGGTGTGTTTTTGGCGGGCCGTCGCCTGTGTCTGAGCAGCGCCTCGGCTTCCCCGACGAGATAAAAGCCACTGGAGGCCAGTCATTTGTGTCGTGTGTGTCAGCGCGCGGTTTGCACGCTGCCGCCAGCGCGCTACCATCGCCTCGCTAGTCTTCACCGTCACAGCGGCGTGGCTATTTTAGCCACTCGGAGCCACAAGTGACCAGCGCCCTCTCCTCTCTGCCGGCCATAATCATTATGTGGATATTGATAGAGCATGCTGATTATTATCATCTACTAAATATACTTTTATATCGTCCCGCATTGACTGGCCCCATCCCGAGGGGAGTAAACAAGTCAAAGCAGTTTAGTCTGCTCTGACGACACTTTTATTGAAAACAACGCCTCTGGAAGTCCCATTGTGCAGATAAAGCGTATTGCTTTGAAAAGGACTGGATGAAATTATGGCTAAGCGATCGATGATTTTTAGACGATTTTACGGAGAACTGATGCGTTTTATCGTGATCTGACAAAATTTAAAGCAAAATCTGCTCAATCGGGTGTGATGTCATAGTTTGCAGAGTGATCAATCACGCAAATTTTATGTTGTGTGAATTATTTGAGGGGCAACAGTTCCTCATTTTCAGTATTTAACTGATACTGTGAAGTAATTTAAATATAGTAATTGAATTAATTTTAAGTAACTGCCCTTAATTCTGGCTCAAGTTGTTTGTTTTACCTGACTGAATGATATTATTTGTTGATACTTTGTACAAAGTATACAATATATAGTAAATAAGTCATCTAAATAGACATATTGCCCCATTTTGTGATTGGATTGGTTTATTTCCAAACTCGTAGATCAGTGATTGTGTTCCAAAAAGTTCTTGATTGTGTAAAGTCTAGTTTATAGGGCTATAACTAACCAATATTTCAAAAAAAGAATTGTATCCAATATTTTCTCAATTCATCTGTGAATTTGATTTAAAAAATAATAATATAATTTTCACAACAGTATGTCAAATTTACCGCAGAAAAGTGTTGTCCATGTAACGTCAGAAAACAGAGAAAATCAATGATTATTCTTTTCAAAGGTCAAATCAAATATTGTGTTTTGATTCAACACAAAGATTCAGTCAACTTTTATGGAGGAAAAACTGAAATTACAGAAATTTGAGAATATTATCTGTTTATAAAACTGAAATTGAGCAAATGTACAATTATAAAGTAAAGAAGCATCTCAATAAATTGATTATTCTTATTGTTGAGTAATGAACATGAATAATTTAGTAATGAACAATATCAGAAATATAATTTGAGAAATACTGAATACATTATATTTTTTAAGAGTGAATAATTTGATGCACCGTCACGAATCGGCAAAACCACAACGGCAGGTCTTCTGACCCGGGATGGCCAACACAAGGGCCCGATGCAGCCAGATAAAAGGGGCCCCCAGGACAATCCAAAATTCCACTTAAGTGTTTGGAATCCCATGTTGGTTGTCATCTACCTCCCACCCTTGAAATCACCTGATGATGTTGTTGCCTCCCCCAAGCTCTCCTTCCTAGCCACCCCCTCTTCTCTCTTTCTCTCTCAGTGGGTCATCCGGGCCCAGCTTGTGTGGGACGACGTTGTGTATTTAGGCAGAGGGGAGCTGTGTGAAATCCGTGTAGGAGAGGCTAAGAAAAACACCACGGCCTGGCAGGAGTGCGGGGGGAGTGGACTGCAGGGATGGGTGGGATGGGGAGAACGGACGCATGGCTATGACAAAGCCAAGAGTAGGCGTGTGTGTGTGTGTTTTGAAGATGGGGGTGGTAATATCTCCGCTCGCTCGTGTTTAAGTGGGCAGGGTTTTGGTGGGGGGGGGGGGGGGGGTGACGGAGGGAACGTTAGAGGTTGTATCAGCGCTGTAAGAGAACTGCAAAGTGGCTGTTTAAATCCCCTATGCAGTATTTTGACCATTTTGGGGTCATTTTCTTCCGTATCATTTTTGCAGTATTTTAACTGAGGTAAGGCACACTCCTGGAAATGTGATAACTAAGTAGTCATGCCATTTTGAACTTTGGCATGTTGTCACTGCCAGGGTGAAATTTCAGCTTCCCAGTGTCTTCTTTCAATGCTTTTCCTTTGATGTGAAATGTTTTTGATAAAAAGATCAAAGGATTGGACAAAATATCTCACAAGAGTTAATATCTTTGGAAGTAGTAACAGAACAGATCAAATTTGTTTCGTGAAATTGACAAAAATAAGAATTTTCGACAAGGATGTCCATGTTGGGAGTTCCATAAAAACAACCTCCTTGAGGACTCAACGGTCATTTGACAGCAGCCAAAAGATTCAAATCGTAATCAAAATATATGAAAATAAGGGATTAGTAGATGATGTCACTTCACAACAATCAAATTGCTTTATTTTTTACTTGTAGATATGTTTGAAATACTTGCAATTACATTTACATACAGTATGTGTGGTTGTGTTGATTCAGGTGGACTAAGTCAATGTGATTATAGTTTGTTTTTTGGAGATTTTGGAGGAGGTGGTATGTAATTATGTAACAACGTTCATTTTTCACCTCTATCTCATATACAGTAACTGTTCTGTTGTAAATGCCAACTTTTTGCAAGGGAATTCCCCAGTGCCATTACAGCAGTGGCAAACAATACGGCAGAAGTCAGGGACTTCTCGTGCCATCTTGTGTTGAAAGCAATTGTCACCGTCAGACCACTATTTGATTAAACGTGGTTGTGATAATATTCTGTCTTTGCTGGCTTTGTTGCTTATATGAAGAACATGCGTTGGTGGGCACATGAGAGCCAACCTGCCAGCACAAAATAAAGAAATTGAGCAAAAAAAAAAAAAAAACCCAAACAAATGGACACATTTGGTGTATTGAGATGGCGACTCCCACTCCCACTCCACAGGTGGCTGTTTGAAAGCAACAGCAGCACGTGGGCGTTGGCTTGATTCGTTGCTGTCAATTTATTAGGAACAGCTCTCGGCATGATCGGCAGAGAACAAGCACGAAAAACATATTTATCTTTTTTTTATGTCATTCTATGAAGCAGGTGTAAAGTATGCGGCCTTGTTTGTGTTTTCTTGTTTTGGTTGTTGTGACACTTGATGGGAATTTTGCACGTACAGTATTTGCCCTCCTACCCTGCTGCCAGTTTGGTGTTGATGTCTGCTCCAGACTCCAAATGTGAGTCATACTTCTCGGCACTGAGATTTATCTGTACATTTATTTATTTATTTATTTGCCATTTGAAAAATGTGCTGGACATGCTTAATTAGCATCAATTATTTTGTATTTATGGATGTGAACTAAAATGTATGTAAAATGTCAAAAAACTAGGTCTTTGAATTGTCATTATAATTTTCTGACATCTCAGCTAACATTTTTTGCAGCATTTAATTTGCCTTTGTGTGTGTGTGTGTGTGTGTGTGTGTGTGTGTGTGTTTTTGGAGGGGGGGGTTGAATCGACATTCTAAACCTCCAAAAATTATTTTACTTACGTATTTTTTTTTAAACTTCATTTTCAAATAAAATGACCTGTTGTCGGCAGAAAATGTTCCACATAAATGACAAATGTGGATCTTTAGGACAAAATTATTTGATTTGCGAATTCTCAAAAAAAAACAAAAAAAAACACCCTCCTCTATTATGCTTCCTAACAGCCAAAAGGTTACATTTCTAGTCAGAGTCAATGAAAAAATTAATTAGTACATTTTTCACAGAAAATGTGTCTCCAAAAAAGGATGGAGATCATTGCCTGAAGCGTCATTTTACAAATGTTTTACGTAAATACCAATAGCAAGTAATTAAAGTGGAAAATACACTTCAGTGTTACCCTCTAGCATGAAATGAAACATAAAATGTACTTATGTACGATTGTGTTGTTTCTGATGTCGTCGTCATGGCATCTGGTGCAACTCTGATGTCATTTCATTTGACAGCAAGTGCCAAAATGGCCACCCCCTGAGATGAAGAAAAACGGGTGGACTTTGCATACCATTAACACAATATTAATCATAATATTGTGTTTAAACAAGTTGGGCTGCCTAGTTTGAAATAAAAATGTTTAGGTTGCCTTCCCCTTTAACTATGTCACAGTGATACTCAAAACACAATATCCATCTTCACTGCATCTGAAAAGTATTCACAACGCTTCACTAATTCCACATTTTGTCATGTTACAGACTCATTTTCAAACAGAATTAAAATAAACTCTCAACTTAAAATTCTACACACAACCACACTACATTATGACAGTGTCAAAATATTGTTTTAACATTTTTTTTAATGTATTAAAAACAGAAAACTGAAAAAAAAGAAATTAGATTTACATGGGTATTCATTGGCCTTTCCTTAATGTTAAGTTGGTATAACTCCCATTTTTAGACAATTCTGCCGATTTTTTATTTTATTTTAAGTAATTCTCAATCTCCATCAAGTTGGATGGTAGCCATTTGCGGCACAGCCATTTTCTGAAATGTTCAATAGGATTCAAATCTGGGCTCTGGCTGGGCCACTCCAGGCAACTGTGCCACAGAGTGGCTCTGAAGCCAATCCTTTGAGATCTTGGCTGAGCGCTTTGGGTCGTCCTGCTGAAAAAAGAACCCTCACCTCAGTCTGAGGTCAAGCGCGCTGTGGAGCAGGTCTTCATCCAGGATATCTCTGTATATTGCTACGTTAATTTTTCCTTCTATCCTGACTCATCTACCAGTTCTTGCTTTTGAAAAACGCCCCCATACCATGATGCTGCCACCACCATCCTTCACTGCTGGGTTTGTATTAGCCTGATGATGAGCAGTGACTGGTTTCCTCCAAACATGAGGCCTGGCATTCACCTAAGAGTTCAATCATAGTCTTGCCAGAGAATTTTGTTTCTTATGGCCTGAGAGTCATTCAGGTGCATTTTGGCAAAATCCACAAGGGCTGCCATGTTCCTTTTACTAAGGAGTGGCTTTTGTCTGGTCACTCTACCATACTCTACCATTGGTGATTTCTGGAGAGATGGTTTATCTTTCCGGGACACTCTTTTCTCTACACAAAGGAACTCTGGACTTTTGACGGCGTGACCATTGGGTTCTTGGTCACCTCCTTGACTAAGGCACTTCTCTTACTATTGTTCAGTTTAGACATCCAGCCAGCTCTGAGAAGAGGCCTGGTCCTTCCAAAACATCTTCCACTTACAAAAAATGGAGGTCACTGTGCTCATTGGGACCATTGACGCGGCAGTCTTTTTAAATGAACTCTTTTCTGTGTCCCTTTGTGCTTCAAGACAACCCTGTCTCACAGGTCTACAGAAAATTCCTTTGACTTCATGCTTGGTGTTTGTACTCTGAGTTGTACGGTTAACAGTGGGACCTTAGATAGACAGGTGTGTGCCTTTCCAAATCATGTTGAATCGACTGAATTTACTCAATTTACTGAATATACTGACTCCAATTGAGGTGTTAAAACATCTCAAGAATGATTAGTGGGAAAAAAAGATGCACCTGAGCTCAATATTTAACTTCATGGCCGTGAATACTTATGTAAATGTGATTTCTTAGTTCAAATCACATTGTTTTAATGAGGTACTTTGTACAGAAAAAGAAATACAACTTGGAATGAGGCTGTAAGATGAAATAACGTGAAAGAAGTGCTGTGAGTATTTTGCGGATGCGCTGTGCTTCCTGTTTCTTCTGCATTATGTGTCATCAGACTAAGCAGCTTTATTTTATTTAAGTCTTATTACATATCATTTACATCTCATTTCTACACCTGCTTGACAATTGAGTTGTTAAAATAACCATTATGTGACAGCCTGTTTACTATACGTTCTCCATTACCAGTTATTACGATACATTAAAATTATGAATCTATCAGTGTGCAATCATGAGTCATTACTGTAGCAGCACTTTCTTCTTAGCTGCAACAATCCTCCCATTAGCAGTATTTTTCCCCCAAGGCTTGACGTGTGTGTGTGTGTGTGTGTGTGTGTGTGTGTGTGTGTGTGTGTGTGTGTGTGTGTGCGTGTGTGTCACTCCCTTACCCGTGAGCACAGGTGGACTTGTAGTGGAAGGCTGCCAAATAGTTTTGGTCTAGGAGGAGGAGGTGGGAGGGCCCAGCTGGGTGCAGCACTTCTTTTTTGTTATGTTGTGTTTCTAAGATAACTGCTTTTTTCATTCTTTTACAGCGCTACACACAGCCCCCCCCCCCCCCCCCCCCCCCCCCAACACACACACACCCCTGAAATCTCCTCCTCTTTCACTCTTGACTAGTCAGACTTCCTGACGAACATTGAACAGAGGAAGTGAAATCAAAGAATTCTCTATTTGGGCAAAGGTCAGTGTCTCTTTAAATGTGTTTTTATGCAGTATATAGCATTATGGTTTACTATAGAAAGCTAAGTGTCCAATCAGTGTAAAGATGAGGGGTCGCCTACTATAATGGGTGTTTGTGATGCATCAAACTGATTCAATACTGAGGTTCAGTGCATATGTCATCCAATGGCATGGCTTTATATATATATATGTGTGTGTGTGTGTGTGTGTATGTGTGCGTGTGTGTGTGTGTGTGTGTGTTGGTCATATCTATTATTAATTGGACAGTAATACATCATGCAGTCTTGTTACATCTGTCCTACGGGAAGTTAAGTTAAACCTCCCTTTTACATTTCCGAGAATACAGTTGCTTATTGTAATACATGTGAGCCACATGTGATCCGCATTCAGTTGTCATTCAAATTGTCTTTTCAACATCTGATTTTAAAAAATGAAAACACAACTTGTGTGCAATCCAATAAGGAATTTGACTTAACCTTACCTTACTGTGTCATTTTATTTTATTTCCATTTACTTTTTGGCATTAATTGGTCTTGCTCGGTGTTACTGGGTTTTAATATGTTGATATTGTTGTAACTTGACTTGATTTTGGCCTTAATTAAGTCTCCCTGGCATTACTTGCTTTGCTTTTACTGTTACAGTAGAGTAGTACATGAATGTACTTGATCTTACTTGACTTAACACTACTTGACATTAGCTGTCTTACATTGACCTTAGTTTTTTTTTATTTGCCCTTATTTGACATGCATGTTTTTATATTCTATATTCTGGATTAATTTTGTGTTTTGTATTTATTCTTTATTTTATTCAGTGTTACTTGGCTTTGGGTTTCTTTACTTGTTGTTACTTTGCTTTAATTCACTTTCCTCACCATTACTTTACTCTCCTTAGCACTAGATGACTTCATTTTTTTGACTAAGAGTTAATTGACATTATTGGTACAACATTTAGACTATATTACCACAGTTGGTGTATTTTACTTGAGTTCTCAAAGCTTTATTTTAACTTGGATTGACTTAATTGACTGAAATTAGCTTTTCTTTATTTCACTGTGTTTGTTACTAAAGTGATTTGAATGGATCTAGTAGTTCACACAATTTGGTACAAGTTTTTGTCTTTACATAGCGTTAAGTGACTTGATTTTACTTTAAATTACTTTGCTGGCCTTGCTTTAAAATAGTGTATTAAAATAAGTGTCCGCCTTGGCTAAAAAAAACATTTTTGGAGGAGCAGCAAGTCACTCAGCTCTTACTATCAGGAGAATGCAATGTGAGCTAATGTACACAAAAAACACAATGATAAATAAACATTGGCATCTTTTAGGGTAACGTGTTCCTCATGTCGGACTCTTACTATGAGATTGTGAAGGTACCAAATGAAATGGGCATACGGAACAGCGGAGGGGGAGGTCAACTGAGGACACCTTCCAGTAGACACAACCACACCTACTCTACACTCCCACTGTACTCACACATACTGTACACACTATGATGGACTTCAGTGAGATGATGGGAATCGAAGCTGATCCGGGCTAGCCTTTTGTCTTGGGCAAACATCACCTGAGGCGTGTTGCATTCATGTTTGCACAATCTGTGGCATTAGTCTGTGACGTGAGAGCCACTCGCATGTCACTCTGTGCTAGAATCATTCAGCACTGTTTCCTTAAATATCAATGGGAACGCTCTTGGCGTTGGTATTCACAATGAAACTGAAAAATATTGACTTTTCCCCCATATTTTGGTCTCGTTTATTTGGTGTAAAAACAGGTGCATATTCATTTTGTTGCCAGTGCAAGTCTAATCGGGTTTACGGCTGTGATGCCCCTCTCTTGATGTTCAAGAGGAAGGATAAGGAGTTTTTAGGATGTATTATATTTGTGGGTGTTCAGATACCATGACCACAACATTGTAAACTACACGGCCATACCAAAGTCAGTCATCAGTTAGATTTTGTACTGGAGGGTATGTTATTGTGTAGTTTTTTTACATTTTTTTGCTTGCTATGTGAATTTGAATGGCTTAGTAACTTGTGAAATGATGTTAGAAGCAAGGAACTCTGGGGAGGTTAGCGAGCTACTAACTCATATTATTTTGAAGACATGCTAGCTAGCTAGTCGGACAACAACGCATTAGCCACCATGCGCATCATCTGCTAATCAATTATTTTCATACTCTTTGACTATAGTTTGAAGTTTTGGAGTGCCGGGAAGTGAAAATAGGGCTCTTAAAAAAGTATTCTTTTGAGGAATCTCAAAATCGATATTTTTGGCCACAGGATAGTTGTCGTTAATGCAAAACTTTCTCTGCCGACGTGCGGACCATTTTGCCAGAGCGAATCACTTCTACTTATCCCCTGTGCAACTATTGCGTGTGTTTGTGCTTTGATGGGTGTCATATGGGTGATAAGTGTTTTGATGGGTGTCATATTCTTTTTAGAGTAAGTATTACTTCCTATTAGACGATTTTATTTTGTTGACTTAAAATGCCAAACTCCACTCAATTCCAATCTTCTTTTTAAGTGCACTTTTTCTACATATGACTCTCTGGTTGGACAACATGTCAATGGCATGCACTTGACCATAAAAATGAAATCTCTGAAATTAAACTAGAGTTCTTTTTTGCGCGTAGTGGGTGTTTTTTTTTTTTTTTTTTTTTTAAATGATTCACTGTGTAAGTGTCGACATACAGTAGCACAAGTATGTCTTCGCATGCCTCCAACAGCTACGTGTATGCGAGCATGTGCATGCGTGTGAGCCCTCCTCCTCTTCCTCCTCCGTACAGGTCCGAAATCCAGGTTGCTTGTGTGGAGTGGGGCTGGCTGGCTGACTAAGCCGATGAATAAAGGATACAGTATATGGGCGGAGGCTTGAAGAGGCTGACGTGGGTGGGAGGCCCCGGCCCTGCCTGCCTGCCTCCCTCCCAGCCAAAAAAAAAGCTTGGATATGCGTATGCTTGCGATCCTCTCCAAAAAGCACAGCGGCTGACTGGGAGGCAGGCCCCCGCGCTCACGGAGGTCGGCAATTGATGCCGTTATCGCCGCTACTTGTTACTGCAACTAATGATTCATTTACTAGACTGTCCATTATTTTAACCAATGAATGGGATTTTTAAAAATAAAAAAAATACAACTTTTCAACTATACGGTGCTCCAAACAAATGATCAATTACTGGTTGGGCTCGTAAGCTCAAAAAAACAGCAACAACTTGGTCATTGATTTCTGAAATGAACGCAAATGTTTTCATTTGATTCATCATGAACATCTGATACCATTGGGAATAAGAACTTGGAGCGTGTGTGTGTATGTATGTGTGTGCATATATATATATATATATATATATATATATATATATATATATATATATATATATATATATATATATATATATATATATATATATATATATATATATATATATATATATATATATATATATATATATAATGTTGGATTGAATCTGTTAAACTAAGAGCCACGCTTGATAGTCGCATACTGTAGAAGAAAACTTAGAAGAGGGAGTAAAAAGAGTCAGTATGATTTCATAATGCTTTGTAGAAGAAAGCTGTGGCGCAAATAAGTGGGTCCACCCACCTGAGAGGAGAGAGAGTGTGCGTGTGTGTGGGATGGCCTAGCTCGACCCGCTCATGCCACGCTCTCGCTGCACGCCTTGATCCGCCCACCTGGCCCCCATCAGTGCCAGTTAGCATATCCACCAACAGCATAAACGTGGACAGGTAACAGTTTTAACATTCTATCTCCTGCTCGGATTCCATCTAGACTTCTACTAAAGTCCAAAAGTACTAAGATAGAGTAAGGAACCAAATTTTGTCTCCTAAATTACATCTAAATCAAAATATGTCTCACTATGGGCTAGTAAAACCAATTTAGGGAATATAGAAAATTGTAACAACAGGTTACATATGTATTATTTTGTATTACTTTTATTTAATGTATTTCTTAATCCAGAATTTATACAAATAGTATTTATGGAATTACATTTCTTAGTTATAACGAGTAACAGCATGTCAGGCTTCTAAAGTTATAAAATAAAATCAATAAGTTTACACCACTCAATCAACCTGAAAATTAAATTATTGTTTCACAGGGCTCGGTAAAAGTAACGGTTTTCTTAGTTTGGTCATGTGATGTTTGCAAGCCGAGTCGTGATAGGTTGTCACCTAAGCAACTGCGATTTTCAGAGATGAATAAATGCAGATCAAGTTTTGATCTGAATATTGTGTTTAAACTAGTGGGACTGTTAAAAGGATACATTTTTTTTCTTTTAATTATATTTTAATTTCCTAACTTTTCATTTTAATTAAAAGAGATGAGACATCTATATTTTATTAAATATATTAGTTATATTGGAGGTATTAGTCCATATTTATTTCACTTTTAGTTAAAAGTCTAAAATAACTATACTAGCCTATCTGATCTTCGTGATGTTATAGAGTGCCTTTTTTTTTAAATCACGTCATCTCCTTCTGTTCATTATCATAGGGTTAGAAATCTAAAAATATTTCTCAGGTATATCGCAAAGATGATTTTAGAAAGTCATGGTTTCAAAGTAATATTTTCATGGCGTTCAAGTTATACCATCTAAAAGGAACATGGTTCAAAGGTTGTCCTATAACACTGGAACTGAAAAATATAGACCTCCCCTAGGCCACGTTTTAAATGTGACCGTATTCAGTAAAACTCTAACAATGCTTTCAATGGCACCTTCATCCAGATTTGCTTCAAGACGTGTTGCTAATTGGTAAGCATATCCATTAACCTCACAACGTTTGTGGCTTGAGATGTAAAAGTAAGCTAATTAGGGAATAACAAGATCTTTCACAAAAAACATATAAGCTTGGGCGGTGGTAATTAGTGGCTTACACACGCTCTAATTGTGCTCACTCTAAATGAAAGGGTGCTCATTTTCATCGGGCTGTGTGGATCTTGCTGTTTTGCGGTTGCATAGATTCCATGTAAACCTGCTTACAAATTAAAATTTCCTTGGCGGAGTAATGATCAGAGTGGTCCCAATCGCTTAACAGTGATTCCAGTGCAACTAATGACATGAAGCAGGCACTTAAAAAAAAACACGTTTTACCTGTATGATACAGTGTGTGAGTTAGGTGTGTGTGTGTGTGTGTGGGGGGGGGGGGGGGGGGGGGGGCAGCGCATACTAGGTCCGAAAATAGTTGACCTGTACCTCACACCTTGTGCATGTGTGAGCGCAGCAGTCTGGTCTGCGCTAGTGTGTGTGTTGACAGGCATGTGTCTGGCCTGCCCTGGAGCCTGACTGCTTTTAATTAGGAGGTGCCATGGTGCCTCAGGGCTCTCCTGCTGACACACACACATGCACACCCCTCCGCGCGCACACCTACACACACACTACCTGAAGGCAGACGGAGGCTGTCCCACTACGGCAGAGTCTAGTCCTCATTAGCACTCATTCGACACACACATGTACAGTCAACCAAGCCAAAGGAAAAGCTACAACACACCTGTTGAAATGTTCGCTGAGAACAAGTCTTGTGATATCTGCTTTTCTCTTGTTGAATGTCATCCGAGATGGGACATTTTTTTCTGAAGATAAGGTCAACTTCCTCTTCTATGGTCACCACAAAAAAAAAAAAAAAAATGCTCAGTGGGCCTCCGTATTGCAGAATTTGTCGAAATCTAGCATGTCATTTGCTACCCTCGGTTCAAAGCCGGGCCTTTAGTATTAGCAAAACGTTGTGCCTTTTGGGCATTATCACATTCATCATCTTTGTCAACACAGACAAAAACACAAAGTAAACCTCTTCCGGTCCCGTGCCAGCATTTTGTCTTATCATGCATGAATGTAGCTGAAAACTGGACCAGTCTTATAAGCATAGGTAACTTCCACTTCCTGTTCTGTGGTCGTCATAACATTTCATAACTGCTGGGCAAAAACCCCAAATGTATGAATCAAGTCAGTTTACTTTTTTTTTTTTTAAATAAAGCCTTTGTCTGCACATCATTTTTATCCGTTTACCAATTTACAGAGCTGAAAATAGCTTGAACGAAGATGTGCTATGAAGCTCCATCACATCGACAATCCCCTTAAGACTGAAAGTCTCTATATTATGTTTGATAAACAAGTGAAAAGGGTTACATTACATGTGTGTATTGGTCTGAATTACGGCTACAGATTTTTAATAGTTTTGGTATTCAGATAGCCTATAGAAAATTCAAATCAAATATCAAGTATTCAGATAAAAATAAAGAATCTATTTTTTGTTTGGAGAAAAATAATTAGAAACACAAAAGACCAAATGATATGTATTTCTACTGCCACTGACCAGCATATTTATATTATGATCAACGTTATTTTTTCTTAAATTGAAAATCGTAGTTCTAGTTTCGGTATGACGTGAATGTGAAAGTTTCAATTCATATTTAATTGGTTTATCATATGAATCCTTGTAGCAATTGTTGGGTTGACTTACACAAACAACTGGTTTGCTGCTCTGAAAAAAAAAAAAAAAAAAACATGGCGAACTTTGTTCACATGGCTGAAACGGGACTTCTGGTCGCTGTAGTTACATTGGTCGACTCAATTCAGTTGTCCTCAGGTTGAAGTTGTCCTTGCGAACCCGCCTGGCTTTTTGACATTTTCATATTTGAAGAATCTTGTCACCTTGCTATTTTCAGTGAGAGTCAGGTGTTTGAGACCAAGACTGCAAAGAGGAAATAAGCAGCAATGTCCCACGACATCACCATGCTGTCGTCTGGCCCGTCCTGAGCTCCTCACCTCATAATTACAATGGTGGCCATCTGTCATTTAAGTCTGGCCGCTCTCTTGTTTTGCAGGACCCCGATTGGTCTTGCGAGAAGTGAACGCGTCCAACGTCAAAGTGACACACCGGTCCATGGCGCCATTAAACCCCCAAGCGGGTGTCGGTTCATAAGAAGGCGCTCCACGCAGGTGCCACTTAGGGCGCGAGAATAGCCGAGCCATCTCATATTGTTTTTCTGGCCGTCTGGCCGGCCTGCTAGCAGTTAGTGGCTAACCCTCCGTTTATATATACTGGATGCCAGTGTGAGTCGGCCGCAGCGGTGTCACTCAGCAAGAGCGTGGGGCTCCGCCGCGGAGGGGAAGTGGGCTCGTCTCCTTGTGTTGTTTTGTGCCGGCCAGCTGGACCACGGTCACACTGTGTCAGTGCTCTTGAACACAAAGAAATATCTCAGGCATGTTCACACTTGACAGTTTTGTTACAGTTAAAAAGTACTCCAATGCCGTAACGTTGAGAGCGTGCTTTGATTCATCGAGTGTCCAAGCAACCATCTGCTCTAAACCTAATGCTTCTGGACCTAAACCCTGATCCTAAACTTATTTGGACATCTACCCCTTAACAAGAACCAGCATCACACTTATCTCAACTTAATTCCTAAAACTCCACAGAAGTCTAATTTATGCACATATACCTAACCCTTCATCCTGATTTTATCACTGTAACCCTAACTCTATTCCTATTGCAATCACATTCTTCCTCATAATGCTTCCAAACTCTGGAATACTGACATTAACCCTATTCCTACAGAACTCCTGCCTCTAACATTTAGCCCAAACACTTCCAACACTATTAAATACTATTAAATACTAATGCTAATTTGTTATAGTCTAGCAGCTAGACTTTAACATATATATATATATATATGTATATATATATATATATATATATATACAGTGGGCCCCCGGGTTACGAACTTAATCCGTTCAGCGGCTACGCTCGTATCTCGGATTGCTCGTATAGCGGGCAATCCAAACCCATGTTAATTCGTGAATGCGTGCACACGCGCCGAAGCCTTAGGTAAAAACGACACACTGTATACATATATTAAAATCAAGTGACATAATCTGCTGTACACTTACATTACATAATAATTACAATGGATAAATAGCTTTTACCTTTAAAACGACGAGACTTGAGCTGTGTGTAAGCAGAGGGGGACAGAGCCCTACATCAAAGTCAACACGGCGATAGAAATGCTATTGCTCTTACAGTGTTACAGTAACTCTTTCAGTCAGGGTGCAAATCACGCAGATACTAAAACATCATCCTCTTATTTCTTTCTTTACCGCTGCTAGTAATTTTAGAAGCTATGTCTAACAGATAAAGTTTGCAAAGTCTTCACAACATGCCGTTTTTCACTAATTTTCTCTCCTTACTTCCATCCTGTCCCATCAAGCTAGATAAAGGCGTTCGGCCAATAGCATATCGGCATTTCTGTGATTGACGTGTGACGCCGGCCAATAGCATCTCCGTGAGTGAGACCGGGTGACCTTAATCGACCAATAGCATATTCGCATCTCCGTGACTGACTGATAATTATTCGCACTTTTTTTTTTAAACGGTTGGAATGTATTGACAATTAATTTAAAAAAAAACACACATTTAAACCAATGACAATTCTTTGTCCTGCAATCGGCACATTTAATTTCATGTCAGCTGTTTTTCCCTTTAGCTGTACAAACACTACACTTAAATGGTAATATATTTAGACACCGTGAGTGAGACAGTCAGTGTGACGTTGTAAGAGCAATAGCGTTCACGTTACTGCCCCAAGCATCTACTGATGATTAATGCTGTCGCTACTGATGATTTTACTGACGCAATTAAACGAGAACATATCTATATACTCAGTGGCCGGCATGTCGAATTGCTCATAAGGCGAGAGGTTTGTTCGTAAGCGGAGGACAAAATTCTCCCTGATCCACGCTCGTAAGGCGAATTGTTCGTAAATCAGGGTGCTCGTAAGCCGGGGGCCGACTGTGTATATATATATATATATATATATATATATATATATATATATATATATATATATATATATATATATATATATTATATATATATATATATATATATATATTATATATATATATATATATATATATATATATATATATATATATATATATAAAAAACTGTTTTATTTAGGCCTAGTGGGAGCTGAACTGTGGTAAATTTGTCAGCAGAGTGAGGAATCATCAGCATAAAGTCGGACAAGTAGGTTTTTTTTTGCATAGTTTTAAAAGTATCTCAATGCATCATTGGAAAAAAAGAAAATATTGCGCACTTTGCAGTCAGATTCAGTAGTTTTTGTTCAACAGTTGTAGTTTGCAGGAAAATAATCATACCAAATGATTAGGGAAAGATGTTATATGTGTCTTTTTTTTGACAAATGTATATTAATTCCAAGCTTTTACTCTAGTAAATATGTGTTTCAAGCTTTATCAGAAAGAGTTGTTTGATTAATTATGGAAAATTTGGGAATAAATTGGTTAAAACATTGTATTCAATTGACAGCACTAACATGCTGTACAGCAGTGGCTTGATTTGTGGAGTAATTCTTTTTGCATTAAAACAATTGTAAGTCAAAACACTCATCATCTTTTTCCAGTGAAATGAACTAAAATGAAATTATTCGATTCCTGGGCCCAAAAATAGCAACAAAACCTGTTTTTAACATATTGCAGCAGTAAATATTTCACTTTATAAAAACATAATTTAATATAATGTAAAGAATCACGATAATTCAATGGATTTTGTGCTGCTCATTCTGGCGTGCCAATCTTGCCAACGGGGGGCACTAAACTACATAAAGCTAAAAAACATTTAGATGAGGAACCAAAACATATTTTCCACCAAGCTGCGAGAACATTTGTTTTTTTACACTTAGGATAAAGAATATATGTTTAAGTATTGTTGCATGCTCTGTCAGTCAATGCTAGTTTAATTAGCTCATCTACGGCATTTTTCATGGCAAGTTCGCATTAAGCTAGCAGATTTTCACAAGAACGGTAATGTAATTGGTTGTTTTATATTTCATTTCATGAGAGTGCATGTCTTCAAACGGGTCCTCTGAAAGATTTTGCCCAACTGTTGCTTGTTGAGAACTTAATGGTAAAAAAAAAAAAAAAAAAAGCGACATCTCGTATCTAGGGACCACTTAATTTTCTTTGCATCGCATTTAAATATATGTTACTCAATTATGGTCAAAACAAAGATAAAAGAAAGATGAAAACATTTTCATTGCAAAAAAATGCCAGTGATCTCGCGCAACATTGTCATAATAAAAAATAGCTTAAAATTACAGTCATACTTCCATCCCTATGCAGTCAGACATCCCAGAAGAAAAGGCTACATAGTTTTGCCGAGTCTCTCTCCCCTTCTCTCTTTTTTTCTCTTTCTTCCCTTCGGCCGCCTCCCTCCATCTCCCCAAACAACCCCTCGGAGTTCCTTTGCCCCCGGTCCCCTCGAACACGACTAAAAATTCATTTTTGTCTGACCTAAATCAGAGGGTGTCTGCGCCATGGGGCTTATTACACGGTGCGCATACACTTGTGTTGTGGAGGAGGATGGGGTATTATTATCTTGCAGCTACCCACCCTGCTATAAAAACTAGCGGTGCGACATCTCCGCAGCGCAGTGCTGCTGCTCGGCCCTCCCCTCCCTTTCCTCTCCCCGGCGCTCCTTTCACACACAGACATTCACTCACAAACACACACATGCTCATAACCTGAGTCCCATGCTTGCCTTCCTACCACATTCATTGACTGACCCAACAACCTGCGCTGAACGGCCGCTTCCCTTTTGGATTCTCCTCACTGGCTTATTTTTGGTTGTTGTACGTTTTTATGAATGGGAGCGTGATTGATTCAAAGACTGATTGATTGGCGGTCAAAGAAGGGAAATGCTGAAAGGTCGCGCAAGGGCCGCCAGAAGTTCACACTAGTCGGGACTGGACAGAAGACAACCCAGGTAGGCAATGAAGCGCAAAACTTTGTGTGTGTGTGTGTGTGTGTGTGTTTGTGTAATAGTTCTCATGAACAAATGTGTCAAAAAACACGTTTGCCTTGCGCGTTGAGTTATTACTTGAGTCCATGCTGCCTCGACGGGGGGCAACGATGTTCCAGAGTTGTGTTGGATTTTGGCATTTTTACCGTCCTATTTTTTTTTATTACTTTTATATTTCTTTTATTATTTACATTTTTAAATGTAGTTACATTTGTTTTCATTATTTTGACTTTTCCATCACCCAGCCAGCCGCACTGAAAACCATTTCAGCTGTAATGTAAACACTATGCTTTATTATCTTTCAAAACAGACTTAAATACTCAAAATGATTTGAAGTGTTATGCAAGGTAATTGTTATCGTTCTTGTATGGTGTACTTGCAGTATCTAATGTCAGTGGTTACTTTAATATATGCACATGGGTTACTTCCTTTCAACACCTGTAGTAATTAGCATTATTCTTTCAGAAGTAAAATGGAATAGATGTTTAGTGTTTTATTCTGAGGGTAGTGGTCCTAGTGGAACACGCCAATAGAAATACATTAAAATCTCCATTCCGATTAAACAGTTATTTAAGGTGTAAAGTTGCACTTTTAAGCACAACTGGGCTTTGATTGATAGCAATTTGTACACAATTGGAGTCCCCTGTGTGCACAGGCAACATCCACAGCAGCTCAAATGTTCTTCTAATAAGGTGGGGCGACAAAGGGGGCCCGAAGACAGGTTCGTTTGGCCTCTCGCAGTCAACTTTTGCCTTATAATGAATGATTTCCTGCACTGGCCTGACAGCGTTTTAGTCATTTAAGCCAAAACAAGCGTCTGCTTGTGACACAAGCGGATGATTTGCGGGACCGGGCTGCCCAGTGTCAGGACCTCGTGGTGATGATGAGGAGGGAGGAGAGGAGGAAGAGGTGAAGGTGACATATAGGTGGACGTGAGGGGAGTCGCTTTAATAAGTTGGGTTGACTGTCACTGAAAAGCTCATTTTGGATGGAGAAGGGCAAGGAAGGCGGTGCCCCACGGGAGACAAAAACTTTTACAGCGCGGTAACGGATTAGAAAAATTAGCACAAAATGTGCTTGGTTTATTTAGCGCCATTTATGTCCCGAAATGTCCGACTCCTCCTGACCCCTTAAGTTGCCTTGGAAACAGCATCGTATACATTTGGCTGGGGTGAAATTGTTAATACAGCAACTAAAAAAAGTGTTAAGAAGTACCAATCATTCTACCTCTTGACTTCACACAAAATAACAGCAAAACATGAATGAATGATATGTTTATAAAATTGATTAAACCCATTATTGTGCTCCATGAAATTCTGCCTAGCAACAAGTAGAAACACCAAACAATGTAATATTACTTTGATATTCAAACAAAAAAAAAAATCCAAAGAATTCACCTTTTAAAATTTAATAGATTAGCTAAGGACTAGATTATGTAATTTGGGTCAAAAATGGAAAAACAAAAATTTTGTTCAGTTTGATCCAAATTTGTGGAATCGGTGATTGGCTCTAATGTCATAATTTGCCAAACGATCAATGATGTCATTGATCAGAAAAATTTATCTTTTTCACCTTGTCAGTTTTGAGCATGGAAAAGATTGTTAACTATTGTAAAATGCTTTATTCTATAATTTTTTTATACATATGTTCGTTGGTACACTATAAACTGAATACAGTACAGGCATATGCAATAAATAAATTATTTAAATCGACATATTGCTCCCTTTGTGATTGTATCGGTGAGTTTTTATTGTTAAAGGGTTTGACGGGCCCAAAAATCTTGATCGTGTAAAGTCTAAGGTAAAGGGTTTAGGTAAGGGGGTGGAGCGGGGTTAAAGAAAACAGAAAGCTGGGTTAATTGACCTAAATATTGATTTGATTCTTTTTTAACCCATGTTTGGGTTATTTTTAACTCAAATATTAGAGTGTATACAATAAACGCGTCTGTATTTCACACTTTTTGTTTTCATTGGCCAAATATAATTAACATCCATAAACTCATCCGAGGAACAAGATGCCACAAACATGTTGCAAATAGGAAAAGATATCCAAGCAAATCGATTATCTATATCCAAATATGCAGTTCATATTTAACACTGTGGCGATTTACAAATGAAAAGCTGCTACGTTTAACCAGCAGACTTGTTAGTTAAGAATCTAACTGTTGCTTGTCATGGAAGAGGAAGGAGATGTAAGAAAATTCCTGGGAGCGCTACTGTTAATCTAAAGAATTAATTAAATGTGTCCAATTCTTTTTGTGTTAACTTCCTTGGGTTTGCAACTTCCCGTTTGCCTTCAAATAACCCATTGGGCGTAACTTGTTCATTATGGTTTCGTGCAGTTATGATTGAGTCTAATGAATCTTGTCAACCGAGAGGAGACTCCTGTGGCATCACCAAGAAGAAGAATGCAAGCAAATATTGTTCGCAAATGCTCTGATTTGCATTTCGTATTTAATACACTGACTTTGGCAGTTAGAACTGAGTGCTGTGAATTCTGCATGTTGTTGAGTGGCTTTTTGATATATATTTAATCATAGCTCACTGGTCATGTGACATCCACAAGCTGAACCGTCGTTTACTAGAGCAACTGTGATGTCATTTTCTGTCAACAGCAAGTGTCAAAATGGATGCCCCCTGTGATAACTAAAAAGGGGTGGGTTTTGTTGCCTATTTCATTTTATACAAAATGCAAAATGACTCAGAATTCTGTGTATAGACTACCATGGGGGCATAGAACTCATTATTGTAAAGGAAATTTGGGCTGACTTCCCCTTTTAATGTTTGAGGACTGCCGACGTGAAAGGACATTAATGGAACCTGTACCGAGTACTGCAGTGATCCCTCACTACTTTGTGCCCCCCCTATATTTTTTGATTTAAAAGAAGAAAAAAAAGAGATGTGCTGTTAAGGTTTTCTGCATGCCAGACAGGCGTTTTAATTATAAATGCACATGGCGCGGGCACTCTTCAGATGTCTAACTACTGTAGTACATATATTTATTTAAATTTTCAATTATTACACCTTATACAGTGACTGTACTGTTATCCCTTCCATTCTCATCCCACCTCTTTGGCTGTAGTCTCAGGGAGAGCTGCAGTTATATTAGCGGAGCCCAGAAATCTAATTTAAGTGAAGCCTGTGGCTGACCAAATATGATAACAATAAGAGTTTACACTTGAAATTCCAATTTATTACAAAAGAAATCTAGGAAAGTGATTTCCAATGCTCCGGTGCAGCGTTGCTTTCTCCTCCTCTTCCTTCACATCAGCCTAACCTGCGCTTGTGAGTAACATAAGGGAGACGGGTATTACGACAAGACGTGTGATTGGCTCCCCGCACAAACATAGACCAATGAGGGCAGGCGTTTTAATCTACTCCCGTATTGATGTCAGTTGAAGTCAACTGCAATTGTTTTCTTTTTAACGAAGAGTCCAGTTGCTAGACGTTCACGTTTGCAGATTATCATGCCCTGAATGACTGATCTAATTTGACATAATTGACGGTAAAAAAAAATTGACTTGGACGATTAGCGCAAACATTTGATTTCGTCGGCGGCTATGTTCAATCTCTACGGATTCTGCCGAGCCATCACACCAGAAAAGAGAATGAGCATTTTTTCAATTGAATACAGAGTGTTGATTGGGACGGGTCGCCGCCCTGGTGGCTGCTGGCATAACAAGGGCGTACGGCTGAAGAACCGTCGTTAACTGCGGGGAAGCCGCGGCCGCCGCGCCAACCCTCCCCACCCTACAGTACGTCCATGTGGCACATCCTCCTTTAGATCCTCTCCACATTGTAATTAGGGGCTTGGCCACTGCGAGCCAGAGCAGGCGTACAGCGGGAGCACGTGTAACCGTCATTCCAGGACGGGGTGGGGGGGTCAGCGGGTAGCGTGAGGATGGACTCGGAGCAAACAAAATGACAGAGGGTTGCGCCTCCCAGTCGGGCTGGCTCGCTCTATCTTTTGATTGTTTGCCTTGGCGGGGGCCTCGCTGGGAGGGGCCCCTCCTCTGCTGTTTGCGCAACCTGTTAGGGAACTTTTCACAGCACCTTTTACCCACGCTTTCACTTTGAATGGCGGCCGACGCATACATACATGCTCGGCATGCTGCTGAACAAAGTCAACAGCTCTTCTCAGAGAGCTGCTGTAATCATTTGAGGGGGTTTTGTGTGCTCATGAATTTCAATTGGATTTATTTGTTGGTATATATTGTTTTATTTAGCCTTTGTGCTGTTTAATTTTGCAGTTAATTTAAAGATTGCGTTTGTTTAATTTATTTACTATTTATCTGGTTAGTTTTTTTTTCTTTTCGCCATAGAATATTAAATGTTTTATTCATTCATCAGCACTAACAACAATATCAATAAAGTGTTTATTACTGTAATTTTACTGGTATATTAATCTTACTTGTTTGTAAATATTTACAACGTGTGTCCTATTGATTTAATGAGGATATTTTATTCATATTTTATTTGATATTTTTAATGGAGTCATTTATTAATGTGTTCCTGTTTGCTTTTCATGTATTTACATGAGTTTTCCTTTTTTCTTTATTTTAATTTAGACTCTGCTTTTGCTTTGTTGTTGTTTTTAAATTTTGTAGTCATTTTTACCCAATTTTATTTACTTAATCTTAGGTATGTGTTTAAAGTTTTATACATAATTTGTCTCTTTTTTTAAAAACTACTTTATGGATTTTACCAAGAATATTGTATTTAATTCTTATATTTTTGTAGTTTTATAGGATTTTTACAAACTGCTGGCATGGGGCTGACAGAAATCACAGAAGTCACATTTCACAAAATTCCATATTTTTACAAAGACAGTGTAATGGAAACAGTTGAACAAGCTTTTACATTTCTGGCATCTCCTGAAAAGTGATGGTTTTGGAGATACGAGGATTCCAGCTAACACTAGCAAAATGTTTGGGTTTTTTTTTTTCAACCCTTCATATGTAATTTTCAGAAGCTTTTCTGATGTTACATAACTTTGAGATTAGAATTGATTTTTTAGGATTTTTTGGGCGACGATCACGATTATCAACTTAAATAAGTATAGAATATTTAGGAGAATAAAAACATTTTTTCCAGTCACACTACTGTAAATAAAAACAGAAGTTCTATTTCCCTCAAAAGACTTCATTACATATAATTTGAAAACTGATCAATGACATTAAAGATTGCTTGACAAATTGTGACATTTCAGCCGATCACTGGGTCTCGGATAAAATGGCAAAAATCGGCCAATCACAACGAAGCCAATCAGATTGGTGTAAAATCGTATCAGCAAAAAATAATGTTCACTTTTCCTTCATCTTTGTGCACTGATTGGTTGGGGAAAAAAAAAAAAAACAGCAATTGTACTACCCTGAGCTTTTGTCACCAAATATTCCAAATCTTACTGTACGTGTGGACAAGGTGTGTTACCTAACTCAACAGTTGATGTCATAAATCTATCATATAGTGTCTTGACATTGGACAGTTGTTCTTTTGTTGCACTTTTTCCCACGGGGTGTTTGCACAGGCCTGAGGGCTTGTATCCGGTTGAGCCACGTCCTCTATGGACCTGTTAATCACTCGATCAATGGCGTCAACATAGCAACCGTTCCCTAGCAACGAGACAATAAACTAAGACGTAGGTGTGCGGCTGCAGGTGAATGGAGGCTTTCTTTAATGACCCCCCCCCCTGAAATAATGGAAAAAATCTGCTTCAGTGTCAAATTGTCATCACATCTTTTGAACTGGATGGCCGTTTTTAATATTTTTAACTGTCATCCAAGTGCAAAAACAAGCTTTCAAGCCTGTAATATATTGACTTAAATTTATTAATATACTGACTGAAATGTAGTTGTATGATGTCATTACCATTTTTTGTATTTCATCCTGCCAAGCAAACTATTCGCAGTTAAAAAAAACTCGCTTCTTGCGCGTATTAAAAGTAAAATAAAATGTCATCATACTGTGTATTTGAATTGTTTATCTAAATACCGGTATTTACAGTATTTGTTATTTTACTCAATTTTTAAATTCTTCTTTCAAATTTCCATTAGTTTATTTTTATTGACACGGAATATTTTAATGTTAGTATTGTTTTTTATTTTTATCAAACGCATATTTTATTTCTTTTACTCTGTAGATTTTCTTCATATATTGATTAGAGCATTGTCAAAATAATGTTACAAAGTAAGTTTGGCACCATCAGAAAAGCTTTATTAGTTCACAGGCAATTTTCGATTTTTTTTAAAACTCTCGCTGCAAGGGGAAAAACTAGGTCAAAAAGAAAGGTTAACTCTGGTTAATATAAAGAAAACCAAATGTAGCCCACTCATGAAAATTTGTTTAACTTAGCTAACTCAGTCATATTTAATGTTGATTAATATGCACTGTCTCTTTTCAAATAAGTGTAAATGTAAATTTATGACCAAGATGCAAAACATACAACATACTTGTTATACAATCTATTCCTCTTCTAACAGAAAGTAGGGAATAGTCACCCAAAAATGAAGAATGAAGAAAATGAAGAAGAAAACTCCAAAAAATGTATGGTTCATCTGAGCTCTCACAAGACCATCTTCATGAAAATGATTTTTGCGATTTATTTATTTTTTGTTGCGTTTTGACCCAACATGTGTGCCTCCGCTTCAACCGAGCCGCCAATTATCCGGCGGTGGGCAGGACTTGAGAGCACCTCATCTCATCGTTTATGAGACCGCTGAAGAAAAAGCGCCTAGAGAGGGTTTCATGGCAGGATGTGACTATCTCGACAACGGTCTGACCTCTTTTGTGGTTCTCGTATCGGTGCATACTAATCAAATAGGTCATCTGACTCTTCAATGCCATGAAAATAATCAAATAATAAACACAGTGCTGAATTGCCATTTTGTTCACTTGGCTGTTTGTGCCTTAAACATGACCCGGTGTACGTTATTAGTGGGCAAATATAGCTTTGCATGAATTTTTATTGACATTAAATTGTTAAGAATGCATGAGAGCGACATTTCTAGCTCACTAAATACTTGGTAGCAATTTAAAGGGCCTGTCCCATGTAACTAAATGAGGTACCAAAAAATATCTAGAGCAGGAGTCCTCGCATGCATTGCTTTCAAGTGCAAAAGAATTGGGTAATACACGTATTTGTGTAGACGCGTGATAACGTGTTTAGGTTTTGGTGCACTGACCGCTGCATCTTTCATTTAGTGTGTTCTCAAATATGCCCTGTCAAATACTGTAATCAAAAACCCTCAAGTGTATTTTTACAAAATGGTGGTTGTTGAATGACCGTGTTTGTTGTTGTTCTTGTAATACATGTAATCTTGTATACGGATATTGTTCTCTCATTTTTTTTAACATTATTTCATCTCAATTGACGTGCCGTCAGGAAGTTTACAGAAAAGAACAAACTCAATTTGGGCAAGGAATTATGATCTATCACATTTGTAAGGAAGCTAGATTGATTTTGCAAATTTGCATTTGTATAACATTTACAAACTAGAGACTGCATTTTCTATTGTAATCGAGTTGAGGAGAGGGAGCTTTTAATAACACTGAGAACAGCTTTTTTTTTCTTAAAGTTGGTATGCTAGCATACCTGAGGTGCGTTTATGAGAATAAACGAATTGAACAAAGATACTTAGAATTTGAGCATACCTTGTAATACAATTTCTAACAGGGAATCCTAAGATGCTAACATGCTAGCATTTGGCATGACAGATTGGACTTTTGGTCTTGCCTTGCCATCAGGCTATGCTGTATTTCCAAAAAGAAATGCCGTAACACTAACATGCATGTAGCTTACATCCTAACATACTTACTGTATACCCTATCAAGAAAGTTAAGAGGCGGGTTGATATGAGTATTCAACTTTTAGAAATAATATCTGAGCAATTTCTGACAGGAAAAGACAGGAGGAGATAAAATTTAGTATTAATATGCTAATACATAGCAAGATAAAGTGAGCAGAGAAATAGATGTACCGGTACAACTTTCATGCATTCTGGTAGTATCTGTATATCTGAAAGTATGTACAAGATTTTAAAGTAACATGGCTTTCTTGCGGTCCTTATCTAGAAAGTGGAGGATGGTCCACCACAGAGCGGAAGATCGCATTGGAATCCCCTTCCCCAATCACAGCAGCGATGTCCTGTGCAGCCTCAACGAGCAGCGTCGCGATGGTCTCCTATGCGACGTGGTCCTCATCGCACGCGACCAGGAGTACCGCAGCCATCGCTCGGTGCTGGCCGCCTGCAGCCACTATTTCAAGAAGCTCTTCACGGTGGCCAACGGCGAGGACGGGAACCACCATGCAGTTGCCCACGCGCCCTCCGCAGCCATATATGAAATTGACTTTGTGGCCCCAGAGTCACTTACGGCCATCTTGGAGTTTGCCTACACCTCCACGCTGACTGTGACGGCTGCCAATGTGAGTGAGATCCTGAATGCGGCGCAAATGTTGGAGATTCCCTGCATCATTAATGTGTGCCTGGAGATCATGGACAGCGGCGGGGGGCAAGGAGGTGGATCTGAAGGGAAGGAGGAAGAAGAGGTAGAGGAAGATGAGGAAGAAGAAGATGAAGAGGAAGATGGGTCAAGGAACGACGATCAGGAGGATGACGATGACAGGTCATTAGAGAGCAGGGGAGAGCCTCTGGGAATGGACGTGTCGCCGCCGCCCAGCACCTCCACCTACCAGGAACGGTCGCCTGACAGCATGCATGGAAAGCAGGTAGACCTGAGCCAAGGTTCTTAAAGACTTTTGCCCCCGTGTAAAAAAAAACTAATTGGACCATTACAATCTTGGCAGAGAAAGCGCAAACGTTGACTGATAAGACTTTGACAACTTGCCTTTTATAAAATTATTATTAGGAATTCAACAGATGCTAGCATGTAGAATGATAGCCACTTAGAAGTCGCTTAGGTACTGTTTCCTAAAGGGAAACGATCAATGGTAACATGCTAAAAGTCAATAACAAGATGAGTGAAAGCAAAAAGCTCCATAAAGACTCCCTATGCTGAGACCAGAGACTGTTCCGGTGAGGATTGAAGAAAATTCTCATTTGCTAATTAACTCCTAGTACACTGAGTTCTTAAACAGATTTCCCCCGTATCAAATGTTAAACCGTTTGCCTTGTTGCAGGAGAATCTGGAAAACCGCACCCTGAAGGACTTCTCCATCGAGTCACTCCTCCAAGATGGTTTGTACCCTCGCATGTCAGCACTGGACAGAAGGGCCAGCTTCTCTCCACTGCTGCAAAGCTTCTACCCCTCCATGTGGGCTGCCGATTTCCCGGCGTTTCCCCAGCACTTCCTGGAACCCGGGCTCCATCAGCACGCTCGTACGGGCGGTGGCTCTCCGCGGGTAAATTCTACCTATCCGACCCCTGAAGCCCCGGCGCCAGGGCCCCTTGATCTGGCTGTGAAGCGGGAGATCATCAAAGAGGAAATGAAGGAGGAAGTGCTGCCCAGTCTTCTCCACGGCAACTTCCTGAAGGAATTTGTCAGTTCGGGGCTGTGCGGCACCCTGGGCTCCGCCGGGCCCGTGCCTCCCTCGGGCCACGCCCTCGGCGTAGTCAAGGATGAGACTGACTTCCGCTCATACCTGAGCTTCTTGAACTCGGCATCTCACCTTGGGACGCTTTTCCCTCCGTGGCAGTTGGAGGAGGAGAGGAAGATGAAACCCAAATCGTCACAGCAATGTCCAATCTGTAACAAGATCATTCAGGGGGCCGGGAAGCTACCGCGACACATGAGGACCCACACGGGGGAGAAACCCTACATGTGCACCATCTGCGAAGTGCGCTTCACCAGGTGAGTAGTCCTACTCCTTTCAAGCAGAGCAATTTAATGACTGGCATCAGATACTGGGAAAATACATTATCACTCCCCCTCCCCACCATAACTGATGGGACAGTGAGGGGTTTCTGACTTTACGTGAGATGCCCAAGAACCCTAGGGATCATCTGCAGTTGGAACATGATTAACAGCGTCAGATTAGTAAAAAAATGTAAGTCAATTGAAATGTGTCCCTACAACTAGAGACACCTTTCCATCAAGTGGAACAGCTCAAGTTTGGTTAACCGATGTACAATATGAAACCAAATCTAACATGGGGAGTTCTCCTTGAACATTGGCAAGACAATTCACAGTCAACCAATTGATAAACAGCCCCACTTTATGTTTTTTTCATTTTTAAGCTGGTTTGCTGATGTGAGGGGGCCACAAAAAGTCACTAACCTTTATAATGTTTTACAATCATTTGGATGCCCAACTGAACCACACCCCATGTTGTTTTGTCAATGAACTGGAAGGGTTCACGGAAAATGAAGCACCTGCCTATTTTGCTGCACCGATCTAAGGATCATCTCAAGATTAAAAAATTGCGGAAATCCCCCTCTGTTAATTTATCTGCGGCTGATGTGGCTCCCACCCACTGCTTAAGCACACTTTCCACCAGCAAAAAGCAACCTGACATTGTAAGCTGTCATCAAAGCACCACTTATGTACCCTTGACTCTTAAAGTGAGGTGAATAGTATCGAAATATTTGTAATAACCTTTATCATAGCACTCGGGGGTCATAGCGGTCCAAATATAACAGAGTGTGTGTATATATATATATATATATATATATATATATATATATGTATATATATATATATATATATATATATATATATATATATGTGTGTGTACCCATCATAGAGAACAATAATACTGTCGGATCATTGTAAAAAAGCACTAGTGTTTGATGGGAAGTGAGAAAGAGGACAACAGGAAATTGCTGGGCTCTAAAGGGAGTGTTCTGATACTGCTTCAATTGATGAAGACTTTCTGGGTCATCCCAATTTCGCGCTGGTAACTTTGAGTAAAAAAACGACGAGACGCGGAAACAGCTAGAAAAGAACGCCTGAGAATATCTGTGTCGCCTTTGCATCGCCAAATCTCAAAGCTAGCTGTGCGTTTGTCCCGCCTTGCAGACAGGACAAGCTGAAGATCCACATGCGGAAGCACACAGGCGAGCGGCCGTACATCTGCCTGCATTGCAACTCCAAGTTCGTGCACAACTACGATCTGAAGAACCACCTACGCATTCACACTGGCGTGCGGCCCTACCAGTGCGAGCACTGCTACAAGAGTTTCACACGCTCCGACCACCTGCACCGTCACCTCAAGAGGCAGAGTTGCCGGGTCTCCCGCCCACGCCGGGGTCGCAAGCCCGCAGCCTGGCGGGCCGCGCCCGCTGCCGGCTACCTGTGCCCATCAAACGCCGCCCCCGCCGCGGGTGTCTTTGAGGGGAACGGGTTTAAGTCATACCAGGACGGTGAGCAAAAGAATGCAGCCGAGCGGCAGCGAGGGGTTTTCGCCTTCGCCTTGGCGGGGGACGACGTACTGACCCGCTCGCCCTTTTACACGGCCGCCTCTGACCCCTGGACCGTAAGGCTAGAGCGGGCCCCGCCCATCCCGGAGACCGCCACATGAATATCAAGATCACCAACAGACGAAAAGAGAAATCAGTGAACTTCCTGACTTTTTAGTTTGTATTTTTATGGAAAAAAAGACGACAAATAAAAACACGTTGCATTCATTTATGTCATGTTTGAGAAGCCTTGTGAATGTTTACACGCAATTCGGAAGAGGTTGTTCTTATTGTAGTTACAATTAAAGATGGGCTGCACGGTGTATTAGTGTTTAGCACATCTGCCTCAGGGTTTCAATCTTGGCTTTGGCCCTCCTGCTTTTCATAACCAGATACGGTGTTCCCTCGCTACAACGCGGTTTGTTGTTTGCGGCGTCACGTTTTTGCGGATTTTAATGTATGAACAAAACTTTTTCTATTGCAGATTACGTTACTATTTATCTCGCAATATTTCTCCCATTGAAGTCAGACCAGTCAAAAAAACAGCTATTTTATCTATTTTAGGAAAAAAATAAATCAACTTCTACTACATGGATTTTAGTTTTCTTGATATTTTTCCTACTAAGTTGGAACAGCCCTCCCAACATATTGATTTTATGTTTTGTTTTTAACAAAAGCAACAAACTTAAAAAAAGAGAACAAGCAAAAAAAGAAAAAAAGAAAAAAGAAAAATTGTTCAGAATGCAACACTCACAATAAGGGAACACTGTATAACAAAAATTCCCTTTCAAATATAGAAAAAAAATGTGTCATCCCACAAATAGGACAAACCTGTGTATAACGGATGACTATTGAAATCCATGGATTAAATTGTTTTTGTGTGTGTGTGTGTGTGTGTAGTGTGGAATTTCCTGGTTTGGTGATGGGGCTTTTTTTTTTAAACGCATAAATATTTTTCATAAAAGGCTGATGAATTGAGAGGGGCATGCTGGAAAAAACACAATTTTATACATGTACAAATATATATATTGGGAAAGAAAATCCATAAATAGGTGAATCTGCATGTCCAACCACAGTAGAGGAAAACTTAATCCGCACAGATGGATAAATGGTCCACATCTTCCTCCCACATTTTAAAAAATAAAAATGTTAGCTTCATTACAGACTCCAAATAGTCCAAAAGCATTAATGCGAAGTATAAGCCCCTGCCAATTGGTTGGCGACTATGTAGTTTAGACCCTGGCGAGCATTACAGAAAATGGATGGATGAAAAAAATAAATAAATAAATAATGGGCAGTCTCTTAGCATTCAAGACAGAACTTTGACAAAAGTAACAGTTCTGCCCTGAAAGGGATTATGCTGTGATGAGTCCAGGAAATCAGCTATTGGCGACTAGGATGAATGTAACATAATATTTATATGTATCAGGATCAAGGGCAGAAATATTATCTCAGCAACAATTGAAGTGGACTAAATGAGAACAACCCTCTCTCCGCTGCACTATTGTACATAGCACATTCAAACGGGCAAGTAAAGCTTCCAAAGACTTTGTTACATGAATGAGACACAAATCAATGTTAGTAAACAAACTGTCACGTGTCTCGTAATCACTTTTGACTTGAAATAAGGTTAAAAAAAAGTACTATTTTTTTTTTGTGTGTATGTGCTATTTATGCATATTTATGTAAATGAATGAGCCTTGGCTATATTTTGCAAAATGTTTTATAAAGACATGACAAGTTGAATCTGGTGTGGATCTTTTATTTCATTGTAGAAATATTATCATTAATAGAAGACACCCATATGAAAATTAAACGGATAATATTTTGTAAGCATTTAAACAACACACCGTTGTTCTAAATTGTTCAATCGCCAATTCAGGACACAAATTAATTATGTAATTACACTGGCACTGACAGCCACAGCTGTGCCTAACCGCTAGCAGTGCTCATGTGCAGCCTGACACAGTTGCTGTTTCTACTGATCACATTTTAACAAACAACGTTTATGCAAATGTCCCGTTTCCACTGACAAATTTGTTCCATACAGCATAATGTACGGGAAGGGAATTCAAATGTTTCTGGAGAGTAGTGTGCTGCTAATCACAGTTTAAACAAAATGTTGATGATTTATTTATTTATGTATTTATTTATTTATTTATTTATTTATTTATTTATTTATTTATTTATGTACAGTTAGTTATTAATAGTTCAGTGGAAAAGCAGTGTTTATTTGGTCATTTTTTTATCCTTTTTTATCCAAATGCTGGCAATTACATTTGAAATTTCTAGGACATCCAAATACCAAAAATACTCCGCGACATTCCAAATAATTATAGGCTTGAATATTGAATAAATTACTGTACCCGTAATGAATTATTTATAAGCGCACCGAGAACTCGAGGGAGCTAACTATTTTTGTACATTTTAAGTGGAGGTACAGAACAAAACAGAGAAAAGGTTTGAACAGTTTTAGCAGCCTCTGATTTCAAAATGTGTGACAAATTACAATCATACTTAAAATGTTTGACTTCACAGTCACAATGGCCCTCCAACAGAAACTATAACTACAATTTGGCCCATGATTAAAATGAGTTTGACACCGCTGATTCAAAGGAATACTGATCTAATTTCAGGTTAAGTTCCAGTTTTGGCATTGAGGAGGCAGTCATTATTGCACTCAGGATTTATTATTACGTATTATGTTTAACTGCCACTCATTCAATTTCATTTATTGTTCCCTTTACAATGGCATTTAGCATACTCAATTTGCTTCTCGGTGCATGTATAGTCTGTATACTTTACAGTACGGTATAAAAAGTGTTAGCGAATGAGACAGAAGAGCAAGATTGAAGGCCACAGCAACATGTATAAAGGCGCCAGGATCATACAGTCTGGTACGGTGGTAACAGACTGTGAACCTACTTCCATCTTCTCGCTGTCACGTTTTGTATGTTAAATCGTGTTTTTCTACCAGTTTGGGGCTGCTATACTTTGTATGATATTTCTTACTGTATGCATAATTGGAGTTGTAATAGGGAGCGTTAATGTGAGCTAATGTTTGGTCATTCTCCCATCTAGTGGAAAAAAGACGCAACTGCAACCATCCGAAATTAAAACAAAATCATTTTAAAATGCATACTCGAATACATTATATATAAGGTTTCATTTTTACATACTTTGTATATTTTGTTTAATATTTTTTCACACCTTTCAAATATTCAAGTATTTTCTCCTCAAGGGGGCGCCAGAGAGTTACATACCCACACAGCCTATGTACTCACTCGTGAATGTTAGTTGACTTTCTGCTCTGCAGTTTGATTATGTTGGAAAGTCGCTGGTGTACTCTTGTCCTTGTTTTTCTAGGTCTTTTGTTTAGAAACTGCTTCCTGCAGGAGGCCCTGAAAAAGAGCGGGTCAAACTTGAAGGACATTGTTCTCGTCCACTTCCTACGAGGATGTCCAATTGTGCATCGACATAACATGCAAAAACACACACGCGTACAACTTCATTCACTCAATTTCAACACGGCAATTACCTTTTTTATTAGTTTTATATACTGCCATCCATGGTTACTGGCACACCAAATGATCTCCATCGTAAACCTTGTTTTTGATAGATAGATAGATAGATAGATAGATAGATAGATAGATAGATAGATAGATAGATAGATAGATAGATAGATAGATAGATAGATAGATAGATAGATAGATAGATAGATAGATAGATAGATAGATAGATAGATAGATAGATAGATAGATAGATAGATAGATAGATAGATAGATAGATAGATAGATAGATAGATAGATAGATAGATAGATGCATGTGTTACAGTTAGTTTGCTCTGATTTTGAAGAAAAAAAAAAAGTATTGTTCCTGACACAGCATCAGAAAGTATGAAATTAAATTGGCTGATACTTTAAGAAATCCTGTTAAAATCTGCAGTACCTCATGAGGTGCCTCCACATACCCTCATTTGAGAACAAATGCACTATAGTAAAACATGACTTCTTTACTCAATTATGATAAAAACAAAAAGAGCACCTACAAGAATACTATTAGTGTCCTTCTTCCATAAACACTGCTATCAAATGATTATCACCTCCTAAAAACATAGTAAATGCAATCAAAATGTAGACTGTCACATCCATGTTATCTTGTGTTGTTAGCCTCTGGCGCAGGGTCGCTTAGCAACCATGCATGACAAACTCTGGACACCCTGTCAGGCCAGGAATTATGACTGACGAAAAAATATATATCGTGTATGCATCGTACCGTATTATGAAATGTGAATAGGGTTGACATACTTTCATTCAGATTTTGAATTTATTTATTTTTTGCACTGGGTAGAGTTGATTCATAGATGAGTATTAATCGTATAGAAAGAATTGACCGGGTGAAAAAAGTAAAGGTATCACTTTACAATGGTGAAGTTATAAATAGATTAACAACATTAAATACAGAGATGAACACATGGGCAATAACACACCAGACAAGACAGTGGCACCAGACTGAGATGTGTGTGTGTCTGTGTGCACATCTCCAGTCGTGCACTCACTGATGATAAATGTGTACATAAAGTTTGAGAGAAGTATATGTACACATTTTGTCAGGTAAAAGTTCAAAAAGTCACACGTTAGTTTTAGGAGTGAGGCAATCTCAGGAGCAACCACGGTTTAACAGCGCGAATGTCTATAAGACAGTTTCTCCTTGATCATTTGCAGCTCATGTTCTGCCTCCTTGTGTTTAATTGCGTTACGATGGTTTCCGCATCACTTACGCAGCATCTGAGTAATTTCCTGGAGAACTGACTAGCACCTTTATTGATTTCACAGCAAACAGGAAGTGAACGGATTATGTTTCAGCCTGTCAGCTCTGAGCCACGACAACACAAAAACATACATTGAAAAGACGTTTTTTTTTTTTTTTTTTTTTCTTAACCGGCACAGATAATAAACAGAGATCCCACTGGATTGAGCAAAAAGTATCTTGTTTAATCTGACTTGTCCCAAATGAATTGGTTCAAACTTTAGATTAAAAATTGAGACTAAACATTAACCCTACCCTCTTGTCATGTTTGTTTATGAATAAGACCAATAATATCCTTGGGTCACTTTCACCTGGGGTGTGTGTGTGTGTGTGTGTGTGTGTGTGTGTGTGGGGGGGGGGGGGGGGGGGGGGGGGGGCTCAATGAAAAAAATTCAATTTTTAGGATTAGGATTGAATAGGACAGAATGTCTGGACATGAAAAAATTCAAAATATGTCTGGGATTGAAAGCGTTAAGTACTAAGGTAATCAACTACCGTACTTTAGGTATTTAACCCTATCACTGCCGACGACGGCTATAGATGTCAAAGATACAGTTTTACTGGCCTGGAAGTGAATGAGTTAATAACCCAAATTCTTTCGGTTCCTTTGCAATCAGGCCACGGATCCTCCGTGGTGCGTGGAGCCCACTTTGAGAAGCACTGCTCTAATCGGTGCAGAGTGACATCATGACTTCACATTAATGGAAATTCATTTTCAAGGTCTATTATTCAGCGTTTTCACAGAGGCAAAAGTGACACAGCTGATAGCAAACGTGAATGGAGTTCATCTATAAAGAAGCATCTCCGGTAAATATGTTGTAATTACTTAAAAGATTGATATTTGTATGACATTATTAGATAAAACTGTTTTAACTTTTGTAAGGAGATTTGGAGTCACAGAGCGTAGTGGTAAATTTGCCTGCTTTTAGAGCACATAGCGCGCACTTCTCACTCAAGTCAGTTATTGTGAAATTGAGTGCTAATCGTTACCCTTCTTAATGCGCTTAAGGCGCTGATGGAGCTGACGACAAGCTCAGGGTGTACTCTGCCTTTGTTTTCCATTTTCTTTGGTCAGACACAAAATGTGCAAAGCTCACAAATTCACATGCCAAACACTTAAGAGAAATTGTGTACTGTCTATAAAACAATTATTGTTTCTCTGCTTATTATCATGGAAATGGATTAGTAATTTAGTTAATGGAGGTTATGGAGTCGCCATCGTGTCAACTTACTTGACGGAAACTTTGACCTGTGCTTGGACATGCATCCTCCTGCATCTTATTGATGAGAGGCGGCGACGACTTCACATCGATACGACCTGCAGCTCTAATGGGTCTGAAGGAGATATGCGTTGCAGCCTGTTAATAAGTGCCCTCCAACACACACACACACACACACACACACACACACACACACACACACACACACACACACACGCACACACACACTAATCATCTGCAGTTGCACTCAAGCAAAAGGAAAGCAAACTATTACAACCTTATGCAATTTAAAGACCACACATGATATCCTTTTTGTTACATTACAATTGTATTTTTCACAGAGTATAACAGTATATGCAAATACAACATTAATTTGAACTGTTTATACTGTCAGTCAAATGTAACCTCTTCGACAGTCCTCATTTTCATTGCGCATATAGGTTTATACTCATAATAATTGCCTGTGCATTATTAATATAAGGCAGACATTGAATAACTTCTTTTCAAAGGACTGTTCTGCGAGAAAAAATTCTCCAGAACACAAATGTCGTGAATCATTTGAAAGACGCTGTAACCGCATCAAACATGGAAAAAAATGTACACGCCAGATGCATCAAGTCAAGCCTCTTCTGTCATTACATTAATCTTCTGATGAAAAACTCCTTTGTGATGGTTTCATCTTACTTTCGTACACAGTCCTCTGCAAAAAGACTTTTTTTTTATTATAGAAAGCAGGTTTATGCTCAGCCGTGCGCCTCTTTTATGAATCTGAAAGTAACCCACAAGCAAGAAAATGTCATCTTTTCTCTTTCCTCATTTATTTTTTCAAGGACAATGTATATTGACTGTTTTAACCCCTAAAACGGATTTTTAGCATTTTTTGCATATATATATATATATATATATATATATATATATATATATATATATATATATATATATATATATATATATATATATATATATATATATGTGTGTGTGTGTGTGTGTGTGTGTGTGTGTCTGTATTTCTTTGGTACTTAATTCATATAGCAACCACCATTTTGAGACTTTCCTCTGGCCAAACACTTTGAAAAAAAATGGAAAGATATACATAATATGAATATAGAATTGGATCCAAAAGGCTCATTTCCATTGATAGTCCCCCTGCTATTGGAAAAATTAGCTAAGGATTAGGTTCAGGGTATTCTCCTCTATTAACCAAACAGACTAAGCCGTATCAGATTTCTAAGTTAAAGTGGACCATATTTGTCTATTTTATTAAGGACGTGTTTCCAGCTAAGCCGCTTTTATTTGTTAAGGATTGCGCAATGATAAAATGATCTATTTTTATTTTTTTGTGTAAATATACTGCCTGGTATAACAGAAAAATCTGAGTAAACAGTAATTAATACGTGATATTATTAGGGAAAGCGTGAACATACTGTAAGTGCAGCTTTTATTGACTTCTGATTTCTGAGAAGCATAATATTTGCGAACACAATTTTGAGGATTGGACTCGTTTCAGTATATCAATTTATCGCTAACAGTGAGGTTGATATTGAAATTGCCAAAGTGTTTATATTACTTTGCAGTTTAGATTTCTGTCTGGAAATAAAGATGTCAAGTTCTATGTATTTTAGCAGGAAATGTTGCAAATATATCAACTGTCAACAAGCCAAAAAAAAGGCCTGCAAAAATCACAGGTTACATGCCAGCAACATGTTGTCAAAGTCAACTTCAAAATGCACACAACACACATACAATGATACATGGACTACACATGCAATTGCAGTAGGCTTTTATTTTGAAGTTAGCCTTCGCTAATAGATTATGCTGTCACCAGCGTTAGTGGTGGTCAAATACCTGCGCAAGTGCTGCATGTGATGCATTCAAATGTCCTCAGACATTTCAAACTCAGATATAAACAAGTTAATCAATGCATTGATGAATAATGATGAGAATAATGATGAATTCTTAGTTATTATCAGTAAAAATACTTATTTTCAGCGAAGTGTTTTTCATGATCAGTTTCGGCACTGATAACACTTTCATTTGATCGCATCCCTATTTAAGTTGTGAATGACCGTTGCTAAGCCAGCCGGACGTTTGAAAATGCGTGTTTTATCCTTCACAAATATCACAGCATTATCTGCGGACATAATTGGCACACAGACAGTAAATAAATTATACAAAGATGAAACAGAATCAGACCTTGAGGAATTAGAAGATCTTGAGCAAGATTTCTTGTTGATGCCATTTGTACAGTACAGTTGCATTTTTGTTGATGGGGGGGCTTTACACTTTTGCATTATCTTGCTTTTGAAACAACTCCAGTTCGATTTAAACACATACCATGCCATTTATATAGGGGGCAGTGGCAATGATAAAGTGGAATGAAACAGCTTTTATAGGCTGTGTGAAAAGTGGGTTTATACAGAACGCCAGCCAACTTTGCCAAACAGTGCGATTGAGGCTTTACAAATACACTCGGCACTAACGTAAAATGGAAGCTGACGTTATCATATGTTTTAGCTGTATGCGAGGGGCCTAAAATACGCCGACCGCAAAGCCGCACGCCAAAAGAGGGGACTGCCCGTCTCATTCACTCACAGGGGGACCGCCGTGCAAAAAATGTACAGGGTAAAATTAAAGACACGGTCTCGGGGTGTAATTGCACATGAAGGTGCCCACTGCCCCCTTAGATGCTACGCTGTCACTTTAATGATGGGTTGAACAAGACTAGCCTCATCTAACTCCCACCATTAAACCACTTCTGGACAAACACATTACACAATGTGCTTATTGCACTAAAGACTCAGCTCCTTATCTCCTTATCCGGGCATGGTCACTTTCCACTGCTGCATTAGAATCAATTATGGATGTCTTCATGATATTTATTACTATATCTATATATACACATATACTCAATGTGCATCTATATGGCTCTTGAATAATTCATATCCGCGTATACGTTCATGCCTCGGAGGTGACCGCCAAGAATTTTTCATGCCCGTTGGCTCGTCACATCATTTGGGAGTAAATATTGACTGTAATAAATTGCTATGTTCAAATATTAGCTCCTTTTTGCAAAGCCGCATAAAGAGGAAGTTAGAGGGGCATTCGTTCCTTTTTTCGCATCGGGAAAGACAACAAATACTGTTTATTTCGTTAGGCTGTATCTCCTGTGTTTGAAATCCTCCTGAGACCATCCTCTTTATTTGTGTCCACTGCTGTGTCCATTTTGTCTCAGCAATACAGAAAAAAATATTTGCATCCCACCCAAACATATGACACATCATTGGAAAGGTCAGTTGAGGCCAGTCCTCAAATGAGACTATTACTATAGTCGTGTAGTTTGACTGAGTAAAAAAATATAGGTCAAAAACAATTGTCTTTTGCAGTGGACACAAATTAATTGGCAAGGCTCAGGAGGATACAGTACTTTGTATAAGATAAAAAAACATTATACATAGGGGTGCCAAATCAACTGCAATAAATTAATTACAGTCATAGTTTCAATGTTATGTTTAATAATTTAATTGTGTTAAATTGCCATCACTAAGTTTCAGCGTTCTTGCTGTGATGAGATATCTTTGTATGTTTCGAGCTTCTTTTGCTTGATTTGGTGGCGTTTGGGGGTAAAAACAAGGTCAATCACACACTGAAATTGACATTGATTCACTGTCATTGTGTTTGGCATAAATTGATCAGCTCCTGTTGTGGGTGGGAGGGCAGAAAGAAGATGTGAAGCGCATGTGAAAGATGTTGGGTCGATAAATGGTAAACTTTAAAAAAACAATCCAACGACACCTTTGATAAAGGCAGAATGATATGCATCCTTAAAAAAGAGCTTGCATACCACAGAAGCAGCTCAAGTTTAGCCTACCACATAAATGCAAAGTACACAGCTGTGACTGCTCTCGCAGTTAATAATAGCAACACAGACACTAATGAAGTAAGACATAGCAAAGCTCTTTTCCAAACAAAACTGCAAAACAAAACCTCCTGATGGTCATAACGGAAGGTTGAAGCCAGACTTTGAACTAGTGTCAAATACAGCAGAAGGTAAATGGTTTCAATTGCAACTATATGAGAAGAAAAATACCAACGCCAAATTGTTACTGTTGGATATGAAACGTTTGATCTGCCACAATAACTCAATGTATTGTCTATAATTGTAAAAAAAAAAAAAAAAAAAAAAAAAAAAACCTTTCAGGTCTTTTTTTCCTGAAAATTTTAAGTACAATTAAAAAGAGAATTATGTCAATTAATCACAAACACTAATTAATTAACCTAATTTTTAAAAATCTCTCGTCAGTGGTTCTGTGCCAAAAATTGACCACTCCCTCTTATTTTAGGTGAAGTCAACAAACATTGTGAAATATGCTGACTTTTTTGTTTGCTTTTAATCAAATTTGTGGTCAAATTTGCAACTTCAGGGGCGTCGCGCAAATGATTGAGTTGCATGTTAGGCACTGTTTTGCAGAGCAGCTCCTTCGACAGCGCCGGCTGTGCCGTGCGGTCGTGCAACGCAAATAAACTCCAACACACACAATATCGAGTTCTGGCTGCAGCTGAGGAGTGGAAAAGTCCGGGAATGATTTTCCCAGCTGTGAGGTCGTTGCAAAGAGAGGCCGAGCCAGGCTGCGCTCCTCTGGTAATGAGGGGGTTGCGGCTTGTAGGGCGACATCAAATGGCCTTGGCGTAAGATGGGAATCAAACGCGCGAGACAGACAGCGACGGCGCAAGCTGCGACACTCTAATTGCTGATGAAGATGACAAGCCTAAACCCGAGATGCCCACACTTTAGTGAGGGTGGTCCCATTGGAAAAAAATAGAGCCCTCCACCCATTTTCTTCTTCTGTGGTAGACTATGAATACATGTAACCACACATTATGGCTTCCTGCTAGATGATGGTTTCATTCTTGGACTGTCGTTGATGTAAATGCAGATGCGCACCCCACACAGCTATTTTTTTTTTTTCTGGGGAAAAAAAAAAAAAAAAAAACCTCTGGATTTTTTCCCCAACCGTCTTCGTTAATCCCGCTCCATGATGGATCCCAGATTTGCTCTTGCAAAGATGCTCGCTCATTCCAAGTGACTGCTTAACAATGCTAATGGCAGACACCAACATTCCCCTTGGTTCATAACCACATGCAAATATTCCATGACACATGGGGGGAAAACTGGGTTTTGTTTTAGGAAACTGCTAGAACATGACACTGAACTAGACAGTAATCAGAAGACCTCCAATAAGGTCGTCTATCAAAAATGCCATTACCGTCAAGTTATCAAATTATTTTACTTTTTGGACACTACCATTAGTAGTACTTTTGTTCATGTTTGCGCCTCAAATTGAAGCACAAATGATTACTCCGTGTAGTAACACCAAGTCACCTACACCAGGTATCAGTGGGAAAAACCATTTTTTTGACACTCACAAAATGATAATCTCACATTTTTCACTCACTGTCTAATGTAAAACAAGTAATGAAGAATATACAGAAAATCAGCTGATTCCTAACATTAGCATACTCAATAAAGTCTCTAAAGAAATAATTATGCATTATAGAACTCCTAATAAAGAAACTTCTGGTATTAAACCTGTAGTGAAATGTATTTTGGGAGTATTCCAATTAACGTTCACGTCTGAGTGAAATCATAGGGTTTTCAAGATGCAAACAAGTACAATATTACAGCCAAAAACAAAAATATTACGATTTGTTGCACAGTCAACAGTATTAACAATATAGCTTCAATAACACTATTAAAAATATACATTAGAAACTGATCGCAAGGCGGAATTACCTGGCAAAGGATGCTGTCTTTATTATTAATGGAACAAACTTCTTTAAGGTTTCTATTAAAAACACATTCCCATTCAGTGCCAAAACCAGGTGTCATTTTTATGTTAAGCAGAGTGGTAGGTATCTGCAAAATGTAAACAAAGTAGCATGAAATCCAGCTTTGTTATTTTTAAATGCAGCAATCAGTAAATTACCTGTATGACGGTTTCAAGCAGGTGATCAGTCAAGTACTGAAGTTTCTTTTGCAGGGTAACACTGCAACATTGATCTGCATACATACAGTATATACATGAATAAATACTGTTTATATACATGCATAGCACATATAAATACTAGTATATATCTTTGCACGCATGGTTAAAAAATCCTGCAGATGTTTAGTTTGCACTTTTTGCTTCCCACGAATAAACCAACATCACATCATCGTATTTATCATCATCGACTGTGGTCCTGCCCATCCTTCCTGGACATGAGGTAAGGTCAGGAGGACCAGAAACAAAGAATGAGCTCGCCCTTTACATCCCTTCTCTCAAATGGTGGACAGCCAGCAGTATGCCGCTAGCCTGTGCTGTGCGTGGGAGTGTCTTTGTGCGGGAAGTCACAGGATCATCCCCTGCAAAAAATAAATTAAAAGAGCATGCTAGAGCACAAAGAAAAAGTTATAAATCATTGAGACTTATGCGTGCACTTGGTCCGTCTTGTTGGAAATAGCCGCATGCGTCCATTCGTGAAGACCGGAAACTCCCACCTGCCCACAGGACGGACATATTGGAAGTCATGGATGGATGAATGTGCAATGATGGGTAAATGGATGAGTAGAGAGGCAAAGGTGGATGGACAAATGCAAATGCATGACGATTAAATATGTATCTCGATACACTAAATATGATACGATTTATGGACTGTGCATTTTCATCAGTAAGGGGAACGAGCCAATTCGGTTTGATTCAGTGGGATTACAATTCGACTTGATATGATAAGGCTGGAACTTAAGACTTGTTTAACACTATTTAACAAGATGTAAAAGCACTCTAGAATACTCTAAAAGCACTCTAAAATACTCAAGATACTTAATTTAAAAGAAATATAATTAACATTAAAACAATTTAAACCTGGCGTGAGTTCTTCAATAAAAGCCAATTTGGTGTGTATCGTAATACATAGGGTGTGACTCAAGAACGGCATATTATAAAATATAACAAATCATGCAAAATAACAAATCAATTCAGTTCAGTTAATCAAAACCAGTTTTCCCATTCACACAAATTTTTGTCACACTCCTCATTAATGACAAATTATTGATTAGTTAGGTGGAGGTAATGGATGGATGACTTGAATAATTGATGAAAAAGGAACAACAGGATCAGTTGATGGTCAAAATGGAGAATGAATATGTAAGTGTAAATGAGTGGATGACGGAAAACGGGTGAACAATGTGTGGTGGTTGGTTAAAAAAATGGAATGAAGGAAAATTGGTTCATGGATGGAGGGATGGGCAGGGCTGTGGTTGGATGACAAATAACAGTTAATGGGTGGATAATGAATAAAAAATACAGATGCACCAATGAATATATAAAGGGATAGATGGATACCTCATGGGCGCTTGGCAGATATATGGATGGATGAATGAATGAATGAATAATGAATGAGGAATGACAGAAGGATATGTGATACCCAAATAGACGGGTGGATGTTGCACTGATTAGACACAACAGAAAAGAATACAATAGAATGTTTTTATTGTCATTGTACACCAGGTATACAACGAAATTGGGAGCGCAACTTCATTAGGTGGATATCAAATAAATATGAGCAAGATAAGTAAATATTATACCATAAAAGCATTGTTTAACAGTCGTGTGAGTTTTGTTTTCAGTGTCTTCTTGTTTTGTTGTTATTCAGACTGTTAATAGCTCTGGGGAAAATTCGCATTAGAAAAAGCATGCGGTCGATGGTGGACAGTAGTATGAGAGTAAGTTGTATATACAAGATGAATGGAAGCAAAGCTTAATGTATGCACTAAAGGAAAGAGGGAGAGGAGAAGTGGGGGGATGAGGGAGGGCGTAGGGAAGAAGGGGTGTGACTTCCAGCCTGTCGACGTCAACTCTTGAGTTTGAAAGAGGAAAAAAAAAGGTTGACGATGGTGTGCCCTGTGCGGAGCGAGAGGGGATCGGCGAAGGGTTTCAACTGGGACTTTGATTTGCGGGGATCCGCGCAAAACTAAAGCGAAATGAAAATGCTTGCACTTCATATTTGGATTGACTGAAGCTTCCAAAGTACTGCTGGTAAGTCTTCTCGACGACATGTGCCTGTTTTTCATTTAGAACAGTGATTTTCAAACTTTTTTGGCCACCGCCCCCTTCACCGCCGGGCCAAAATGCCAACGCCCCCTCTTTACCCCTTTCCAGAATTGAGAGCATTTGCTTTGATTTTGTTGACTGCAGTAATCACAATAGATAAGGATTTATTTAGCTTCTCACTCAAATTCTTTGCCACTAAGTGTTGTCGATGGATCACACAGTGAACTGTGAGGACTTCCGGAACAGCTTTCTTCAAATAACTTAGAAATCCACGGTGGCGACCAACCATGGACGGGGCGCCATCTGTAGCACATGAGATGATGTTTATAAGTGGAATGCTTTTTCCCTGGAAATAGTCCTCCACAGCTCGGTACAGTGATTCTCCTTTGGTATCTGTTTCCAGGAGACGTGCAAACAATAATTCGTGACACAAAGATCCATCCTTGATGAAGCGTACATATGCAAGAAGTAGTGATTGATTTCCCGGAAGAGTGGATTCGTCCAATTGCAAACTAAACTCAGTTGTCATCAACATCTTACAGAGAGTCTCTTCGACGTTTTCAGCCATTTTGTCCACTCTTCGTTGAACTGAGTTGTCACTGAGAGGAATCGATTTTATGATTTGTTCAGGAGATTTGTGCAAAACTGTTTTAATAACCTCTTTAACTGCAGGCAGAATCAAGTCTTCTCCGATAGTGTGGGACTTGCCGGCTTTCGCTATCAGCAAAGAAATGTTGTAAGAAGCCTTCAGACCGTCATCTGAATTTTTCGATGAGGAAATAAACATATTCATTGTTTTTCGCTTCAGAAATTGATCTCGAAGAGTTTGAAAGAACGCCAATGTTTTACCGGATTTATTGGGATGAATCTTCTGTAAATGTTCGAGGAGCCTAGACGGCTTCATTGCTTCATTTGAAAAGTTTTTCTCACAAACCAAGCACATGGGTTGTTGCGGATTGGTCGGTGATTGTATAAATCCATACTTCAAGTACTCTACAGAGTATTGCCTGCACTTCTTTTTCGATGTTCCTGAAGCTGCCATGGTTATCCCTGAAAAAAATGCAAACTGTTTTTAGAGCCAAAAAATTTCGTTTTTAGATAGCATTGAGCTTACCGTCTAAAATGATTTCTGTCGTGATGATGAGAAAATCGCGCACGTATAGTTGCTTTCTGGCAGCTATAAAAACTGACTTGCATCTGGAGAGAAGCTTAAATAAATAGAAGACAGGCGCCTCAGATATTATTCGCTAATTTCGTTTCTTTAAATAGACCAATGCGCAGTTCACCTCGAATCATAAAAATTGATAGCTGATGCATTAAGCCGGTCGCTGTGCGCATACGTCTGTGGTTAAGCGTTGCCGGCGCGCTATTGTGTGCTCCTCTGCGGCTGACTGGATGGTGGTGGTTTCCCCAGTCGCCTGCATCGACGATAAACTCGCGACAGTTAGTGATATACGGTATATGCGCGCTGCTCGTGAGCGCTCGAGCAGACAACGTTTCTTGTTTCAATAAAGCTTGTTTTTTGTCGACTTTTTATTACAGACAATCAATTTTTCCGGTCTTTCTACAAACACCAACGTCACATTTCAATGTAATTGCTCAATCGCCCCCCTTCACTATTTCAACGCCCCCCATTCGCCTGTTTATTCGTCAGCGCCCCCCTGAAAGTTCACACCACCCCCCGAGGGGCGGTACCGCCCACTTTGAAAACCACTGATTTAGAATATTCTGTCGCCGTGCGCGGAAGCTTCAAAGCTTGCTGCATGCTTTGAACAAACAGAAAATGTCAAATGTAAATGAAAAAATATATCTGATTTGAAGCATCACTTTTCTTGGCGTGTCCTCGGAACAGAGGAACACGCTGCAGAGCCCTCTGCCTCAAAATGATCGATCCTCACATCTACCTGCACTACAACTACACGGGTAAGCTGGATCACAGACCCAGCGTGGACGCCGGCGTCGGATCGGGCACCCCGGACACTAAAACGCTCCTGTTCCTGGTGGTGTGCGGCTTCATCGTGCTGGAAAACCTGACGGTGCTGGTGGCCATTTGGCGGAACCACCGCTTCCACAACCGCATGTATTTCTTCATCGGCAACTTGGCGTTGTGCGACATGCTGGCCGGCGTGGCCTACCTGGTCAATCTGCTCCTGTCGGGCGACAAGACTCTCCACCTGTCGCCCGCCCTTTGGTTTGTGCGCGAAGGCAGCATGTTCGTGGCGTTGGGGGCCTCTATTTTCAGCCTCCTGGCCATCGCAATCGAGCGCCACCTGACCATGATCAAAATGAGGCCCTACGACGCCAACAAGAACTACAGGGTCTTCCTTCTGATCGGCACGTGCTGGTTGATCGCCATCTCCTTCGGGGCGCTTCCCATCCTGGGCTGGAACTGCCTGGGCGACCTCCCCGACTGCTCCACCGTGCTGCCGTTGTACTCTAAGAAGTACGTGGCCTTCTGCATCACCGTCTTCATGGTGCTGCTCCTGGCCATGTCGGTTCTGTACGCACGCATCTACATTTTGGTCAAGTCCAGCAGCCGCAAAGTGAGCAAGCATAGCAACTCGGAGCACGCCATGTCGCTGCTGCGTACCGTCATCATCGTGGTGGGCATCTTCATCGCCTGCTGGACGCCCATCTTCGTGCTGCTTCTGGTGGACGTAGCGTGTGAGCAGCGCCGCCGCTGCCCCGTCCTTTACAAAGCCGACTGGTTCATCGGCTTGGCCGTGCTCAACTCGGCCATGAACCCCATCATATACACGCTGGCCAGCCGCGAGATGAGGCGGGCCTTCCTGAGCTTGGCTTGCTGTCTTTGCTACCGGGGTAAAACGTCGACGCCGGGGAGCGGGAACGGGCAATGTCTGGAGGCTAGTCGTAGCCGGAGCAAGTCGTGGAGCAGCCAGAACAACCACAACCAGCAGAGCAGCAAGCAGGCGGGGCCCGACAGGGAGGCGGACTCTGGACTCGGGAAGGTGTTGGTGCTTGCAGGACCGAGCGGTGCTGATGCTGACAACTCCCTCCAGAACGACGGGACCGAGTGAGAGGAGAGGCCGGGGAGAACTTCACAACGCGGGGTCCAGATTTGACCCACTAAAAGACTGCAACATGCAATTCCTTGAAAGACGCTTTGACTGCGACGCACATCCAGTCCAAATCAGGCAAAGCAATGCACTTAGAACTGGGATCATTGGAAACTGAAATTTTTCCAAGTCCAGAGTGGGTCCTGGGGTGCTTTAATAGAAAACATCTAAGGAGTTACGCTACGAATGACCCAATTCTGATTTATTTCACAAAAAAATAACATCAAAATCAGACATCCGTGATGGGAATTCAATTTAGATCTGGTGAGGATTCAAATCATTTTCAGCAAAGCGATCGAGTGCAAACGGACTGAAATCCTCCTGAGACCTAGCCTATTTTTGTCCACCGTTGTGTCCATTTTGTCTCAGCAAGAGAACATTCCACCCCAGGGATGTCACCAAAAATATTGAATGCATGGATGGATGGACCTGACTTGTTAAGCACTCTAAGACTTAGTAGGGCAGTTTCATTGAGTCAAAAAATAAAGACCAAAAGTAAATGTCCACTACAATGGACACAAATGAATAGGATGTTTCTCAGAATGGTGAAAATGCTGCAATCAAATCATAACACCGGAAAACCTAGTAGATTAAAACCAGATATGAAACTGAGTCTAGCCAAAGTGACTGCAGTGTAAACGGGATTGGTCTGATTTAGCTGGTCTTGGTGGGTAACTGATACATAAGAGTGTGCAATAATTTCAGAAGCCGAACGCAAAAAAGACCTGGATCAGAGGTGGATACATTTCAGATCATCATATCACCCCTTATCTGAACCAAATAGGTTTTTTAAGTGGATAAAAAAATCTGACCTGAATCAGACTGACTATTGTAGTGTAAAATGATGGCTGTGGTTTCCCTCATGAATGTGCATATCCTCGGCAAAGAATCTGATTCGAATCAGATATCAGACAAAGATTGAGGCATAAAGAGGTAGATTGGACATAGTCTATCATTGCAAATCACTTAAAAGTGATGCAGACGGATGTAAAATTTGACAATCACATCAATCAGCTATGAACCAAATCCTGCAGTTTCACTTAAATTTTCTACACATGCTACCAGATCTGTGCATTGAAACGACTCCTGTAGATGGGTGGCTGCCGACATAAAATGGTAATCTCTTGCATCATGAACTAGTGTAAATGCAGTCTTACATGGAAGAAAACTAGAATGACAAAAGTCAGAATGTTCCAGTAATCGTAAACCTGATGTAGCATTATTGTTGTGATTCTTTAAAACAATCACAGCTTATTTATTATACTCGTTCTGCACTAATTATGGCTGTACATCTAAACAGCATCATGCTTGAATGAAAGAAGCTGCAGTATGGTAAGCAACTATTGGTGTGAGAGTGCCACCTGCTGGTTCTTAAACGAAGTAAAATTTTTCAATACTGCGCAATTCTATAATTATTGTAAACTATATTAACCTTATTTAGTATCTTTTAAAGCATGAAGCTACAATTGAGGCATGTGGTTTTCATACTTGCACGTGGAGTAAAAAAGTGGCCATTACCTCATGTGACCAGGAGAGGTCACAAATCTTCCCTGTGATGCATTGACGGCCCCTTCAGACTTCTTGGAGGAAGATTTTCTTCAAAATAAACTTCACATCACTCACTATGTGGTCATGCAGACCTTTTCTGTCAAAATAAAAGATTCCTGGTTCAAGGATATACACTGCATAAAATCATTTTTTAAGTGACAATGAAAACAAAGTTATGCAATCATATATTTTTTTTCAATGCACTGTAATTGAAAGCAGAGGTTCTACACATTCACGGTTTTATTGCCAACAATCATACAGAATAATGTCAAATCCATACAACCAAAAGATTAAATCTGTAAACATCATCCGGACTTCCTATTGTTTTTATGTCCTTTTTTCTCTCTCTTTACTATTCCAAAAATAGTGACCTCTTGTGTGATTCTAGTTGGTTAGTGTGTGTGTGTGTGTGTCGGGGGTAGGGAGCGGATTACATTTACACTCCATGACTATAGTAAGAACAATAATAATAAGAGAGGGAGTGAGGGTGTCGAGCAGCAACACACAGAAGGGCCAAAACACGAGCTCCACAAGTGGAGAACAGGCATGCTCCATATTGAACATCACCTATTTGCACTTTGAAGGAAAGAAAGAAAAAAAAAAAAACACATCCAATAGTTTGTACAAAGAAAAGGCACATTTTCATCAACAGAAAGCCCCACTAAAGAAAGATGTGTTCTCCTTTATTTACCTCTAGTTTCCTCGGTATTAAAGAATTCAAACGTGTTGTAGATTCTATTTTCGTTTTGTTTTTTTTGTCATCAAAATGTTGCTTTACATCTTAAGAAAAGTTCGGAGAGGCGTAATTTTCATTATAAGAGCCTGATAAGGTCTGATTCATAATTCTTTTTAAAAAAAATACATTTTTGGTGTCCTTTTCCTCTTCGACTTTCAAATTTGAAAAAAAAAAAAAAAAACGCTGCTGTAGAATTCAAAGCAAGCTTCAAAGTTGGACACTTTCTATGCGAGAGGATAGGGAATTCGTTTTTTGTTTTTTTTTAGAAAACTGTAAGCCAGTCTACAAAGGGAAACAAACAGTCTGGCAGAAACAATCCGTAGCATAATTTTGGTTTAAAACATGTACAGAGGAGTTAAAAAAAAAAAGTCTACACACCCCTTTTCAAGAGCCAAGTTTTTGAAATGCAACCAAGAGACAGAATGATTTGCAAAACCTTTCCGACATTGATGTGAAAAGTGAAAAATATAGCACAAGTGTGCACACCCTCCTAAAAGTACAATGTGGCTGTGTTTAGAATTAACTCATTCGCTGCCATTGACGGCCATAGATGTCAAAAGATCCACCTCACTAGACAGAAAGTGACTAAGTTAACTCATTTACTGTCAGCCCAGTTGAATTATATTGCATATAGTTGCCAATAGATCACATCGAAACACGTTAAAAGGACGTCTTCGCATTTGAGAGGATTTAACACATTTCTGCTGTTCTCTTGGGCTTCGTAGACCATTTTTGACAGCTTTCAAATCAATCAAGTTGTAGTACAGATTGCAATAATGGTGGAGCATGTTTTGAAATGATTTGTCTTGGTTACATGTTTCACAAAAATCTGCCTTTTGAACAGGCGTGTACAAACAATTTATAGCTACTGTAAAGAAATTAATGTCCATATTCTAATCCATTGAGATGCATCTGCATATTCATCTATTTTGTCTAATTAAATGCATTTAAAATATCAGTTACAAATGATGGTAATTTACAACAAAAAAAAAAATCACAAAACACATATTCAATCACTATCGATAAAGCAAAGTGCTCAATTTTGCCTACTTCACTCTCCGCAAGATTCTCCCGACACAAGCCACTTGTGTTTGATGTGTTATGTGACAAACGTACTGTACTGTACATTCTCCCCTTGCAGCAAAAATACAGGCATTACATTGCATCGGTCTCAACAAAACCCACAGAAACGCATGCTGATTTTGGTTCGACTGCACTTGAACGAACCCCTATCCATTTGCTGTTGAGAAATAATCATGTTGTTGCTACTGTGTAGAGATGAAGTTCTAGTAGACTGTGCTGCCACCTACAGGAGGGCACGCTTATTTTTTTTCGTGTTTTTGGTGACAAAGAAAATGACCTCTCATCCGTCGCTGTGGTTGTGCTATTTACGTGTAGTCATTAAAATGGCCATAGTGTTTAAAGTCACACATATGAAAGAAGACAAATCTTATAAATCAAAGTGTTTTTTTTAGTGCTGGCGCACACAAGACTTGCTCCAAAACAAAGGGCATCGACGTCATGATTTTAGAAGCTATGCGACCCAGTGAGTCAGCAGGAGTATTATGACGTCTCTTAAAATCAACAATAATAAGTTTAAGACTAAAAAAAAATCAACAATAAAATCATAAAATGAAGTGGAAATATAGTAAAAATAAATCAGGAAAACAACGTGAATTTTGTTCAAATTACATTGCAAATAATGCTAAAATTTTACAATGCAAAAGATATAACATAAGGAGGGGAAATTCAATGATTCGGGAATAGTTGTATTATAAACAGACTATTTGCAGCCTTACAGCTTTACTTAATTGATAATAACTTCTCTTTTGAAGCCTCAATGAAAACAACAATAAAAATCTGTACAAAAATGTAAAAGAAAAGAATAAAGTAGAAATAAAAAAAACAAGGACTGATTGTTATAATTCTCTTTGTTAAGTCACCATTTTAGAAGAAAAATATGACATGATTGCAAGATAACCTGAATAAAACACATGAATATCTTAAAAATAAATTGAAATACAAGAATAAAGTAGTAATTTTCCAAGAATAAAGTCTTGATAAAGTAATCACTTATAGTAGTGAAAGATTTTTACCTGGAAAAAAAACAATTTGGCAGAAAAAAAAATCAATTTAGACAGATAATAAATATTATATTGAATATTTTCAAATGTTTATCACAAATAAAAAGCATACTATCATTAATATATTCTCATAAAATTAAAGAAAAATGTTCATTTCATGAGAATATATGTTTTGTTGAAATTTGTCATTTTTATTACGTTCTGGAATCAAAACTTTTTTTTTTCTTAAAATGGTGTGACTTTATAACGACTAGTAGTATCACAACTTTGCTCTTTAGAAAAAACCAAAACATGTTTTTCTCTTTTCAGTACTGCCCCTCCTTTGTTGCAAGGAAGCCACATAGAACACGATTAGGGATGCGTGCGAGCTTTCGGACTACGGCAAAGCGGCATTTTCCTCCTTTCTAAACAGCTTTTGTGTTTGGGGCTGTGTTTTGTTTATCAGTAGAAATGTGGTTGTGCTTGGCAGACAAAAAGTAACATTTGTAGCTTACGTAATCTAAAATACTCTGGTCCGCACCTCATCGAGGCATGATTTGTCTAAACTACAAGAACATATTGTATTGTTATCATGTGGTTTGAAACAACAAATCAATATATCATGAGTGCCCTATACTGTGTCTTCGCAAAAATATAGCATTTCAGTCATCACGATAAAATAACAGTTCTATAATAAATATTCTTTTTCTTTTTTTTCCTGCGTCGCCCGAGCGCTATAGACTTTTTTTTTAATGTGTTTTTAGCAGCTTCCCTCACACTTGAAGTTTTTGAGATGGCAGGATGGAAAGTTCGGAGCGTCCCGTTTCCTCAGGGTCACTGCTTCCATACGACCGGCTGCAGCAGGCACAGTTCACTCCCGGCTGACACGATTGGCAGGTTATTGTCACGGTGATGGCCAATCAGGTGGCTAATGCTGTCGAACACGTGATCTTTCGTCCGAACCTTTAAACAGAAGGAGGGGGATTAGTTTTGGCGCGAGGCAGCAGTGAATGAGTGGTTAAAATCAAGACTGGAGTCCGAATTTTGAACATGTTCTAAATTTCCTTGTGATAAGAAAAGCATAAAAACAGTTTGAGAATGTCTTAAGACTGTTTGGTGTGCGTTTTTGACCTTGAATGGATCCTGACGATGGTGGTTGCGCAGTCACGTGAGGGATTTGTCAGGGTTCAAAAATTTTGAACATATCCCAAATTTCTTTGAAATTGAATTTCCTTTGAAAAGCCATTAAAATGGTTGAAGAATGTCTTAAGAACATTAGGCGAACCGTGGTGAATCCCTCGCGCGAACGTGCATTCGCAACCGTCACCGACACTTGCAAATGTTCACCCCTCAGCAGAAAAGGGCTTTACCACATATGCCTGAGTTGAAACTTTTGAATCTTGGTTCAATCCCTTTTCTGGGAGGTTAGCACGTTTAAATTACCTAAACACAATTTCTCTTGGTTCTCCAGCTTCCTAGCTCATCCTAAAAACATTAGGCTAAATCAGACATTTCCACCGGGCCTCAGCCTCCAGCATAATATTAAAACTGTAATGTGCAGCCCATTAGCAATGTGTAGCCCAGTAGAAAAGACGAACGTATATAAAAGCCATTTTATGTTTCAGCAGAAGATGGCAGCAGACCTGCGGCTACGCTCCCAAGAGCTTGCATATATGCTCTGAGCATGTTCTGCCTCTCCAAACAAACCACTGAACCACAAAATCCCGTTTCTAAAATGGTGACGGTAGCCAAAATATATTAAAGTTGACAGAGAGGGCTCTTGCTTTCTGGACAAGTTCAAATTGGCAGATTTTTTCCACTGAAATATGGAACAAGTGTCTGACTTGTTTACGATGAGAAACTCAAGAAATTCAGTATCAAAAAGCTGAATCAGATAACGATATCCAAGCATCACAACACAATACGAAGATCACAAAGAAATCTGGCCCTCTTTGCAGACACTTTGGACACCCCTGAGCTAATTGAGGACTCTAACATCATCTGTCTATGGGTAAAAAGTCTTTTGGTCAATATGTACCTCGCAACTGAAAAGTGTCATGGAAAATGACTAGATGTATTTCTTTTTATTTGTATTTTGGTGAGCCTCACCGTGCCTTCAGGGTCCACGAGCAAGAGGTGCTTCGCGATCCCGTTGTGCATGCCAGTCAGTACGTAAGAGCCTGGGTTGGTTGCGCTCTTGCGCACCAGGAAGTCGCCGTCGTCACGCAGAAGCTTTTCGGCGTCGTGCCGGCTCATCTTGCCGCGGTACCACGCCTGGCCCTCCAGCTCCTCCTGCGCCCGGAAGGCGATGGAGCGTGCCAGCAGCGGGCTGGAGTTGTCCACCGACGTCGCCTTGTGCAGGGCAGATACCTGCGAGGGCGCTTGCGGCTGCGACTGGATGGCATCCTCGAAGGGTTCTGTACCATATTTAACAAGAGACCCTTATAACATTTTTCCAACAATTAACAAAACATATTACGTGCTCATTATGGAAAATTTTACAATACTGTAGACATTTTGCAATAATTGTACACAACACAAAGAATGGAATATGGGGATTCTCTTGAAAAGGTGAAATCTGAGAATTTGGAACATTTTAACATAAGGATTTAACTCAATCATTGATCACAATATTTGTCAATTAAGACTGATTGGTTGTGGTCTTATTTGCAGGGCCAGAAATGTTTCTGTGAGGTGGCCTGGGGGACAAAACGCCTCATTGATGGGTGACCATACCCTGCAGTCAGGGTTTCACGAAATAAAGCAATAAAGTAATTCATGAATAATAATAATTTCATGATTGGGAATATGAAGTTAACATAATTTTAAAATGGCGGAAAATCCGAAATAAACCTTTCTGAAGGGGAAACAAAGGGGGCCCTGGCCACCCATAACCACCATGTACAGCTCCGGCCCTGATTATTTGTGTACTTATACACTTGATGGCTGATTTAGACCCGAATGTGTATTCAAAGCATTTTAAAGTCTCTCGCCCATAACATGTGTTCCTTAAACACCAAGTGCTTACTCATGTCAAAGAGATCAGTCGGAGGGTTCTCCCTCGCCGCGGCTGTCATGCCTTTGGTCACTTGTTCCGCCTCGGCCTGCAGAGCCGCCAGGACCTGCTCGTCGATCAGCTGGGTGTTCATGTAAGTGGGCATCTCGCCCGCTTTTGTCGCCGGGGCTTTGCTCTCACTGCTTATATCCAAGGACCCTGTATAGGAACAGTCACAGCAGTAGTAAAATAGAAATGAGAAATTTACGGTGGCCCAACAGGCATCTTCTCACTGTAACATCCCAAGTTGAACATCAACAAGTTTGCCGTTTGTTTTTACTGTGGCTTTTTGGGGTACCGCCACAGAATTGAACCAGTGATAACAAAGTGCAAAAATGGCAAAATAAATAAAATAAAGATATATATATATATATATATATATATGTGTATATATATATATATATATATATATGTTAAAACAGCTTTATTGTTTTCAGGTAACTTGTAAATACTGTTACTGTTGTAAATGCACGCAAGACATCTACAAATGAAGTACAGAATGAATAAGTTATTTTACTAAATTTAATCATAGAAAATACTTTTTAAAATGCTTTAAAGGGCCATCTTCATCAAAATGTTTCACTTTGTTGGCCAAGAAAACAGTGAATTGGATTATGAGTATATTGCTTTAACATAGCCCTGTTGGTAATAAACTAATTAAAATGCAGAAAAAAAAAAATCCAGAGGCAACATTATTGGAGGCTTAAGAAATGTGAGACATTACTGTTCCTTGAGTTCAAACATCTCAACTAAGTAAAAATATCCAGAAATACGTTGAGGAAATGTTTTACTTTATTACCTTGTTGTATGAAGATAGACTTTTTTTCTTCTGTCCAGTTTTCACCACAATGTCGCCCTTGGTAATAATTTTGATCCACAGAGTTTGAGCCCATCTAAAGGTAAATCTACATTTTAGCATTCTTGAGCTAAGTTAATTCATTGGGGTTAATGCAACTTCACTCACCTGGCCTGCGTCCGAAGGTGCGTTTTGATTGGTCAGCCGCGCGTCGATGAAGCCCCCAGGAGGCGGCATCTTGCCGGGGATGTTATTGTAGTAAGGATGCTCTGCAGACTCTTCTTCCTCCTCAGTCCACGGCAACTCCTCCACGTTGAACACCCTGTGCAAGTACACGCTTACTGTACATCAATCCGTACTGTACTTAACTAGAATCCTTGTGTATTTATGTTCATTTTACGCAAACAATTGTATACTTTCCTATGAAGAGAATGCATCTGTGAAACGAAAAAATAAACTCTGAATTCACTGCGGTGTTAAGAAAGCCTTCAGGTACTCACCTGTCATGTGTGGAGGAAGGCTTGCTGGAAGGACACTGCATGTACTGCTGGAAGCGAAGGTCGAAGGCCTGACCGATGGTGCTGATAACGTCCTGGGCTAGCCCGTCAGAGCACTCCAGGATGTGACAAGCTGGGGAGACAAAAAAAAAAAAAACCTAAATACCTAATGGATGTACTGTGCAAGTCGTACAAGACTTAAACGATACCTCTTCGGTTAACAGGATCCTTCGCCACATAGGCAACAAAGTCTGTTGTGTCCTGAAAGACAGACAGGGTCATTTTAAGAAGTGTATTGCAAGAATCTACCCCCATGAATGTTACTTACAGGGTCTCCACCGGATGCGAAGGAGATGGACTGCATGTGATGATTGGCTATGATCTGCATCATAAAACAATAGCAGGTATAGACATTTTCATGTTTGTAAACAATAGGCGCCAGGATGCTTTGAGTGGGTGGACACAAACACGATTGACGACAGAGCAGCTAAACAAAAAAAAAAAAAAAAAAGTGCGGAGGAAAGTCAAAGAGACAAAGTAGGCACAGTTTGATGGTCATCATATGAATGTTGTTATCGCTGCAAAGCATGCCATTGCTTGGTTAAACGTTTTTCTAGAAAACATTTTGAGAATAGCCCATTGCATTTTGGAGCAAATAAAGGATTTTCAGTATTGCATCTTACGCTTGTATTTGGGAATGCGGGGCCACCGCCTCTGCCAAATGGCACTGCTATGAAAAAAAAAAACTTGCCATGTGAGGCAGTAGCTCATCCACAATTCAAGAAGCATTATGATTAGTATTTCCACTTACATGTATGCACTAGAACCGTACTGCCTGGCATGTCATCAATTTGAAATAATATGAAGCCATATGACCTTGGTTTAGACCATTAGTGTCCAAACTTTTTGCAGAGGAACAGATTTATGTGTATTTAGGGTCTAAATTATAGCTTGACATTCTCTTTTACACGGAACACATGAAACCCATTCAATCCTACAGACATACATACTGTATTTAGAAGTGTTTTCAGAGTCCAGGTATTCATCTATAGTTACTAACTCATCCACCCGTCCATAATTCCAACCGTGTATCCTGACAAAGATCACAGGCGTACTGGAGCTTATCCCAGATGTCTTTGATTTAAAAAAATTTCACATTTTTGCAAGTGTTGCAATAAATATTTGACTTTTTAGTTTTTAAGATTAATAATCAGGTCTTTGGGTTCATTTCAAACATGAAATATCACTACTGGCAATTATATGTTCTCTGAACTTTTTCAATTCAATAACAGAGAAATATGTCAAAAAAGTAAAATCATATTCAACAGTGCAGGGTTCATTTGAAACATGGCATTTTGTTGAAAATAAATGTTGACTAACTTTTAAATGTTAAAAATATAAAAGTCCTCTTAATCAGAAGTGGTTTTGATTCTATTAAAGCAAAACTAATTCAATGAGATTTTTATATGTCATTGCAAATGGCAGGAGACTTGTCAGCATTCAGTGTAACGTTTCACTGTAATCAAGTCATTTGCGATCAAATATCCCCCCATTAAAGCGGCATGAATTTGTCGATATCAAGCAGGTGATAGGTTTTCCAGCTTACTTGTTTGCAGTCCAGCGTCATGAGGTTGAGGCTACTGGTGGAAATGTTCAAGTTGATAGACATGCCAGCAAACTGCAGATTGCTCTTCCCCAGGATGCTGGACAGAGCTTTGGATGGTGGCTGACACACAGTAAGAATTTAATTAGAACACATAGTGCGTTAAATCCCATTAGTAGCTTCCCATCCAAGGCTCATTTTTGGTTTATATGACATATATCATATAAACCAAAAATGAGCCTTGGCTATATATATATATATATATATATATATATATATATATATATATATATATATATATATATGTATTAGAGCACATGTTTAAAGACACACAGACATGTTCTGTCTATAATGGACGAGTTGTTGATCTGGATGAAAAAAAGGCTGGATAAAATTAGCCAAACGCGATCTAAGACCTGAGAGATGATGTCATGGTGCGTTTTTTAAATCCCTTTCATCCACAACCCAAATAACATGAGCTAATGTGAAAAAAATCATGAAGGAGAGCACCTAGTGTCTTTTTTTTTTGGTCTACGCAGACATTTGAACGAGCACTAGAGAGCAGGCCGACGTTTCGTTGTGCAGCCAACCCGTATGCCGTGTGCCGTGTGAGTCATTCAGCAGCCGTGTGCAATATATGCAGCGTGGGTTGCAGCATGCCATGCCCCGGTACACGCACACGGCCATACGGTGCCATGTGTCTCATCATTTCTCTGCTCTCATTATCAGGACATGTTATCCGTCCTTCTCCGGACAGGAAGGATGAGAGGAAGACGACGAGCAGGAGCCACGTTGCTATAAATACACTCTAAATGAATAACCAATGATGTTTTTTTTTTTTTCCCACCAGCCTTTCATATGCAAACGTGACTACCTCTCATTCTCACGACTTCGGTTTTGCCTTTCACAACGGCCGACATTTTGCCTTATTTACTGCTTCAGTTCTTTGCCTCTCAGTGTCACTTCTTTCCTTTTGCACACTGCCACGCTTCATGACTTCCAAGCTTTTCACTTTTTACTCGTGATTTTTCTTGACTTCCATGCTGACATCTTGCCTTCCTCATTATCTCACTTGCTTGCCCTGCTCAAAGTCTCATTTCCTCACTATCAGACTTTTGGGATTTTGACAGTGTCTTTCTGCTGAAGTTTTCCTCTTCCTCGCTTCTTCCCTTTTGCATTCCATACTCACTTATTGCCTTCCAAAATCGCTTACTGTCCTTCTTTACTGTTTTACTATATGCCTTTCACTGTCTCACTTCTTGCCTTCCAGGCTTCCAGTCCCACTTCTTGCCTTCCACTCCATTTTTTTGCCTTCCAGCTTCACTTCTTGCCTTCTTCAAGCATTTTCCATGTGAACAGACACTTCTTGCGTTCTTCAGTCTCACTTTTTGCTTTCAATGTCTCGCTTCTTCTTCTTCTCTACTCGCTATCTTTGGTTTTGCCTTCCACGCTGTCTCACTTCTAGCTTCCTCCATCTCACTTTTTGCCTATCAGTCTTCCTTCTTGCATTCCTCATGGTTTTACTTCTTGCCTTCCAGTGTCACTTGTGAACTTCTGCATTGTGTTACTTCTTGTATTCCTTACTGTCTTCTCGTCTTCCACAGTTTCATTCCGTGCCTTCCTCAATTAATTTTACCTTCAGCGCTGCTTTACTATTTGACTTCCTCATTGGCTTTTTGCTTTCCTCACTGTCTTCCTTGTTGCCTTCTTAAGTCTCTTGCCTTCCTCATGCTTACTTCTTGCTTTTCGGACAATAACTAATTTCCTTCCACACTGTCTTGATATTTGCCTCACATTTGCCTTCTACACTGTCTCAATTCTAGTTTTCCTCACAGTCTTATGTCTTGCCTTCCACATTCACCGTTCTTAACTTCCATACTCACAATTCATGCCGTTCTCATTTGTACCCTGCCCTTGCAGTTCTTTCGCTCGCCTACCTACCTTTCGCTTCCGCAGCGCTCCTTTGGTCCCCGGAACAGCCTCACAAACCAGGCAAATGGCCTCCCTGGAGGGAAGGAGACATAACCAAAGACAATACTATCAATATATGAAACGTATGTAATAAAAATGACTAATATTTGTAACTGGATTGGTGTACACGTGGTGAGGTGGAGAGCTGGTTAATGGTGTTATCATTGTTGATGCCAGTGTACAGCCATGCCTACTTACAGATTAAAGTGAAGCGACACATAGACTCACCTTGTTATTTGAGATCGTGTGGTGAAATCAAGAGATCTCATTGATCGAAGCACTTCAATGCAACCCAGATACTGGAAAGGAATAACAGAAAGCTGTTACAACACCACCAGCTTTTGCCAGGTCACAGTTAGCCAGTGTATTCTTGAGCATTTTGCTTTTCTTTGGTCATTTTGCGATTTACAAGTGAATTAAAATTTACCCAGTAGATGACTAATCAAGGTTGCTGTGTGTAGGGAACCAGTTTCCACGGCGGTGTATGAACGTCTCGGCAAAAGGCATGCCCAGCTACCGCCTTTTTTCCAATTTTCCATACAAAATTTTGCTGTAATTGTGTGACTATGAATGGTTATGTTGCCTCAAGAGGAACAGAACTTCGTCAAAAACAGAGGACCCCCGTTTTACAAAATTTGGAGAAACCTTAAAAAGGAGGAAGACTTTAGAAGAGCCACTCTGTATTATAATGAACATAACCACAATTTACGCCTCATGAGATCCTTCTGCAATCTCCTTCATTAGCAGACACCTACTCACGCAGAGCACAAGCAAGGAACACTTTGTGCTGATGATGAGCAACACATTCATTGCCAGGTCTGTAAACACAAAACATTTCCTCTGCCCATCGTTGCTTGAGTTATCATCGCCAAAACCTCACAGCCCGAGGATCATTCGAAAACCGATGGTCAAATGATTCGAACATTTTTGACTTGACTTCCCCTTTAATTGATGTCAGTTACTCTCTGGAATTGAATAAATAGATGCCCTTGTCACTTTATGTGAGGAAATAGAGTACTTATGATGCGTGTCAGCAAAGTTTGAGGATAAGTGTCACAAAAATCCAAATGACAAGATTTACCCTTCCCAGTCATACCCTGGAGTGTGTGATATATTCCCAGTCCCATTTAGTAGGAAGGCTTTATTTTTTCAAATGCGTACATATTAATAGATTTAATCCAATCCAACTCTTTTGTGTCAGTGCTCTGGCTAGATATGCGGCATTTTACAAAGTCTGATTTGAGGTGCTGAGCTGTGAAAGCCAGCCATAAAGGGATTCATTGATGTGCATATTGTGGATGAGATCAATGTCCATTGGGACTAATAGCACATGATGGGTGAGGGGGCGACCATGTGATGCTAATTTGAAATGACATTGAACTCACAGGACCAAGAGCCCAAATTGGTTGATGCCTTCATTGACGTTGACTGGCCTTAATACGGTTAATGTGACACGGCACATAGATACTATGTGTGACAACTTCTCACTGTTCTTTTGCGTTACCTTTTGCACATTAAAACAAATTCGAAAGACTGACATGTTAAATAAAAAAATAAAAATAAAAAAAATGAAAAAAAAAACATCACATTTTCCATTCAGTTCACACATTGGCATCATCAGTCCCGCCGGTGACTCACTGCCGGCATGATGACATTCACAGCTCGGCGCCAACGTGTGCTCCTTTCAAATGATGTATGCTTGACGTTGACATAAGATGCTGTGCCTATTTAATTTTTTTTTTCTGTTACCCCTGCTGTTAAGCTGCCACAGCCCACGGGAAATAATGATGTCGGCATGGTTACAAAAGCACAACACAGAGGGCGTGTGCAAATGTGGCGACGATATCACCCACAGATGACCTTCGATAGGAGGCTTTCCTGATATGTTTGCTGATGATGATAGTCGACCAGGTGCACTGGGAACGTAGTGAATCATGTAGCTTTCACACCATGACGTGTCATGTTTTTTTTACTAGGAAACACTCCATATTTTCATTGTTTGTTTTTAATAATTTTCTAGTGTTATATTTATATGTTATTATTTAATACTTTTGTCATTGACAGTGGAAAGATTTGGTAAAGAAAAGAATGTTAATCAAAGCCAAAAAGGTTTTATAATTTAGATTCTTCAACGTAGGCAGCTTTTGCGCAACGGCTTTGCACAACTTGGTATTTTCTCATTTAGCTTTATGATGCGAATGGTTGATTTATGACCTGCAAAGACTTTCAGTTCAAAACTACATTTTCAAGACTTATAGCTTGAATTTATTGACTTTTGAATGTGTTTGAGAAAATTTGATGGTGTCTCAAAATTTTTGAGTGGTTCTGTATAGACATATCGATCTGTAAAATTTAAGATTTTTTTTCGTGCAATGCTCAAAATACAAAAAAAAAAGTACAAATAATAAAAATAAATGAAATAAAAATGTTTCTTTATCATTTAGGATAGACTGGGAATTATTCTATCATTATTGACCTCACCTAACCTAATGTCACTACTGGTATTGACAAAAGAAAAAACGGTTTATTCTGACATTCAAACTCCTACTGGTGACCAGTATAGGTTCATTTGTCAGCTGACAGTGGCTCCACACAAGCCAAAACTGGAGCAGCAGTATAGAGAGTGGACAACTGGTTGTCTTTGTCTATGCGTGAATTGATCAGTGGCCAATCGTGAGTGGAGTTGTAAGCAAGCGGGCCGCGTAGAAAAACGGACACACGTGACCACCTACCTTAACGATGTACGTCACTCCAGGCCCAGAGATCTTCTCACTGGAGTGCAGCCACCCTCTGAAAGGTTTGCCCACCAGTCCGCCGCAGCCGGGGTTCCAGTCCTCGCCGCCGGCTGGAAGTTCTTCCAGCCTGCTTTTTTTGCTCATGCCAGCGGAAGGCTCGGGCGTTGATAGGCAGGCCCCCGCCCCAGCGGTCACCGCTCCAGGACTCGACCCCGCACCGGCGCCGCCTTGTAGCTTGGCCACCGCCAAGTCCTTGACCGCAGAGGGCAGACCCTTGATCCCGAGCAGGCTGCCCGAGTTGCTGAACTTCAGGTTCGACACCTTGTTGATAAGCGTGCACAGGGGTGTACCGCCATCGTCCGAGTGGTCGTGGCCCGTGGCAGAAACGGGGGCGCCGGGAGCGTTGGAGGCGGCCAAGGGCTGGACGTCGGCCGGGGGCACATAAGGCCTCTCAGGGCTGGCCGACACCTTGGGGTTCATGGACAGGCCGTGGACGATGTCATCGACGGACGTCACCGACTCATTCCTGAAACGGTTGTATTTGGTGCGGTGAAGCATACCCTTTGCCTCTGCTCTCTCACGGCGCCTCAAGCGACACGCACCGCCCGCCTTCTTGCCGTGATGATTACCCTCTCCTGTAACATGGCAGCAACAAACGCGGCGGCAGTAGAAACGGTGGTGATGGTGGCAAACGTTTCAGAGAAATCGCAGGCCACCCCTCTCAATTCCTGATCAGTAAAATCCAGCGTTTCAATCCAGCCGGGAGAGAAAAACACGATGCAAATCCATGGAAACGAGTCAGAGGAGGATGGAGGGCTTGTTGTTGTGGTTTCCAGTGGTGATGCTTCAGCTGCTCCAGCTTACAAAAGCAACAATGATGATTTCTAACCTTCGGAGAAAAAAAAAAAAAATCCACAAAAGCCGGGAAGGTGATGGCGACAGTATCAAACTGGTTGCCGCCTTCCTGCCTAGCTGCTGCCGGCTCAGAGCTGGAGCATGACTCACTGATGTGAGAAAACCTTCTCAACAAAAGGCTTGCTGAACACTGCAAATCACTTCCTGTTGGAGGGAGGGAGCCACAGAGGGGAGGAAAAAACTCCCACTTACAGCACTCTAGAAACAATCAGTAAGTAAAATCCCCCAGCTGTTTAATGTACTCGAGTTTACATTATACATCTAAATGTAGCTGTATTTTAATAATTTGTCATTTAAAATATATATATTTCAGTGGAATAATATGAGGTAGCTCGATCGTCTATTGGTAATTGTTTCAAATCATCCTCAAAGGTATTTGTGCGATATTATGAACTTTCATGTTTAATTTAAAAAAACGAATGTTTGTGAAGTGATAGGTGCAGATAAACTGCTTTATCGCGCTTGCTTCAGAGAATGTAAAACGCGGTTAGGATAACATATTTCACCAAAACTACTTTTGTAAGCCATTCCTCAAAATTAAAAAAAGATCATCAGTAAAATGAAATGTGGCTTCCATCATAAGCATAAATGTGGTTGAGCATTAGGATGCTAAAAAAGGCAGCTACAGCGATGAGGTCGATACCATCCAAATAAACCCACTATGGACGTCATCTTCCTCAGGCGAGGATGACTCAATGAAGATGGGAAAAAAGCGCAAAGGAGAGTCTCCCTAAGAGCAGCGAGGTTGACGGTGCTGATGAAGCATCCGCGGTAGCCGTGGCAGCAGGGAAGAAAGCGCGCAGCCCCACACTTGCACACACAAACACAAACCATTCATGTAAAAAATGTCCTCTAGCCTTCTAGAACGAGAGTGAGCGACGCTCATTCATGAGCAGCTTCCGCTCTTGCTCATTCTGCTGCATTTCGCACTGCAGTCTCCCTCCCCGACATGGCAAATATAGATGGTGGGAAAAAAAAACTGGCTTCTCGCTTCAAAATCAACGTTTAAAAAAAAAAAAAAAAGAATTTAGAAGCACAAAAGGAGAGAGGGCTGGGAGGGACAAGAGGCAATGTTTATAGTCCTGGCTGTGAATGAAATAGCAGGATGGCATACCGACATTTCTGTGAATGGAAGCAAGGCCGCTCCGCCGCCGCTGCTGCTGTGCCACCGCTACTGCAAGGCAATCCCTCGGGACAGCATGCTCCCATCCAATGAGCAGCCGGCTGGATGACTCATTCAGGGAAGGTTTGCAGGATAGTGGGAGAAACCATTCCCAGGGCAGTGAAGGTGAGAACGGTCTTTTTTCATTATAAAAAAAAAAATAGCATTATTAAAAAACACATCAGAGTGCATGTTTTTTTTTTATCTTCTTTAAAAATATGTTTGCTCATAAAAATAAAGAAAAACATCCATGGTAGAGTAATAGCAAGAAAACACCCCCTTCATCCTAGCACAATGATCTTGTCTGCAAACATTATTATTAGCTCATTGTTTCAATTCAACATTCAAGAGAACATTTAATTAAAATATCTACAGAGTGTGCAGGGACATAAGAGCATGTGCTGTTGTGGATTTTCAATTAAAATAAACTATTTTTATCTTTATGGCATTTCTACTTCTTTGTGTGCTTTGAATTGGTCTGTATTGTATCATACCACAACCGGCATAAGTCGAAATGGCTTCTGGGTTTGAATCTCAGTGGGCTTTGTATGTTGTACCTGTGCTTCCAAAAATCAAGGTATGTCGATTATAGATTCTAAATGTTCCATATAGATGTGATGAGTGTTTGTATATGCCTTGCAGTTGTCTGGCGACCAGGGTGTGCCCCCGTTTCATGCACAAATGTCAGCTAGGACAAGTGCAATAAAAATGGATGGATGGATGGATGGATGGATGGTTGGATGGAAGGTGATCCATTTTCCAAGTGAACAATTAAACACCATATCTCAATATGCTACATTTGCCACATGAAGAGATCCGCACACTGATTAACAAGCATAGTTTAGCGGTTTGGCTGCCTTCACCAGATGAAACATATTTCACTACAATGGTAATGTAAAATACATTCACAGACACAATTTCCATCAATAAACAACATTGTTTTTTAAAGCTCAAAGCTCAAAGCTGAATTGCAGAAAATATATGGTAATTGTGGGAAAAAAAAACCTTTGACATTATCTAATACAAGGGTCATAAATGTGGTGCCCACGGGCATTTGTTGGCACCCAAGGAACACATGACCACCACTGTTCTGAAAATATCTCACCAGTGATGGGATATTGTGATTTTTGAAAAACTTTGTAGACACAATCACTTGAAAATGTAAGCATTTTCACATATGTACAGAAATGCTGTTGCACTATTAATATTTATGTGTTTCTGACCTTTTTAGATAATTGTTCATAATTAATGACTCAACAATAATTTAGCCCTGGGGTTGGCAACCTTAAACTCAAATAACCATTTTGACACGATTTTCATGGAAAGGTGATTGGAGCCAGAAGAGTTGCGATCAGCACCTCTTGTTAACCAAGGTTGTTAATGCACTACATTCCCCTTTCCTGTTGTATCTCCAAAGCTGACTGGTTGTCTGAAGAATCGGTTGGAACCAAGTATTATTTAATTTCGCAAGCCAAGCCGGTTTCTGACATCCGTGTTAGCCATTCACATTTTGTCTGTACCCAAAAACTATTTTTTAGTGACAAAAATGTTGGTAACCCCTCCGCTACTGGAATGTAAATGAACAAACCAAAACGAACCTATAGAAAATAACGTACAATACTGTACAGAAACATCTGGTCAGTTTATATGCAAAACATGCATGGTTAAAGCGAATTCATACCGTATTTGCACACGTATTACGCACAGTGAGCTACTAATAAAGAATATTGTCTCAAAAGCTGTTTCCAAAAGAGTGGAGTATGTGGGTGGCTGAATGTATTGAAAATAACCCACAGAGGCTGGAAATGAATGCATTGTTTTTTGTTTGGTTTTGTTTTGGTTTGGTTTTTTGTTTGTTTGTTTGTTTGTTTGACGTTATTAAAATAACAGCTGCGGATTTACCGTTGACTGTGCTCAAAGGTTTATCACAAAAGTGTAAAAGACACATTCGAGAGAGGTGTTTCTACAAGACAATTCCTTAACAAATAACCACTGAATGACTTTATTATACATAAAAGATCAGCTAAATATCTTTCCAAGCAAAGAATGAAAAAGATTAGCGACACTGTACTCACCTGTTTAATCACAACGTAGCCATTAGTCACCCCAGGACATGTGACATTAATTATCCAATCGTAACTCATTTTGAATCTAAACAGGGTTCGTGCGTTATTGCGGTTCATTGTTCTCCAGTTGCGTTTCCATAATTGATTTCATTCCATTTTTATTTTCCAGTAATTACAAAATTCAATTTAAGAAAAACTTTAAACATGAAAAAAATGGTGAAAGAAAATCTTAGCGATGGAAGGCAAGGAAGAGCAAGAAATTGATCAGAAAGGAAAAATCCGTGGAAATAGAAATAAAATATAAATGTATGTCGTAGTTGATCTTTATCTGGCCACAAGAGGATGCCAGAGCAGCATTATACACTGCGCAAAGTAACAGGCCTTTTGCACAAACTACGCAAAATTTAAGGTTCCGAAACACCCCGCATTCACTGCGCGTGGGTTTGTTGAAGCAAGGAGACCAAATAAAGGGGGAAGGAAGGAGCCAGAAGATGACAATGAAGATGACAATGTTTGAATGCTGCTTTACCTCTGCTTTTGTTTTGAATTCAGTATTTTTATACATATATGACACCAACGACCTCCGTAGAACCTCATGTACGCCAGTTTTGTAGTCCAGGTGTGTGCAAGTCCCGTGGCTTGCTTGTCTCTGGTCCTTTAAAAAAAAAGAAAGAAAAAAAACACTTCTAACCGGAACGCAGGCTTCCAAGTCCCCAGCAAAACGCGTAAAAAGGGATGCACGGGTCCCTCCAGTTCCATTTGCGAAGTGCTTTGTGGTGTTTTGCCAGCGTTCATTTGCCATCACAGCTTTCCTGTGGCGTAGACATATAAGAGTGGATCAGTCAAAAATAATAAACGATGGCATTAAATGAACACAGTGCAAATTTTGAAATATTCCGTATTATTTTCCATGCTTAGCTTTTCCGCTAAACTGTACCGTCGGGGCTTGTGGCATATACTATTGATAAAAATAAAAACATGCTGCATTGAATGTATCACATTAGTGACACTCGAAAACAAACTACAACGCGGGCGAAATTAAGTCTACTGTACGGCATTTTTCTTAACGGCCTATTACAGACTCCATATACGAGGAGCTGGAGAAAAAAAAAAGTTTTCGTCCATATAGTATCTGTTTAGAATTTAGTAATTTATAGGCATGTGTCTTCAAATATTAGGATGGTGCATGTCGCATTTAATTCTCATTTTAAAAAGCCACATAACATGAAAAGAAAGAGTAAAGGCAATTACAGAAGAGCTTGTCCGGACTGCTTCTCAAAACAATGCTCTCACCTTGCATGACCAAAACATTGAAGGTATGTGTGTAAAAAATGTTTGGCTTGACTTTTTTTTAATATTCTCATGTAAAGTGTGATTATTTTTTTCAAAGGTCTCTTCCGATGTTCTTTTTTTTATAATACCAATATATTAATCTGTGATTCGATAGGCATTGTAATACCGTACAGTAGTAGTAAAAGCAGTCGGGATTTTGCGGTGTTTTAGCACCCTCTGTTGGTAAACGTTTAACACTACAATCAATTAGTGAGAGATTGTGTGCATGTATGAAGAAAGCCGGATAAACACGCTATTTGGTTCACAACGTCGACTCGGACTTCATGTGACACGTATGCTTAGCATTATAAAAGTCAAGGAGGAAACTTTTACAAAGAATTGTTTTTCCTGTAGTTTGACTCACTACCCAGCAAGAGGGCGATTAGCTATTACTTCTCAATTAGTTTGTTTGTTAGCCATAGGTTTTGCTTTGTTCACATTCTCTTTCCATACTTGTCAAATAAAGGATGAGTGAAAATGTTCTATCCTGTATCAAACACACTGGTTTTGTCTGCCAGCTGAGGACATGAGCAATAAATCTTGCACCATATTTGACTGTGTTTTAAGCCATTGCGCATCTTGGAGCCACTTATCAGAGAGGAAAAGTTCACTTCAGGCTCGGTTGTTGTGAAAATTAAATAGGTATGAAAACGCGCAAAGTGAAGCACCCGATGTTACGCATCAGTGGTTTCAGTCACGCATGCGTACCTGCACACCAGTTATGTGCATCCCAAAATGGGGTTAATACAATAGAGAGTTAGAAAATGCAGTTCAATTAAGGAGCTGGTTAAGTGCCGGGTTAGAAAGACACTTGCACCTACCCAGGATTTCTCCCATCTTTTTAGAAGCTGCTCATGCTGCATAAGCGCACTCCTCCAATGGTTCAAATCCCTGGACTGAGCACTCTCCTCATCTGTCGAACAACCAACAATCTCAGCAAACCAAGCCGGGACACAGATTGGGCTCCGCCGTCAGGCAAAATGTACCGGTACCTCCGACGGCGAGGTGGAGGTCCACCTGTGAGGTGTCACGGCCCGTGCCGGCCTGGGCAACGCAGCCGTAACGGGCGTCCCGGAGTAACGGCCCTGTCCAGAGCCGGCTGCTTACTAGTACCGTGTTCCCAACCAGCGGGAGGCGGTACTCTGTTACGCCAGTGTTCGCGCTGCGCCCGTTTATAAGCCAGTCAATATGGATGTCGCTAGGACCTGAGGGACACAAGGGGACTTTTCATGTTGACCCAACAACTGTATGTGTCATTTTTGATACTGCAAGCATTCCCTCGTCTTTTACTGTTAATGCGGACTGGAAAACCCCAGTGATAAGCGAAAAGTAGGATTCGCCCCCTGAGCCCCACTCCTCTGCAACCATACTGAACTTCTCCAAGGCTCAGGCTTAGCTTCTATTGGTTATTTCTGTTGCTGTCCCAGACTGTAGTTGAGAGACATAGGAGAGTCTCTTTCCAGAGCTGAAGTTGCCCTCAGGATAGCGGCCGTCGCGTGTCGACCAAACTGGAGCCCGTAACGATTGGGAGGCAGAGTTCACAATGCAGCAGTCATTGTATTCAATTTTATTTTTCACACAGCTTCTCCACATTACTTCTCTTCTTACTTCACCTGGCATGCATGTCTCATGCATCAATTCACATGCCCCCCCCCCGTGCATGTTCACAGACACAGCTTGCCTGTAACAATAGTGAAGAGGATGGAGTTGTTGCTGCTGTTGAGCCTTTTGGGCCAAAATGACCTTATATAATGCCATGACACCGTCAATGTAGAATAGCAAGTGGTTTACTTTGTTGCAAAGGTGTCTTTATTTATGACTGAACATAACCGAATATTAACAGGCTGTTAGACAGGTTAAGACTCCATGTTAACTGAGCGTGGGAGTGTCCTTGCAGCACATCGGTTAGGCGCTGCTGTAGAGAAGTGATGCAAGGTGTCGTAAAAAACGCTTCTATGGTACTGTCAATATATGACCAGTTGACAAATATTTTGGAAAAAACAAAGCACGAAGCGCTAAAGCCGCAAAAAGTGAAGTGCGAAGTGGTGAGGTAACGTTTTACTCACCTGCATATTTGCGGTTTGCTTGTTAGATTGCAAAAAGTTAAAATTATGATCAAAACTTTTGACAGATTTATTTTACTATTCAAAGATGTAACCGCATAAACTCGAACCAAATGTACTGATTCCTTTTTTAAATAACATTTTCGCTTGCCTACTGATGATTCAAATATTTGGCTATTTCTGAATATTCAAAATGTTTCAATTTCTCTTAATGGCTGACATATATTTCGGGACTTTTAGTGCTACACTACAATACCTTTTTGTTTTTAGTTTTGGGGGGGAGGGGTTACCGCACGTTAACATTAAGCCAACACAAGGTACCCTTCTGTGGTAGCATTGCAATTTATACGTATACAGACCAAGACATATGCTAATACGAATGTCTGAGTATTCCACTTCAGAGGGTTTCATGAGCTATTGGAATTTAGAGACTCCACTTTATTTACTATAGAACTCGGGTAAATAACACCATTAGTATTATTCCCTGTGGCACACCACAAGGTCTCAGTGTCCTTCCTTATGTTGTGTTATTCAAACAAACAAAGCAATTAAAAAAGCAAACAAGCCAAGTGTTAGACACATTTGACACTTTATTTTGTCTCCCTATACCTACCTATTGACAACCTCCATTTATATACACATACCTTTATATACACACACATATTTGACAGGCACATCAATGGCCCAGTTGCAATACAGTGAGCCTACCGAAGATTAAAAAAAAAAAAAAAACTTCACACTTTCACCGACATTCAAAGTCATTTTGTCAGCTTCTTTACAGTGTCACCACATTCACAAGTTAAAAAGTTCAGAGCACAGGCCACCATGTTAGTCAGGCCATGCAGGAGAAGCCCAGACACAAATCAGTACCAGGGTTAAAAGGTGTCATTTAGACTGGAGGGTGGATGAGGGCACATCACTCACCCAGAGCCAGACAGAAGAGCAGGAAGGCCTCATGGCTCTGAAGCCCCCATGCCTGGTCCTTCAGTAAAGGGGGCAACAGTCTCACTTCCGCCTCACCAGCCTCAATGTGAGGCTTCATGGAGGAAGAGGAAGAAGTAAAAGTAGAGGATGGTAAGACAGACGAAGAGGCTGTGAAGGAAGGAAAGAAATTGTGGTGGTGGGAAAATGGAGGAGAAGAAAAGACAATTGAGCAACGGGACGTGAGAATGCAAGGGACAGAAAAGATGCTGTGAGAACACAATAAATAAATAGGCTCAGGATAAATTCACCTTAAATACGTCATTCCTGCAAATAGTGCACCCTTTTTGATTAACTGCAGATGGGGGAAGCCTTTATTCATTTACTGTTTTTACAATTTTGTTTGATGAACGTGGCATGTGTGACAATTATCAACTAGCAATCACTGGCCCACTTAAATCCTACCCGACTTATTAAAAATATCTTCTGTCACTTCTCATACAGTGATTTATTTGACGGATTTGTTTGTCCATTAGAAGGATGGCCACTATGAGGAAATTTAAGGCTTAATTAAAAAAAAAAGTTTGTGGATAAAGAGTGGATGATTGAGTCACCTCTGCTCAAAAATGAGAAAAAAGATCCTGTCAACAGAAAAATGCATTGTATTTTCCATTTTGCCATCGTCCCCCCCCCCGAGAAGAAGAAAACTGGACCACGACGCGCTGTGCAAAACCTTCCCTGAGAATTGTTGAAGTCTGACGGCCCAGGATGCAGACAAAACAAAACAAAAATGATGACTTACTCAGCCTGTACAAAGAAAACCAAGTCCAATTTGGAAAACATCCACATAACTTACCAATTTGGTAAACAATGTTTCCAATTTGGAATTTAGGAATGAGATTTTCTTGCTGGACTTAAGCTAAAGCGAGGTACACACACACACACACACACACACACACACACACATACCGAAAAAAGGGACAAATTTAGAGTATTTTTCCTTCCTTGCCATTGGTCAGTAAATATTAATTGATGTCACCAAAAAATAAATAGAAATTCTGGGTGTTGAGCGAGTTAAGTGTGATGTTTGTTCCCCAATCTGCCCAGAAAATGTTTGAGACAACAGACCACTGTAAATGTGAAACCTGTGCAATAATATTCATAATTCCTAATAAATTATTTGGACAATGACACTAAAATAAAGTATAAAGCTAGCTGTTTGCGTACACAAATAAATGAGCAATATTTTGTGTCAAGTGTTTGTATAGCGAGTCTCAAGTCATTTGCCGCTATTAAAATGACAAAAGGAACACTCTCCAATCGCAATGTTGTTACCAGATATGATCATATTTAGCCGAGCTTTTGTATTTTGTGGCAATGTTTGCTGTGCCGGCAATCTGGAGTGTACAACATATGCAGTGCAAAAACTATAAGAACATGCATGTTGATGGTTTTTTTTTCCCCGTTCTGTTTTTACGTTTTCCAATTAAATTGTGTAAAATTGGTATGTGTGTACTACTAGGGTTGCAAAATTCTGAAAATTGTGAAAAGTGGAAACCTTTCAAGGGAATTGGTACGAAAAAAAATCAGGACTGCAAAAGTTGTTAATAGGGAACTTAAGTATCGTTTCATCAAAACTGGAAGTATATTTTTTGCATCTTTACAACTAAAGTAACAAACACTTCTTAAAGTGGATATCGACGATCAAATTATTAATAATTGTTTTTTATTAACCATTTAAAAATGTTAAATCAAAAATCCTGAGAATCCAAGTCATAACAGTAAAAATTCTCAGATTGAATCAGACTGATTATCTTTGTTGATTCAAAATAAAACTGCAAATCTCTGCTTTTACTTTGGAAAAATAATGATCAACATTGTTGCCTATTTCTGGAAAGTTACAGAACAAAACATACACTGAATCCTAATTAATTTATTGTTGTGACTTTTCTGTATGCTCAGTTTAAAACATAGCGATAAAAATTAAAACGATAAAAAAAACATCAGATTCTTAGATTGACTAAATAATTCACAGATTAAATGATTATAGTAATTGTTTGTTCCTGCCCCAGATTTTAATTCAAGTACATTGCTACCTTGGTAAATAAAACTTTTCAAATTAGCAATCTGTAAAGATCACAAGATTTAAATAAAAATGATTTAAATCCACCTATTTTACATGGCTGTCTGCTTCTGTTTTTGATTACTCAAAATTCCCTGTTTATTTCCATACATTTCCATTGAAAGTTTCCAATTTGTAATATTTGGAACATTTCCAAGTTAAATTCCAAGGAAAACCCTAATGGATACCTCGCTTAAGCCGGCTCAGCAGCTTCCTGAACATAAAAAGCTAAACGATGACGTGAGCAGCAAGCGCGCCACCTTCCATTTTGTTTTCTAGCAATAAGGCTCGTCTGCGTCAGCGAACTGGATGGACTGGGAGTCGCAGTCCACGTCGAAGGGCTTCTGCGTGGATGGGCTTTCGAAGGCGTGCGAGGGCAAGCGCCCGTTGCTGCACTCGGGCTCCGTCTCGTAGCCCGTATCTCGCAGCGCGCGCAGGTTCTGACTGCCGTTCTGCGTCCCCTCCGTCGTGGCGACTTTGTCTAACACGGCTGGCGCCTCCACGAGGCCCGCTTCGCAGGCGCTGTACTCGGGCCGGGCGCCGTCGCTTTTGTTTTTGGTGCCCAACAGGGCCGCCCGAAGGCGCAGGCATGGGGGAGGGAGGTACTGCATGTAGCAGTTGTAGGCCAGCGCGGCCAAGAAGAGGAGGAAGAAGAGTAAGAAGAGGAAGAGGAGGGCTGTGCCGTTGCCGCGCTGCAAGTACTCGGCCTCAGGTACGATGCTCTCTGGCGGGACGCGCTGCCCGGGCGGCAGCTCGGAACTGCCGCTCGGGGTTAGTGACAAGCGGGGCGGGGACGTGAGCTGCACTGTGGCAGTGAAACTGGGCGGGGCGAGGGCTGGCGTTAGCGCTCCGTCAGTCTCAACTTTACCTTCGGCGCCGTGCGAGATCTCCTGGCTCTGGTGGGTCGTGGCGCCGTGCGGGACGTCCAGCGTCAAGACGTATCCCGCCAGGAGGCGAGTGAAGTTCTTCCCAACGCCGGCGACGAATTCTACAGACCAGCACTCGTAGCGGCCCTGGTCCTCGGCGGCCACGCTGTAGATGAGCAGGCCGTTCTCCCGGATGAAGTGGAAGCGCGAGGCCTCGGTGAGGAGCGAGTCGTTGGCTCGCCACGTCACCAGTGCCGTGTTGGACGGCGTCAGGCACGGCAGCTCGGCGGAGCTCCCGGGTTTCACCGAAACTCGCTGGTACTCCTTCAGGGGCACGATGGGAGCTATAACAAAAGGAAGGTGTTATTACTTTATCACACCAGTGTCACTAGATGAAAATGAACCAACACAGTGGAGAGCTATTTAGAAGTTTTTCTGTTCCTATATTAATGAATTTTCTGAAATAAAAAATCCATAAAAGTCTTGATGTATAATGATGAAAAATACACCATCTATGGCACCTTACCTTTAGGACATTTGTCTGCATCACCACTAAGGTTCTGAATAAGCCTCCTAAAGGAAAAACAAACAAACAAACAAACAAAAATTTTGAAAGATAAGGACAAATATTGTAATGAATGAATAAAACAGTAAACAGTGACCTACAAACAAGTATAGGATAAGTTAACGTAACATAACATAGTAAGATCAAAGTATTGCTTGAATCACCTGAGCTGCAGACTTGGGGTGTCAGAGATTTTGACACAACGAACAGCGTTGGAATCCCAGGCACAATATGGGTCTCGGGCCAATATGCAGTCATCACAAGACTGGTATCTGCCGCAAAACGCCGTGGGCGACTGAATTACTCCTGAGTCCGAACCGGCATACAGGGATTGCGTCTATAGAGAGGGAAGCCATTTTTTATTCTGACGTGAAAAAGAAGTATCTATATTTTGGAGGGAAGTCTTTAATATATGGCGCAATACTAACCTCGGACGACAACACTAGGTTCTTGATGGGCTCGGAGTTCTTCAGAAGTTGGATTTCCTCAACCATGTGGATCTCTCCTGCGAGGACCACTGACTTGTGCAAGACCCCCTTATCTAGAGGGATGGGATAGAGGTTAATATTATATTTTGGGTGTGAATCTCCCATGTGCATTTGCACATTCTCCCTTGACTACAGTCATATTACCTATTGACTGAAACGTTTCATATTTTGTACCTGTTCCTGTAAAAATGACATCATAGATGGTCCCATCAAGGGCCCGGACCCGCTCCACGACGATCTGTGTGTAGTTGACGTCCTTGGTGATGAGGCGGGGCCTGTTGCCGATGGGCATAACAGGGTCTTCCAGCAGGGGGTGGTCCTTGACAAACTGTAGGGTTTTGTCAGGGAGGTGCAGCGAGCTGGTGATGTTCTTCTCCCGCATGCGGCTGTTAATACACTTGGAGAGCAGACACAAATGTTTTAAAATCAGGAAAAAATATCATAGCAAGTGAGTTATATTTGTTGGACACACATAGTTTGTATGCAGTCTCTCACTAACATTGTGTCTGTAAAAAATAAAGAAATAGATGATGTTTGAACTTACCGCTCCAGGGCGTGGTGAAGGAGTAACACCATTGTAGCGAACCCACTTAGTGTGGGACTGCTCCACAGTGGCCTTCTGCATGTACTTGCCCTTGGAGAAGACCTCATCCACGGCAGACATGTTGTAAGCACATACTGCCGACAGACCAACATTTCCCCTATTGAAACAAGATAGAAACTCAGATTAAGGCAGTGCTTCTAAATTATATTTTGCAAAGCGCCTCTCGGAAAGAGAAAGCATTTTGCGCTTCCTCACTTGCCATGGCGACCATAAATAAAATGATCATCTATTGAAATTGTATAAACATACCAAAAACTGTATCCTTTTTTACATTGACGAAAGAAAAAAGCAATATAAAACAACTTTCAACAACTGTTAACTACTTTTTTAACAGCATTTATACAGGTTTAAGGTTCGTCTAAGCAGAAAAAAACCCAAGTGTATCAAATAACCGGATAAAAAAAAGGTGGCAATCCTTATTTTATCACAATTACACTGCCTCAACATTGCCTCGTGCCACCCCAGGGGGGCCGCCCCTATATTTGAGATGCGCTGGATTAAAAGTATAGTGCACAAAATACATGCAAAACCTGTGCTTAAAACAAGAAAAAAAGGTATTTTGTCAGTCAGATCCATGAACTGAATGATGATTTCTGACCTGGAATGATTAACAGTTATTTGCTATGTTTAAATTGGATGGTGTTTCCAAACTTTTGACTGGGACTGCAAAGCGATGTGAACAGGTATGACTAACCACTGAGAGGTGAAGACCCCATAGATGACTGTGTCCCTCAAATGGGTGCTCTTCAGTATGAAGACATCGTGCACCACATTGAAGACAAAGTTAAGCTCAGGCATGGAGCACACCAACTTGGCTTTCAGGAAGGATGTCCACTTCTTTTGTAACGTCCTCTGTCCACCCTGGTCGCCCTGTGACAAGGAAGACCGACTGAGATCAGTCTGGGGAAAGGAGATTTGGGGGGGTGCTAAGAAGGCAATGATGAAGGACATATCCACCTTACAAACACGAGCCACCCTCGGAATGAGCAGATTGCCGAAGAATTCGTACTCTACGGACACCTCAGTGAAGAAGTAGTAGATTTTGTCATCCTCACCATCTGGAGGGTTTGTCCCTTCCCTGATCACGTCGGCGAAAACAAAACTGGGCTCTGCAGAAAACATGAGGGGATACTATACATTAAACAATAAAAATAATACTTGTGTATGGAATGCCCCGTATACTGAAACACATAAAACCTGTCAACATTGATGGCAACAAATGAACCGGGGTAACTGGCGCTAAAAGCTTGAATTTCTCAACCTAAAGTGTTGTGTTTGAGACCATTACATATGTTTCTAAACCTTCGACTGGTAACATATTTACAGCGAAACCTTGACTTATGAATTACACGTATATTTTTAAACTCAATTTACTGGGATGTTATATTAATTGAAATGGAACATATACACTGCAACATTATTTCATGCAAGGTCCCCAAATTTCTTGTTTACATTCAACAAATTTAAAACACTAACTTATATTATGACACCACCACAATTGAAGAACAACTCTGCAATTTTATAAGACTTTGAACTGTAGATTTGATAAAAAAAAATTGTTTAGAAAATAGAGTCTTTCATTTTGCAAAATTCTAAAGATCCACCAGCCATCATCGTATCATTTGGAAAAATAACAACATTGAAAAATGGTGACAAATCATTATTAGACGTTCCAATTTTTCCAGGGCACTCACCATTGAGCCATGATGTGGAATACTCTGTCCTCAGCAGGTACGGTGATGGAGAGTATTTAGAAATAATGGGCTCGCTCCCCAAAAAGTTATAAGCAGTCCCAGAGTACAGCTCTCCATCTGATGAAAAAAAAGTTGAAAAGGAATTTTAAATACTGTGTGATCATTATTAATTATCTAGTTTCTAGTTTAATGTAAATCGGTCCTTGACTCACCAACCATAACCGCCGTGAAGCTTTGCGTTGGATCGAAGGAACACTTCCCCCTGCCGTCTTCTGCTCGGCCCTCTAACGAAAAGTCAGCCAAATTCTATATAAAAAAAAAACAAAACAACATCAAAACACATCAAATGCCAAATTTGGAGGGGTCATGCGAACAAACACTATCAACTGCTTTTCACCAGGGTGACTGAAACTTTTGGAGAGTTAACGTGTATGAGAATGCATTTGAAATGCATTTGAACTCTGCATAAGACCTAGTCTTTTTCCGACTTTATAAAGGAGTGCAACTATTGACTAAGTGGCTGCTGAGTGACTAGAAAAACATCACAAACAACTTACCAAATAATCACATTGGGGTTGAAAGGCATGCGTCCCACAAACGTAGAGCCGGTGGTCATCAACCACTTGCAGCACTCGGATGTAGTTCAGACAGTCGGTCTGGATGCCCACACAGACGAGTGAATTAAAATACAGTGCATATTCTTTGTGGTACACTGGCATCTTCCCTTACGAGCATCCTTTTTTTCTTGACAAAATATGTGATTCATTCAAACGTGACTTATACTACTTATTAAATGAAGTTTCTCCATTGAAATGAAGTGAAATGCCATTACTACGTTCTCTTCCCTAATATACGTCTGCCGCCATTTTGTATTATATTAAGGAAAATGAAGCATGAATTGTAAAACATATAAGACAGACATTAATACATTTGTTTTATAAAATATAATTATTGTATGAAAACATATTTTAAGTGAGTCATTAAAAACCTATGTGGGGTACTCTCACGCTTACCTCTTTTGATTTTCCTTTAAGAGTGCACATGGCGATGGGGGTCTCACCAACTTGCCACAGAACCTTAAACAGAGCATTCAAAGTTAATGGAAAAATACACATTATAAATAAAAAAAATTGTCATGTATGGCCTGACAGAAGATTAGTAATAGTAATCATCTTCAATAACCTTTTTGTTTCGAACGGTCACATTCTTTTTGCTCAGCTCAAAGATGGCCTCTCGTGCACCCACATAGAGTGCATCCCGTTCATCGCTAAGGAGCAGCGTGGAGTAGTTGAAGATACCGGGCTCAGAGAACTCCATTAGCTCCAAATCTGAAGACAGGAACCACAATATTGCACTGAATAAAAATGGATCTTTGCTTTTTTTTTGGCTTTTGTGTGTTACCACCACAGTGAAAAATGAAAGTGAAAAATGTGCAGCCTGGAGGAGGACACATTCTATGTGTTTGTCACAGCTGTCCAAGTTCAAACTTTTCCAGGACAGTTGCTTTTACAGCACTCTTAAAAGTGCTTCTAATTGGGGGGGAAAAAAAAAAAAAAAAAAAGGTTTTGTTGCAGTGTTTTTATCCCCCAGGTATGTATGAATACCAATACTGGTAGTACTGGTATCGGGCTGATACCTGTCCTTATTTCCAGGGATCAGCACTCACAATGGAAGCCAATACTGTACTAGTATCAGCCACACTCTTGGAGCAGTTTTCTAATCACAGACAAAAGATAACAAACTAGAAGGATATAAATTTGCAATCAATTTAATGAAATTTAATGGAAAATGCTGTATTGGAATAAGTAAGTATTTCTTTAGAAAATATTTGTCACTGTTTTTTGGCGATATTTTTAAAAAATACTAGAGGTAGCCACTCAGAGTTAAGTCCTCATACTGGAATAGGTTGAAAAAAATGATCGAACCCCACTTGCTTGTCAGAGATCAGGCCATTTTTGCTCAAGAAAAATCAAACAATGCAACAATGCACCATAAAAAAAGCTTCTCTCTGAACAGGAAACACAAAAAAAGACTGTCTGACAACTGTCTGGGCAATATACCACAATGGTAAAAGATCAAATGTGTATTTTCTTTGTCAGTGCCAAGGCCGTCATTGTGGTCTCACTGCCAACAACACGTTCCAACAAGATAAACAGTCATTTACAGGGAACTACATGCAGAACCTTCAATTAAATATGATGTAGGGTGGATGCTAGGAAAGCCTCCTAGTCTCACTATGCAACAGCTTCACATTTCAAGCGCCTCCCAATGTGTCTTTACTAGGCACTGCCAAACTTTGCCTAAGACCTAAGTTGCATGCATACACATAAATCCTAACAGTCTGAAGTATTGTTTGGCTCCGAATTCTCCAAAAATCTTTTAGTGACTGGCTAAGACGAATACATGTGCAAAATGAATCCCAGTTTTTACCCGATGGACATAGACTGGGCCCCTGCCAGATATGAGGACAATTCAATAAAAATTGACCTGCGTTCCAAAAGGGAGTTTGTAATTTCATATTGATCCCACATTTTGGCGAGAAACCAAAAAAAAAAATGTGTATATATATATATATAAAGATCAATGCCATACACCTAGAATGTACACAATCAGGAACCCATGTTACTATACAGTAAATAAATTAAAACAATTAAACAACTATGACATGAAACTCATCAATAGCATTAGATAGCATAATATTCTAAATAACGGTTGGTGCTACCACAAGTGGATTAGCAAACAATGTGCTAAAACTTTACACACAGTGTTGCCATTAAACTCAACAATTAAAGTTAAAGAATATGGTCAAGCTGTAATGTCAGGGTAGACTACACCATTTATTTTCAGTCGCTGTCAGGAAGAGAAGCAGAAAAATCATTTCATATTTGCATTCATGGACTGCCAACAAAACAGGACATGGACATCTCAAATTTGGATTAAAAATTACTGATGGAAAATGATTGGCTGAATGAATGGATGACCTAAATGTCAAGTTTCCACTAGATGGCACTAAAGTAATAATTGTATTTCTTTGGCCTGCGAGTTAAAAAGAAAAAAAAAATTTTTTTAAGATAAAAAATAAAATAAATCTGAATGCAAAGTACTGACTGATAACTCATGAAAATGCGTGTTCACTGGACACCATCTTAGTGGCCGTATTTATTGATATTTTGTCAGAGGAAAAAGAACTAGTTGACAGTTGTTGATTCATTCTTAACTAGCTCACTAAGCAGACAGCAATGCGACAAAGAAGCACAAAATTTGAACTTTTGGAAAGAAGCTTTACTAATGGAAAGTGACTAAAGTGAAATTAGATAGGTTAGCATATCAGTGGCATGACAAGACAACAACCAATATGTTCAACAAGATGTACAACCAGGGATAGACATTTCCATGGTCTTTTCACTGAACATGTTGAAAGTGTAGCACCATTTTGTATCAAGAGTTGTTGTTGTTGTTTTTTTTTTTTTTTTTACATCAATGAAAGCTCACCCCACTCAAAGCCATTTGTTCTATGTGTACTTCATGAGGACTCACCTTGATGTCTCCAGGAGGTTCGGGGCACAGCGTGGGGTCCATGGGTGGACACCTCCAGGAGCAGTCCGAGAAACACGCTCAGCACGCCATACCCCATGTTGGACTCTGACAACTTCGGAACAGTGAAGTTTCCTCTGCAAGACACCAATGACAAGAGTGAAGCTAACTTGGTCGCAAGCCAAAATATTTTTCACTATTCACAGGTTCTGAAGAAGGAAGAGCTGATCTTCTCACGCAGAGATGACCAAATATGGGAAGAGAAGCCAAAACCACTTCCCTCATATCGAAATATGGCATGAGTGATTCAGTCTCATGTCAACTGTTGCTGCTCATCACATGCAGTTTAAAAAAATGAGTGCAAATATTGTAAAGATATAGCAGTTTTGATTGATTGAACATTTTACATGATTTGAATAAAACTGGATCATATCAGAAATTGATGAGTGAAAATTACAGGCACCATTTTAAGTCCATATTGACATCAGAAGTAATGTTATTAACGTGCAACAGGCAAATTAAATCATTGGTCATGTACTGGCAAAATGGCCGCCCTATGATGGACAAAAACGAGGGATTTTGCTCCTTCATTCAGCTTCTATACATGCAATATTAATCACAATGCTGTGTTTAGACGAATTACTTTTTTTGAGATAACACAATTTATGAAAAAAAAATCAGATTTGTTTAAAAAAATTGGAGAAGATCTGGTGCTTTCATCCACAATCTTAACAGAGATTGTTCCTTTAAAAAAGGAAACAACTTAAGGAAAAAAAAACAAAAAAACAAGTCAGCTGCTATGAGGAAGAACACGAAAGAAGAATGAGAAAAAGATGAGTACGTAATGTCATATTTTGACAAGAAAAAGTCAGTGTTTGAGGAGTCTTCCAAAAATATAAAACTTAAGTCTTGACATAGTTGGGGAGAGAGTGGCATGACTAGAAGAGGGGAAAAAAAGTCAATGTGGTGACTGTGGTGTATACAAATCACTGTTATACCATGATCATTTTAAATCAAACTTACCCAACCAAGACATTTTATGACATTTTCAGACTTTTTGGAAGTTTAATACTATGTAACGGTCAGTATTTGAGAGTTGCCCTCAAGTCGCTCTTTTGAGGCCATCTGAAAATCTTCAGGGGTGTGAGGGGACTTTAAAGATTAAGCAGAAATATTAAAATAAATCCTTAAATCTGTTCTCAATTCCATTTGTGCCACATGCACAGTACTGGCCAAGTGTGCCTTGCAATGGCTGCGATTAACTGAAGTTGGAATGACATTATTGCCCAAAGTGCTCAACTGACAAAAATTCCCTTCAAAGTGCTTCCACTTTAACCAAACATGTAATAAGAAAGCCGTTTTTTGGGGGGGTTGAAGCCACATGCTAACAGAACTCACTTTTCACGCTGCGGCCTTGTGTTCACATGACTTCATATCAACAAATAATATTTGTGACAAACATATAGAGGGTAGGTCATGCACTTATTCACAAAGTGAGGGTAAAGTGATCCGGTCAGAAGCGGGTTATTCTTGTTTTTCCACAAAACCCTCAAAAGACACCCGCAGCAAACGGTCAGCCACATGAAAGTAGAGATAACAGCTTCTCAGGTGTCTTGTGACAAAGGGACACAGATTTAGCAGATTTGGTAAACAAATAAAAATATTTTTTTTCATTTAATGTAGTCTACAAAATAATCCCCAACAACAACAAATACATGGTTTCATTTGATTAGGCAGTGAGTGGAATGCATATTTTTGGCAGGTAAAAAATACTGATGACTGATAAACCGGCCTATTAATTTTAAAGTTATATTGAATAAAATAGAATTTGCTTCCTCCCAATGCATTTCAAAAGCTGCCCATCACATTCAGATTTTTACTAATTGTGGGCCGGTCTGGTACTTATGATCCTTGAATGGCAGAGATCCTCAACGTATATATAGTTAAAAAAAATGACACAAAAAAAAACCGTTGTTCACCAAATGCATTGAATGCCGCCATTAATGTTGTTATAAGGACATTCATTCCTGTGATATGAGTTTGTGTTAATAGTAATGGAAAGATGTCCTATTTAACACACTTGTGCTTTATCTATGCACCACTATGTATTTTATGGTTTTTATTTCATTTTTTTTAACTGTGAGTTTAGGTTGTTTGTAAAGTTGTGAAAATGGGTCAGTTCTTTGCACAACTTCCTTGCATTGCTCATCTAATAATTGATTGTAAAATTTAAGATGCACATCAATTTGAATTACAGGTCCACAAATGAGCTTATCAAGGAACTTCATTATGATATATATTTAAGGATACACATTTATTGTGTGGCCTTTGTGTGTAATAAACAATGATTTTTTTTTAATCACAAAAAATCAGCAAAGATTAGTCATTTCTTCCAAAGCATTTGACTTTGTGACAATTTCAAATGATTGCACTGAAAAGTTAATAGAGTTCGATACTAAGTACATACCATTTGTACATTTAAGACATAACCCCCCCCCAAATGTCCGATAATTTTAAAAAAAGACATAGTATATTTTCCATTACAGCATCTTCCTTGAAGATGAAATGAAATTATTGGCAATATTGTGGTTTTTTTTCCATTTCCATTCATATACCTACAGAAGTTGCATTTTAATGGGCACCTGCCAGACATGATTGCCTTTCGCAAAACAGCCACCAGCAAAACAGCAATAATATTATCGGCCACCACCATGAGTAACAATACCTTGAAAAAAGGTTGAGTACCAGCCTGATACCTGGTGTTGGTGCTTACCCGTCCCTGATTTGCAGTTTCAGGCTGCAAAATGCAGTTTTTATATCAAAACAAAGCACCACAGCAACATTGATTTAACACTGTCATTTAAAATGGTCTCATTTTTGGTTTGCCTATAAATTCCTCTAAATCCTGATTATATAACCCATATGCGGGTTCTATGGTATTGCAACAAACCAGATGAAACATACCGTTGTCTGTTGTCACCAAGATGGACCATGTTCTCATATTATCCTTGTTTCCCTTTACACACACACACAAATGTTTGCATTTATGCAAAACAATGAGGTTTTGGCACGTTGCTTCCAAATATTTGTGTTTACACGCATTTGCATTTGTAACCAACCATAACTGCTTTTAACAGGAAATGGGTACAAAGGGTGAAGATTATGTTGGCTGTTTCTTGTTTATGTTTTTGTGGGGGCTGTATAAAAATGGTCTGAATCAGTTTGTTATAAAAACGAATCTATTGTCACTTGCGACAAAAAAGGACCATAGTGAACAATAGTAAATATAGGTTAGTCATTACTTTCAGTAACTAGGATGTTGCTGACGAGATGGTGCAAAAACAATCCATCATTTGTTAGGAAAATACAGAGAGTCGGGCTTGTTAATTGATTATTGATTCTCCAGTAAATGAGAACAAATTGCCTAGGGTGTCTTGACCTTGGTTGGGATCACCAACCAAACTTGGCAGTTACAGGCACAAACTCTGTAATAGGAGGGGAAGGTGGGGGGTTAAAGGGGTGCTGCTCCAAGTGCACAAGGACCAATTGTTTACTGAAGATGGCCTCCTCTCACTCTGCCGCAAGCCAACCAACCCCCCACCGCCATCCCTCTACATCAACACTCCAGAGTAGCAAACAATGAACAGAGAGGTAGGAGAGGACACAGTCATGGTCTTGCCAACTAAATGCTGGCAAAGTTTTGCTTAGCAGCAATTTTGCAGATTGCAGAAGACACCATCCTGTAAAAATAGGCGGTCTCAAAGGCGAGTGGAAACAGACATAAAATGTTGAAATCGTAACTTTTTAAGTGTTAGTATAGTCCTATCCAATCCCAGTTAGCACTGTGCATGCATTTAGGTCAAGGCTTAACAAAAGCCTTAAAAGCCCATTTGGAGGCCTTGGTGGGTTACAGTAGCAGAAAGAGCAAAACTGGCAGCCACCCTACGCCTGCTGACAGATTTAGAGGAGCTGCCATACCGGGCCTGAATATTCAAGATGGTAACCATGCTGGCAGGCCTCTTTGAGCCCTTTGTGTTGCCTTCTAGGCTCCTCGGGATTCACAAGGGGGCAGACACCTGCTAAGGGCCGCGGGGTTCCCAGTACTGCACTGGTGACCGAGCACTGAAGTTGGCTGGATGCCCACTTGGGCAAGAGACAGTCAAGATAGGAGTATTGGCTACGTGATTTGGAATTCTCTACATTGTTTTGTAGGAAGACTTACAAATGTGGCGCATACAATGAGCTCCATTGGAATGTCATGGTTTCAATAGAAAAGGGGAACATTTATTCTTTAGGGGACCAGTGCCTTGAAGATGGCGCATTCCAATACACAAGTGCAGAAAAAGACAAGTGTGATGGTTGGTTGTTGCTATACCAAGCACTGAGGTTGGTACATTTCAGCTTCTTTAAGGATACATGCATTTTAAACAGCACATGTTTACATGTCTTCATAGAGCGTGACATGCTTTAGTTAAACAAAAATCAGACCATTATTTAAATTTTTGAAGTTACCATTTTCATTACCTATTCCTGTAGTGGTTACACACAAACACCCAAAATCAAAAATTCACTGAGCTCAATTCTCATCTGATGAGCTAAAGTCTTGTAAACACATTTGTTCCATCCCACGATGGTGTCTTCCCACGTTTCGAATGCAATGCAGACAAGACTCATCCGGAGAGCAGAGAAGCAAAGGCGGATGCGACAGAATTGGACATTCATTGGCTGCCAACGTTTCAGATCTCTCACTGGCTCACGCCAAGATCAATGCCACAAAGAGAAACGACTTCTTATTATTGCCATATAGGCAGGAGGGTTCTGGGAGTCGCAGAAATTGTGTTGTCAGTTTAGACAAGACAGGTGATTAACAACAAAGAAATAATTTGAAATTAAATTACTCAACCCCATTTTCATTATGCTAAAATTGTGTGTAGGAGGACTGCTGTTATTTTTTTTATAACACTGGGAAAGTCCTGTAAAACACCTTTGTTTAAAAGGGAAGTAAAAAAAAAAAAAAATAGTCTAACAATAATGCTCTATGTGTCTCACTAGTCTAAACTCAGCATTTTGGATAAAAATTCAAAATGTGAGTGCGAAATAAGAGGCAGAAAATCTCAGCAAGATAGCCATTTTAACACTGGCTATTGACTAAAACTGGCATCACAGTTGCTCGGGGCTCGGGTAATGACCAATCACTGTTTACCTGCTTTCTGAGTTTCATGTGACATTCGCAAGCTGCGTTGTAATTGGTCGTAGCCCAAGTACTATGCAAGTGTGATATGAACTATGTGTGAACGAACTGAAAATGTGTGAATCACAAGCAGTATTCAAAAGAGATTTAAAAATAAAGTTACAAAAATACAACAATCAGATACAAGAATAAATAAGGTTACCTGTACACAGCATTGATCAAATGTATCTTTTTATTTGTATATTTATGAGCATATATTTGAAACTGGCTTACAAATCATGCCATTCGTAAATTATTGAGTGTGTTAAGAGGAGCGTCACCTACTGATGTATTAACACGTACAAGTCAAATATTGAAAACCTCAAGTAGGACTAGATAGGTTTTTGTCCTTTTCTGTACTCCTTATGAACACGTAAACCATTCTGAACTGTGATTTTCCTTTTTTCTTGTTTTTGTTTCTTTTTAAATCATGTAGCATGTATATGTTCAATTAATGAATTCCGTATTATATCAGTAATTTAATTTTACATGTACAGTACCAAACTAAATTATTACAGATAAATACAGTTACATTTTTTTTTTCATTCTAGACTCAGTTAATACTATTTTAAGTACTTTTACAACATCCGATGGATTATCAATCTCAAATCCCCAAATTTTATGAGCAGGATTTGAAAGATCAAGCAGTGAATCACATATGGCTTTCCTCCCTTCAACTGGTCCGGGGTGGGGGTGGGGGGTGGGGGGGCATAATGCCAACATTTATAAGGACTCCTCAGATTATACTTGTTCATCTCCCTAAAATCACCACAGGAAACAGAGGTTGGACTTCTAGAGGTCAGGCCAGGACTATGAACTCGAAGGAGAGCAGTAACTTGAAATGAAATACAGAGGAGTGGCAAATTTAGGGATTAAATTCAAGTTTGGCTATAAATACTGTATGTCAGTGGATGTGATACTGTAAACTAAGGGGAGGGGGCCTCGGACCACACAAACCAAGAGCTTTAGAACAAATGCAGGCGGCTTTTGGGTACCTCACAGCATGATGAACTGATTCTGTCAGACCAGCCGAGGCTTTACTAATCTCTGCAACTAGGCTTAACCAAGCATTACAACTCCAGCTGGCAATCCTTTATCGCTATGATTATTAAAACTTACGTCCCATTCCAGCATAGTGGTTACAGGTGGATAAGTGGGGTTTTTTTGTGTGTGTGCCTGTGTTTCAAAGTCTGCCTTGAGGTAATTACTCACGGAAAAGTGCAATTTATGTGCAGCTCATAATAAAAATACCTCCTAAATGCACTGGCATGACCTCCGGCGGTTTGCCAACCGCAGGGATGACACAGCAGTCTGGATGCATTATCAACAGATGACAGATGGACAGTAGGATTACATGATTGGTTACAATCATTGCCTTAAAGCTTGTAAAATATGTCTAAAATGTCAAAGAATGTTGGACTGTTTATGTAATCTAAAACTCAAACAGTATAAAAGGATTAACTTATCGTTTGTTTGTTTTTTTTTGCATTATGACACTTGTGTCGTGACAAAGCTTGCGCTGACAAAGTCAAATGAAGTGGTTCAGGTTTGAGGAACTTACACAATAGAAAATGTGTGGATGCAATGTTAGCTTTTTACTGGGGTTACACGGTATATAAGTACTAGATCATCAGAAATCTAAAACTAAATCATCTTGATACATTGCTATCATGATTTTTTTTAATCGATACATTAAGAGTAGTTATTTATATATTTATTTTATAGACTAAGTTTTAACCTATTTTTATCACAGTGGTTAACATCTGCTAAACAATCATTGCTATATACAGTACATGTTTTGGTTTGTTTTACAAGTCTCTCCCCCCGAGGTATATTCACACAATCCACGCCTTTCCTCAAGGATCAAGAGAACACAAGAGAACCAAAAACAAACTATTCCTGGTTATATTAAAACGTGTGGTGAAACAATCAGTGACTAAATTAAAAAGGATAAGCGCTTGTGTGAAGGAAACACTATACAGCAGATGTAAAATGGAAGCACTCTTATATAATTACTAGTTGTAGAGCCACGGCAAAGCTAGCATGTGAACCTAAAGTGGCCACAGCAAAGGCAAATGAAGGGTCAGGTCCTGCAAAGGATATATTTAGTATACCGATGGTGAGCCTTTTTGAGGAGAAAAAAAATACGCCCTTTCCTTTATCACATGACTGAGGAGGATTAGAAAAACCTTGAGGAGTGAACATAAGGGTGAGTGATGTGCGCAGCATGGGCGAGGGCCTCCATGCAGTATTGCCTCCCTTTCTCGGTACTGGAAGTTCCTCTGACTAATTGCTCTAATTCAAAGGAAAAGCTTGAAATGCATGTTTTTGGAGTGTGGGAGGAAGCCGGCGTGCCAGGAGAGAACCCACGCGGGCACGGGGACAACATGCAAACTCCACACAAGAAGATTGGAGCAAGGTAGATTTGAACACAGGTCCCTGATCTGTGAGGTGGACGTGCTAACCACTGCAGTACCGAGCCGCCCTACGAGTATCAGCAAATGTAACGCTACGACAGGAAGAGTTGATTTTTTCTTTTCAAATTAAGAGGTTAATTGCAAAATGAAGCAACTCATTGCTAAAATATGTCATCGAGATGCCGTTGCAAAATGTTTTTTGCCTTTATTTTGTTATGTTTTACATCACCAAGGCAGCTCAATGGATGACTGTTTAGCACGTCTGCCTCACAGTTAAGGGACCCGATTTCAATTGCAGCTGGGTCCGGCCTTTCTGTGTGGAGTTTGCATGTTCTCCCCAGGCCTAAAAAACATTGCTTTTTTTGTGAATTCGCGTAGGAAAACAGCATTAAACAAAGGATAAAAGTTGACAACCATCGCTACAGCGTATCCAGAATAAATTGTACAATAAAATGTTGTACAATGATTTTAACAAATCAAATGCTCCTACGATGATGTATTTGTATTAAACACAGAAAGGAGGAAATCCAATCATGGCGCAAGCAAACCGCCATTCACAGACAAGTCATTCACTGAATGTAGTTTTACTTGGAGCCACTATAATGGCAGCCAGGCCTCTGGGGCACATTACGCCAGCCTATTTTAGGAAGCCGTGAAAGCAGAGTTTGAAAGCCTTGTGGTCTTAAGTAAGTGACTGGCAGTCCGATCTGTGGTTGTTTTGTTTTCTGAGCAGTCCAGGGCAGGTGACTTCACTCACTTTTGGGCGGGGGCCATTTTTGTGTTTACAAAGTCCTCCAACATTAATACTAAATCTGCAACAATCTAACAAGTGTTTTACTCAGTACTTGCATGTAGGTTTACATGAATAAAGTTGGAATATTTCAATAACTTTTATATCTTATGATCTAAAAGATGGAATGTTTAGAGAAAATTCAATAATGAGATCTTTTTTCTTTTTTTTTACTACAATTTACTTAAATAATGAACTCCTATGCCCATGGTTGTGATGGTGAGTGTGAAAGGTTGTTTGTCCCTGTGTGCAACTGGTCCAGGCTGTCCCCGCTTACTGTCCGAAGACTGCTGAGATAGGCACCGGCAAGCCAATAACCCCAGTAAAGATAAGCGGCTATAGAAAATAGATGAACGGACGGCCTTAACTTCTATATTAAAAAAGGCGACAAAGTCAGAATAATGCTAAAATAGTTATGATAGATAAAAATGCAGTGTTTATAAAAATGAAATTCATGACAGAAATAAAAACGATTTAAGTGGATGAATGATTAATTCCCGCAAAAAACGGTTACAAGAAAACAAGCCCCAATCAGAAGGCTTTGCAACAGTCATAATATTAAATTGTGTTAAGTTGGAATTTTTACAACAAAAGGTCACTTATCGGTAATATATTTAAATATAATTGTGCGAAAACATTTATTTTATTGAAGTTAGTAAAGTCATAACAATACAGAAGAATGTATTTATCCTCATTACATTTAACATTTTTGTTTAGCTTTAATTAATCGATTTGTTTTTAGAATTTCATGATGGGCTGGATCAAATGCTTTCACAGACCGTCTATGCCTCTGTTGTAGAACACAATTAATCAACTCTACCACCAGTCACTTGAAAGGCTAGGAAACATCTCTTAACATGATTCTACATCTCATCCTCTCTACTTCCAGTTGGCATTCATTTCCCTCCCTCTTTGGCCTCTCCACAGTCTTTAGTGGGCACCAATTTCACGGTGGTAAGTCTGGGCCAGCATGGACCAATAGTTCCCTTTAGAGTTCTGTGTGAAAATTCACGGCATTGCCCACAAAGGATGCCACAGTACCAAGAGGTTTTCCTCCTGAATTTGGCAGGCCAACGGTAATAGCGAAAAACAAAAAGTAAACCTTCACAGTGCACAGGAGGCACAGACCAAACAACAACAAGCATGACAGAGAGATTCACATGATATGTTGGTCATTAAGGAAGCATTTGAACAGATTTGGAGCACAGGAGAAGGTAAGGGGAGGAGCAGCAAATTACAAGAGGAGGATGGAAAGGAGTAATGGTGGCCAAAATTTTACTGATGGGACTTGAAGCATCTATTCATTCGCTAAAACCAAGACTCATTGCCTTCCTGCAGAAAAAGATGCTGTGACAGGACCCACATGTAGAAATAAATGAGTAAAAGGGTGACTTTCTTTTCATAGTTGCGAATCCATTCTGCTCCCATTGAGTTTTACACCTGTTCCAGATTAATCACATGATTTATAGTGAAATGTGGCTTGGTTGTAGGTATTCAAATTTTAACCTGTAGGAAGCAGTCACAAAACATCCGGTCCCCATTAGCCGCAATAAAGGAGGGAATATTGTAAGTGATGATTATTATCAATATTAAATTGAATATTCAAAAGTAGTAGCATTCAATAGTAACAGTTTAAAATTAAGGAATTAAATTAAATAGGGCAACAAAGATTTCAGATGGCCTTGGTGCAGCGCTCTGCCTGGTCATCAGCTCTCCCCATTCCATCTTGTCATTTTGCTGTACTGAAACACTTTGAAAAGGGAAGAAAAATGTCACACTACCTCAAAAGGTGGAATAGTTGCCAGATCAACTCCATCCACCATGCTTAAACTAGTGTCATTTATTAAAAATATTGCTGTGCTAAGACAAGCAGGAGAAAGGGGGCTTTTCAGGGTAAAACGTAAAAAGGTAAAACAAGAAATGACCAGCTACCTTCAATATTTCCTTCAGCAATGGGTGCTCAATTCAATATAATTTTTCAGATTTGAGTATGTTCTGCAAGTTAAAGTACCTCAATCTTCTCTCGAAGAAGGCTTTGACAAACGGTTGATAGACAAGTAAAAGCAACAGAAGCAGAAAGCTGTGCGCAAAACCATCAGCTTGTTTCCAAGAGGAATTAAGAATCAGATGACAACCAATCAAAGAGCACCAAAAGGAAAAGTGGCATGACGAAGTGGCCAGGTGTGGTCATGAAAAAACGAGTAAAAACAAAGAGAGCAAAGTGAATACAGGAGCGAGGGAGGGTAAAGGCTGGTCTGGCAAGGGGTGGTTGGGCAAGCATGCGTCATTCGTGTTGGAGCGTGCAAGCAGGCAAGCAGCTCAGTCACAGTCTGCACAGCACACAAAAAAACAAATAAACTAAAAAAAAAAAACAAACAGGGAATGAGGAGTGAATTTTCTGACCTGTGACTCCTTACAAGATGTGACGTTCTTCCTCTGGGGAGAATTATAAAATCCTCAAGCTAGGTTGGGGGTGAGAAGAGAGAGATCAGACATAACAGTTATGAAGTGTATGTTTGTGTGTGTCCAAAGGGCCAAACACTGTCAAAATATCACATTTCCCCTTGACATGAACTCCACAGGATTTTGACATGTTATCCCCAAGGTTAAAGTTTTACAGGCAAAATAATAAACAATAGGGATATCATGTTTTTATTCATAAGTTTAAAAAGCTCATCTATGTTTAATAACTAACATGCTATTGTCAAAATACACAAAAGATCAAGACTAATAGCAATAGAGGAAATCACTACGGCGATTGAATGAACTACTGCCCATAGCAGGGCTCTCTACGCTGACAAGTGGGTGTTCATTGCCATGGCAGCTGAAGGCCGAGCAAGGAGATTGCAACAAACAATGCTTGTTGCCACAATTAACAATGCAGCAATTTGATTTTTACTCATGGAGACAGCATCTAAACCAACAAGTCACCAAACTGATTGTCAATTAGTGCAGCACACAGTTATCAAACCGAAGGCCTAGGACCCAGATCTGGCCTGCTAAATCCTGTAATGTGACTCATTAAAGCCGATCATGTCTGCCAACTTCAAGTATCTTGTTACAATTTCAAAAGCAGATTGCTGTAGCCATTACTTTTTTGGGGAATTGCAAACTTATTTTTTAGTTGGCAGTCCCTATTTTTAAAATAAAGTGAAAAACAGTTGAACAGTTAGTTTCTAATTTTAAAATTAGGTATTAATCAAATTTGTTGTATTTTTGTAACACTTTCAGAGTCACAATGGCCCTCTGATGGAAACCATAACTACAGTTTGGCCCGTGACAAAAATAAAAATGTTTTTTATTTTTTTTAACCTTAAAGTGTAATTTTAAGTGGCACATTTAGATTACCGCCCGCTTAGCTAATCTAAATCACGCCTCAAAACTTATTTTACATTGGAAACCCTGTTGAACTTGAAGTTATACAGCTGTTTATTGAAAATACAGTGAGCATAATTGAATTGTAAATGTTAGCCTTGTTAGACCTTAGCATGCATCATTAGGTATCATCCCCAAGCCAGAGCAGAACAGTCATCTGGGGAATTCTATTATTTTGGTGACTACAGATAAGGAGACAGTAACATTGTGACAGATGGCTGGGCTTCCATTCATGACTTTTTCCAGTCTGTTCCATCAGACCGCTTCCCTGATCGAGAAGAAAACCCTTACAACAATGTTGAATACCTTCTCCTTATACCAGCTTTTATTCCCACAGGCCAAGAACGGATTACACATTTGCCCTTTTCACTGTTCTTTTTGCACCTTTCAGCTCCATTTCCACTGGTGTATCATTTAATAAAAACTTAAGAAAAACAAAAGTTGATAGGGAAACATAAAAAGAATCCATTTTTGACTGGCAAACCCGTTCAAATGTATTTTCAAATTAATTTGAAAGTATTTTCAAATATTGTCAAATGTATTTTCAAACATGTTTTTGACAAACTCTCATACATGTTTTTCAAATTTCAAATGTGTTTGTGTATTTTATTTACAAATAAGACAAAACGAACACGAAAAATACATCAAAACGTACAAAGAAACATGTCAAAGCCTGCACACGCAAGTATGTGCGAATGTAGATGCAAATACGTTCAAACATACTTGTCGAAAACGTGCTGAAAAGCATTGCTTTTGCTTACATTATGACCAAGTATTGACAAGAATACGCTGTTTTATTTTGGTCAAGATGGTATGATTTTATCATTAAGCTTACATTTATATTTGAACATATTCACAAGTACATTTGAATGTATTTGTAAGCATGTTCTCAAAAATGTTTGACTTCACTTGTGTATGTGCAAAGCTTGCCCTAAAAAACAGAAACAGTATTTTCCAATCAGTTTGCTGTATCCCAAATTCAATCACGGTAAGTGACATAGTAGCAATCAGATTACAGTTTATTAATTCCAATATAAAAATATATATAACATGAGATCAAGGTCAGCTAGCTCACAAGATATCCCACGCAGCCCTACAGTGTGCACTTCAGACTTCACTCCATTGTTGATCCCCACACAAAGAAACCAATGCAAGCGAGCACAAACAAACCATGCAACAAGTCCCTGCCTCCTGCTCTCTTCTGACTGCTTCGATTGAGACGAGCAAGATGATGACATTGGCGCTAGATTGATGAGCTTCAGGTCAAAGGCTATAACCTCTTCGACATGGTTAGGAAGCACTCAGACTGTTACCCGCTCAGCTCCCACAAAACCCGTTGACAACTGATGCGGAGGAGTTTCCTGCGAGATGCAGAGGATGCCACGCCTTCGTACGTCTATATTATGGTCCAAGTGTGAACCCTTTGGTGATCCGGGGTCCAGAGAAGGCACAAAGAGGAAGTGGGGATGTAACAGGCATGGACTTGAATGAGGACTCTTCAGACTGAAAACTAATTCATCAAATGGTTCCCACTCCAGAAACTCAGTGAGTGGGAAACATAATGACAGATGACGGACTAAGGTCACACCAGTTTGACACCCAGTTTCCCATTAGAAACAATGATTCTCCTGGTTAAGAAGCAGTTAAGACTCAAGAGCTCACTCCACTATAATCAGTAATCTCAAGATTTTTTTCTTCAGAATTTTCATTATTTTCATGCAGGGTAAAAATCATTTTTACTACTTTCTCATACACACAAACCTAAATTAACACACAAAACATGGCTTGATTACACCACCTGGTAGACAGTATCTTAAAAAGTCATGTCTTTAGAGACAAACTACTTTAACTCAAACCCTAATAAATAAAACATGAAATCCTTCACAGATTCAGCAAAGACAAAATGTGTAAGTGATGGTTCATGCCAAAAAAGATTCATAGAAGACTCCTTACTAGCAAATTAATTATTTGATTCTATCTTCTGATGCTTCAGTTGTTGGAGATGTTTTTATTTACTGATGTTGAGTCATCTGCCTGGTGCACCTACCAAGTTTTGATGGGCATGGTGATGTAAGGGCCAGTAAGTTAGCGCATCTGCCTCACAGTTCAGAGGTACTGGGCTCAATTCCAACTTGCCCTGGCCTTCCTGTGTGTAGTTTGCATGTTCTCCCCATGCTTGTGTGTGTCTTCTACGGGTATCACTCCAGTGTATCCCCCACCTACTGCCCGAAGACGACTGTAGTGTGGATAAGCGTGGCTATAGAAAATGGATGGATGGAACACTGCAACACAGCACACCTATTGAGAATAAACGGCTAAAGAAAATGGATGGATAGATGAATTTAGGGACCCATTTATCAATTCTTTGAGCTTTGTGGTAAATTAATTCAATTAAAAAGCTTTTTAAAAAGCTCTTTTAAACAATTCTAGATCTAAGTTTGTTGAAGGCAGGTGTTTGTGGTGAAGCAGGTTTCGATTTTACTCAAGACCAACCACAGCACTCTCAAACCAAATACAGCATGAACCGAGATATCTGTTACCAATCTATGAGGTTTCAGCTGTGTAAAGTTCCAAATAAACAATGAAAACTAGTATTACTTCTTGGTAATGTAAAGATCACATCACACCTGGTGAATGAAAACCACTAAAAGGGAAGTGCAGAAATTGGAAGATCATACCATGGGAAGCATTTATAGGAAATAGGGGTGAAACGATTCCATTTATTTAGAGTAACTTGGTTGTTTTAACTTTTTTTTTACTTGAGGGATTCTTTTCGTGTTCAAGCTACCCATCTTTTTAGTGCACACATCAGAAAAAATGTCAAGCCAATCCCAGCAACTGTTAATGCTCTGCACTAGAAATGTTGTAGGGACGACTTCAACATAAACCTTAGTTTACCAAATAATAAGGACAAAAATGCCTTGTCCTGCTTTTATTTTGAAGTTGTTCCTGGGAGCGTGTTGCTTAGCTTAGTTGCACTACTATCTTGACTTATCTTTCTACTCCAACTCCTGACACAAACAACACTATGTTGTTCTGAAATGACGTTCCATCGCCAATTCAAGGCGCCAACAAAACAACTTAATTATGCTGACATTGACATACAGCACATGTTGTCAATGTTTACAGGGTTGGCTCGAGTTCCAGTATAGCTGCGTCCCAGCATAAATTAGCTGCTAGATTAGCAACACTCGAGTGATTGATATAGGCTGGCACGATAGGTATAAATGACCCTGCACACGTTGACGCAACGTCGTCGTGTGCTGCTAAAAAAGTTTAAAAAAAAGTTTAACAACCCAAAAATATATTTTTAACTTTTTTATCCAAATCCTCGATATTCAACTCAAATTTGCTTCAGTACACCCTAAGTACCAAAAGTAAGCGATAGGTTCATTCCTAATTGGAAAACAGCACATAATAAATGGCTGCTAAATGGAATTCATTCAGAGGCTTGTTGCTGCATCCCTGGCTTGTCCTAAAGAAAAACATGGGGGAGTTTGACTCATGCAGAAAACAAAGCACATGGCTCTTCAGCGGACTGAGATTCCCTGCAAAGGTGTGGTCATTCCAGGAAAAGTCACCCCAACACCACATCCCTAATTCTCCCACTTTATCCTTTCTGCAATCCACCCCCTCTATCTATAAACATCCATGCTCCCTGACAGCGCTGTCAGCGGGGACCACTCCAGGTGGGGGAGGGAAACAAAACAATAGGGATTGGATAGAACACAGGTTTTGGTCAAAAGGGAGACAAAGAATGTCGGGACTGAGTGGTGGCAGACTCTTCTTGTGGACAAAAGCCAAAAGTCCAGTTACAGAAGAGAAAAATTTAATGTAGTGTTAAGGAACAATATAATTTGCCATCCTGCTTTTGTTTCAACATTCTTTCCAACATTCAGCACTTTTTATTCATTTTTGGGGTTGGTCATTTTGCTACTTCTCAACTGAAAATTACATCAGTTGCTCGCAACCAATTAGAGCTAAAATGTATCTGAGTTCAGTCAAGTGATGTTTGCAAGTTATCGGTCGTTACCCGAGCAACAGTGATTTCATTTTCAGCCTACAGCAAACAGCAAAAGGCTGCCCCCAGAGATGGATAAAAAATATTTTTAAAAGTGGATTTTGCTGTTAAAATTCCTAATCCACAAATGCAATATTAATCAGGCTGGTGGGGGGTGGACAGAACATTTTAATGTAAAGAAAATTATTGACTTGGTTTCCGCTTTAAGGTCCCACTGCACTCTCTCTTCATCTTTGAGAATCATCCATTTGTTCATCTCATGTACTACAAGAGGAAAAACTTGTTGTAAGAGTAGTTGAAAATCCAGTTCAAATCCTACTCAGAAAGAGGAGAGTGTGTTGCACTGAAAGGGATTAAAGAGGCAAATCTGGATTTTCAAACTTTGCTCATCCCAGCAGGAGGCCGAGCTTCAACGCTAGCGAATGTGCGAAAACTGCACAAAATGCATGTGCTAAAAACGAGCAATCTCAACTCTGTTTGGGAGGTTGGAAAGAAAGTCTGGAGACAAGCCAGTTCGTATCTGGGAAAACCAAATGGAATGCTTGTATCAGAGAGGAATGTGGACCGATATCCCACACTGAATAAATGTTTGTGTCAAGGAAATAAGGGGTCCGTTGTTGATGTGTTTTGTGCAAATTGGAAAGCAAATACAGTAAGAAACATCCGTCTGCTTTGTATGGATGTTAACTAGTCGTATTTTGAGCAGTGTTTTGTTCCTTATTGGGGGTGGGGACACCCTCCTCCAACCTTTCCCCCGTTCCCCTCACTTCTTTTAGGAAAAACATTCATCATTCTTCGCTACTGAACAATTGTACGACAACACTGACACAGTAAAAAAAGGAAGGAACCTCCCCCTCCTTTTCGATCTTCTGGTTGGCCAGATACCTTTCATCCAAGAAGCACAGATCATCAACAACATAATCGCTTACTCCTAAATTTTCATATTGACAAGCCCCAGAGGGTCTTGAATAAAATAGTGTTTAACTGTTGTTTTCAAATAAAATATTTGTTTTTGAAAAGACTGTCTCGCAGGTTTACCAGAAATGAGGCTAACATAATAGCGGTGCAACAATTAATCAATTGAAAACTAATTCGATGTGCAACAACTAATCGATTGTCATTTTAATCAATAAATATCTTTGAAAATCAGGGACTGGTTTAGAAATCATTTTTCCATTTCAAATTCTCCTAATGCTCAGAATGTTCCCATTTGTACCGTGGACAACAATGATTACAAATGCCTATTTTCTGATGTTATCAATTGAACCAGTAATTGAATCCTGGTTTATGTTTGTGAATTTTCTGGAGTCAATTAGAAACAATGACATGTCTTTGAATAAATGTATGGAAAATAGAGCATGTTTTTAAATCAGCTTTCTCACCCAAATAATCGACACATTGATCTATTTTTTTTCATAAGTATTAGTTGCAGCCCTGCAACTAAACAATTATCAAATTAACTAAGAATAGATTGTTTCAAGAAGAGACCATCAAACTTAAAAACATCCCAATCCTTAAAATTCAGCCCATCCACAGTAAATATTCACACATGTCTTTAGTTCTCCATGATAGGAGACCATATATACCATATAGGAGATATTTTGTGTTCAATCAAAAAAAAAAAAAAAGAACATCTGCTTTTATGTTGGAAAAGAATAAGCAGCAAGGCGTGACAACTTTGAAAACAGATTTACATTTCTGGTAAATGGTCATTTGTGGTGCATTTTGTTGCAAGTTTTTCCCACAAACAGGGCGAGCGCAGAACAATGCCATACAGCAGGGCATAAGACTAGATTCAAAACCTGAACCTCAGAAAAGTGTGGTAGATCTGCCAACCACTCTGCCTCTTAAAGTTCACATTGTGAGAAATGGGCTGCCTTTGGCGTTCTTGAGGCTGCCTCGTTATACAGCGGCCTTGTTGTTTGCGAAGATCCCTTTCAGCTGACCGGCCTCTGGCACTTACTCCACTTATTATGAGCACTGATGGCAGATTGTTTTTGCCTTCTGCACCAGAATTCTCCAAGCCCACATGGAGAGACGGTTCACAAAAGAAAGCAGGAAAAAATAAAGACCTTAAAATGAGGAAAAAGGAAAGAAAATAACACGGCAACAAAGCCTCTGAGGCTTTCATCTTATTTTGTCATTGATGACAAAAAATGCAAATGGAAATGACATTGATGACAATATCAGGGGGGGCAAAACAGTCTTTACGCAAACATCCACTCTGAGTTATGAACTCCCTCACCCCATGTACCCCTCTAGTGGTGATATGGAACACTCAACCAACACTTCCTGGAGAGTAAGTGAAGTGTTACTGCGTGAGCCACAGTAGCAACGCGGCATGGAAGTTATACTTTCACACTGCATAAACAGGCTAGACAGAGTATAACTAGACAGTAGCATGACAAAGATACACCACTTACTTATCGGTCATGGCGTCGACTAGCATGTCTTGGTTCATTAAAACGTCTTCTTATTTCACACTCTGCACGATTAAAACGGGTTGAGGATGAGGCCCCTTGGACTTCCAAAAAGCCAGTCTGCCAAGAAGAAAAGTAAAAAGGAAAGTTAGAGAAATTCCTTCCGCTGTGTTTCGTCATATAAGATTAAAAAAACTACAATGAGGCCGAGAGACGATTCTGAAATCATGCTTCAGTGGCTCATAATTACCCTAACAAGGCCTGCTCTCTCAGAGACAAGTTCTGTGGGACACTGTTACCGTGGCGACTAAGGGAGCCCCCCACTCAGCAGGCCAGCTAGCTAAACAGAGAGAAATAATCCTAGAGGTGGAGCGCAAACAGTATAAGAGCACACAGAGCAAATCCTAACGGAAAAATAAATCATACCGTTGCTGTCCTGTCTTTTTTTTTGTAGAAAAACATTTGACAGCATGTAGTCAATTAAATAAACATGAAAAAAACATGTATCATCCTGTACGAGTCCAGAAATCACTGCTTAGGTGTTCTTTTGTCCAAATGTTTTATGTACTATCCATGATTTCCTTGCAATGCTCCGCCACATGTTCCGTTTATACTGTACCGATACACTGGCAAGGGAAAACAACATAGTTCCAAAAAGATTGACTTGTTATGCAAGGGTCAGAATGAAATTAGCACACAGGTTACTTAAGACACTTTTGTGTAAGAATCAGACAAAAATACAGTACTGTACATGTTTTCACATTTAATCTGATTTCCTTCATAATCCAATCCCATGGTTGTCAACATGTGGCTTATTAAAACAAGGTATTGGAAGACAACTCAGGTTTTGCTTGCAAATCAGACTCAGTTCTGAGAAGATAACTGCCTGGTCTGCACAAAATACCAAATTCTTGGCACGTGGGTTCATGAAAGCCAATTGCCAGTATGCATGGGCCGATAACAGTGTTGACAATTATCACCATGTTAAAAAGTCAAGGTTTCAATAGCCGCTAATAATGTCTGTGATCGGGAATGGGCGTATTTCTGTTTTGATAAATCTAACAAAGAGGGCGTTTAAATGGAGCAGAAAATGATTGGCTCCTTGGCTGCATGTCGGATTGATTCAACAACCTACCTCCTTGAAAATAGTTAGATGGCAATGGTCTTTATTGTTAACCTTTTTGGGATGGAGAATGGATAAACAGTATCCATTGTAATTTTAATACAGTGATAAAGTGATATTTTTGCTCAAGGTATTATACCATCAGAATGTGATATTGGCTCATGCCTGATTCTCAATAAACTGCTCTCTTTGTTTAAGCATGCAGCAGACTCCATTCTATGAAAACATATTGTCACTGATCTGTTAAAATATTACATTAATTATCTGAGGATGTCTGCACTCGTATTGATAAAAAAAAAAAAAACAACAGCCAACAGCTGTTGCTTTGATTAAATTAAATATGTGTTAATCAGACAGTTTAGGAAAAAATCCTAATCATTCATCTGCTCAAAAATTGTATTTAACATTTTAAAGTAAAATAATTATCTTTTTTTCTGTTTGCACATGTATGTGTATAGAACATGGAGGAAGACTAAGTGCTTATAAAAAGCAATGCTGTGGTGGCAAATGGAGATAAATTACTTGCTATAAAAACCCTTATCACTGATTGTTTAGCTTAAACACATACTAACACATCAAAGAGAAGACAAAAAATCCCATCGTTACCTATCATTATTTATGAGGTTATTTTAGAAAGACTTTTTTAAAGGGCCCTTATCATGGGACCTTTTGGAGAGTTTAACCATGTTACAATGTTGATCTCACTTTAAATGCCCCTCAAGTGTGTGTGTGTTTTTTTTTTTCCAGTGATGTATTTCTAAGCATTGTCTCCTTATTTTGCACTCTCACCAGTGGCCTGTTGTTTTGAATACTTGTTTCTCACGGGACCAATTTGTATGGCTCCAGTGAGCATATGACAGTGTTTTGCATTTTGATGTGAGTAAAATGCCTATTTTTGGCTCCTTTATTCACTAGGCTGGGGTAGGCTCTAGCGACCCTTGTAAGAGTAAGCAGTCAAGATAATGGATGGATGTTTTGTGTCCAACCGGCATTGGACAACGTCATGAAAGGCGCCAGGCAGCCACACGGTGAGAAGTGCGGCTTCAGTAAACAGAATGTTCCACTTCCCGATAACCAATATCTGTACTAAAAAACTCATATTTAATAATAAATTAAATCACCAATGTGCCAAATTTAATTTATACACATATATTTATCTATGGAAAGTGGAAAAAATACCATGATCTAGGTCCTTTAATGCGATGTATTCTGTACCAGACAGGAAAATCAGGCCTTAGCTCTTCATCTGATCTGCCTTTTAAGGATTACAAAAGCCACATTCAATTCCTAGATTAATGCCCTATTATGTGTTAGCATGCTGAAATAACACAGATTGTGACCCACCAAAGTGGGTCTTAGCAGTTAAGTGTCGGTACACCAAATTTTGAAGCACTGAACACTAAAAAATTAGGGATTTTTTGGTCATGTTTTACAACAGTTTTTAAATGGAAAGTAAGTACATAATCTGAAACAGATTACCCAAAACAAAATGGTTGTTTTATTTATTTTTTTCTATGGTCAGTGACACTGACGTGATGGACCCCACCCAAGACCATTGTCCTTTACATCAGGCAGTCTCTGTAAGCATATGTAAATTGTATAAATATGTACCGGTACATGTTTTTCTTTATTGCTAAAAAAAAAAAAAATCAGATCACACAGACGACTCATAGATGATCAGACTTAGTGCATTCACTTAACAAGAGATCAACTAAGAAAAGTTGACAAACATCCACATGACATCTGCAGGCAACAGTACTATGTTCAATATGACAAAACGTGTGGAAACAGAAGCTCAGAACATTCAGAGTTCCACCAATCGTTTCAAAGTGTGAAATGTGGTCAAATGCTCATCCCTGGTTCACATAGCTCACTGTGGTGCAGCTAGCATCCTAGCCAATCAATCTGCAGTGACCTGATTGGGATTTGCAGTACTTTGGGAAAAATGTAGTGGAAGAAAACATATATAGTCACCCTTTTGTCACCTATGAGGGTATTTCCCCTCCCACACAACAAGAAGTCACTCCTCATACCCGGAAAGTGCAGTCCACCACAATACTGAATTATTTACTTCACAGGGTGGCATAAAAATAGCATGCAGCGTGTAAGTGACTCCGCACAGCATAAAATGTAATTAACGTAACAATATCGAGACTACATGAGTCTTACCATGACGAGTGCGGGAAAAGATCCTGCAGGTGGGAAGATTTTCTCGCTCTGTCATGTGGATGGCATGACAGGCAGATCAGTTTGATCATCCAAACATGACTGTCATCTTCATCCACGCCGCTACTCTCCCTTGTCCGCCATGTAAAAAGGGCGGGGAGAGACGGCGCTCATCTGCCACTGAGCAAAAGTGGTCTCGTCTGGTAAACCTCAGTGCACACGTTCGAGTCAAGACGGAGGAGGAGGAAGCAAGTGAGAGACTGGGGGGAGGTGGCATGTGGGAGTGTGTCTATTGTGGCGGGGGTCGCTTTCTTTTCTGCCTCCTTTAAGCGCTCAGGGCAGTGTGCATGAGGCCAGCTGTTCGGCACTTTAATTGGGGAACTAGCAGTACCTATCAGGAACGTGCAATGGACATCAGATGTATCCGCCATTTTGGAAGCTACTAGACAATGCACTATGTGCTGTGTTGCATTGTTCCATCCATCCATCCATTTTCTATGGCCGCTCTTATCCTCACAAGGGTTGCTGGCTTGCTGGTGCCTATCCCAGCAGTCTTCGGGCGGTAGGCAGGTGACACCCTGGACTGGTCCCCAGCCAATCACAGGACACAAACAACCATTCACACTCACAATCACACCTAAGGACAATTTGGAGCGTCCATTAAACATGCACGTTTTTTAGAATGTGGTAGGAGACCGGAGTGCCCAAGGCAGACCCACGCAAGCACGGGGAGAACATGCAAACTCTACACAGGAAGGCCGGGGCAAGCTGGAATTGAACTCGGGATCTATGAATTGTGAGGCTAACGTGCTAACCAGTCTTTCATTGTTCCACCCTTCAAGTCGTAGATATAGATACAAAGACATTGATGTCCCTTCCCTACTACGATGGAGGTGTGCTGTGCCAAGACATCACCGTGCAGCCCGTTCTAGAAAGTCAAGCCTAAGCAGCAGGACTCACATTAACAAACAATGGAAGAAATTCAAACGCCCCATCCACATTGAAAGCAGTCTTGTCACATTTTGCTAGCTTGTGTGACGCACGATAGCCACACGCCGCACGATAGCCACAAGGCATGTTCTTTACAAATCAAAACTTAATAAATATGAAAGAAAAATGTCACTTTGTCTCTCTTAGTCGCTTGCAAAGCAGATTGAAATAGCACAATAATTCTTTGCACATCTATAGATAGGATATTTTTTTATTGAATCGAAGCATTTTGATTCGAGAATATATTCTGAATTGAATCGGCCACGCTAGAATCCGAATCAAATCAAGAAATTCCTGCTTACTTGCATTATTTTTTATCAAGACTGATTTATGGTTAATTGTATTTGTGTTTAAACAGTTTGATCATCAACTATTTCATATTGTACGATTTCACTTGAACCAGCAGATTCACATGAGATAAATTAAATGACATGCTACCCTCTACCTTGTTAACATCAACCTCACCTTCTCTAGAAGCAACTTGTTTTCCGCTCTCAATCAATTTGAAATGGTCTGGAATGGGGTGTTTGGTCAGCGGGCTGAAAAAGAGTATTGTTCCAGAAAATAAACTTTGTGTAGTGATGGCCCCAATCTTGTTGCTAAGGCAGTATTTTTCCCCTATTCTCCTCCTCTGTTGTGTAAAGTTATATCCTGATACCTCTTGAAAATGTGGCCGATTCACAATTAACCTCCCACTGTGGCAGTCTTTGTGAAAGATGTGATCTTTGACACAGACACCCCCAAATCAATGCTGTGCCCGCCTCCATCTCATTAGCAAGGTCGATACTACCAGGATACGTTTGCAGAACAACGACCAAGTCAATTTGAGATTTTTTTTGGTTTGTTTTTCAAAATACTCACACAGAAGACAATTCTTTTTTTTTTTTTTTGCAAAGCCCGTGTAGTATACTTCTGGCCCAAATTCAGCTAAAATAGGCCCAGGCTTGCTCACAACCCCAATGAGGAAAAGTATGATAGAATATGGCTGGATAATTGAACACTTTTGGTCTTCCATCAACAACTGACAACCTCTTTTATCGGATTGAATGCGCTTGTGGACATTATGAGTCATGCACTTTGTGTTTTCTGAAACTTCCCTTTGTAATGTTGCTTTCAGTTTCCAAGCAGTCTTTTAATTCAGCTGTTTGCAAATGATAAACGGTAAGGCACTTCAGGGGGTAAAGGAAGATTTTACCAACAAGTCTGCAAAAAAAATAATTGAATGTTCTCTAATGCCATGACACCAGCAGTACAGTTCTTTTCAAATTAAGAAAAAAAATAATTGGAACATGAAGCAACATTTTGTTTCTACATATATACTCCTTTGCAAAATTGTGTATGTCTTCGAGGCCCAATTGTCCAGCACACAAACCAAAAATAAAAGAGATGATGTGGCGCAATGTATCTTCTGAAGTTGCTGAATAACATATGTCTATATATACCATTACAAATATACTTATTTAATAAAACAAACACAGATGGCACAGCAATCTGCTTAGTCTTGTTTTTTTCTTCCAGAATTGCTTTGCATTGGTAGGGGTACTTGACTGAAAAAAATATTTTGCATCATTGAACAAAGGTTGAAAGCTATTGTTGTAATTGATAGACTAATATATTTTTCCTTTTTATTTTTCCTTTTCTTTTTCTTTCACTTAAATAGCCCATTAGTCATCGTACTTCTGTACTTGGATTAAACTTCTACCTGGGTTGTCCATGTGAGTTTGACATACAACTTACGGCCACCCATATTGTTCAAGCCATGCAGGGTCGGGTCAAGGACCAGCCCCCTGTGCTCTGATGTAGAGGTGTGCGGTGCTGTGTTGTCTCCACACAGCAGACATCTTGGCCAGCCCACAGCACCTCCTTACCTAACACCACACGACCCAGCCACAACAACACTGTAGCCCTTCCCATCCCCCAAGCTATTGGCAGGGAGGGGCACCATCTGCCTCCATAGACCAAGCAGACATGCCTGTAGAGGCATTTTTGTGTGTGGTGTGTGTGTTACTGACCATGCAAAATGCATTGCATTACTACATTCCAAAGATGTTTCAGCAAACCATAGATCAAGCCTTAGAATAAACTGATAAGAACGTCGTATCTGAGGGGATCGCAGGCTTTTTCATGCAGAGCTCTGGCCAATTACTGTATTCCAGTTGTTGCAAAGGTCCTGACGTTTATTAAACTCTGCCTTTCACCATGATCTCTTCAAAGGCAGGCTATTGCCATTAAAGCTTTTTAGTTAATTTTGATGACTGGATGAAATAAATAAATAAATAATACTTTGCTTCCTCCAGATGCCTTTCAAATGGGCATCAGTTATACACTGAATTTCACTGGCCTGATACCTATTCCCAACAAATAGCATGGGTCAACTGTATATATACAGTATATACAGTATATACAGTATATACAGATTATATATATATATATATATATATATATATATATATATATATATATAATTTGTTTCTGTTTACAGGATGCATTGTGTGGCTCAGTGCATTTCCTTCGTGCAGTTTTAATCCCATTAATGCTTGCCATGTGTGTTTGTGTAACCAGTAGGTGACTTGTGTCATATTTAATACATTTGTTTGATTTTTGTTGCATTATATTTGTAAAAATAAAATGATCTTTTTTTTTTTTAAATTGACTTTAGGTTGAGTGTCAAATAGTGACATCCAGGTCCATTCCTTGCACCAATTTCTTTCTATTGCTCACCTAAGAATTGCTTGTAAAAAATAACATTTGCTTAGTTTTGAATGATAAGTTCTAAAAGGTCCGCAAAATGCCTTTATCAACAAATCTCATAATATATAATTAAGCATACAAGGTTATGTTATTAATTTATGTCTACCAAATCATTATTACTACTGTAAAGGGACATGTTACCCATTAAGGCAAAAAGTTAAATTGGCAAATACAACCCATTTGGCGGACCTTTTTTTTTTTGCTGACGTTGGAAGAGCCATAATTATCTGATTAAATTGGTCAGGCACTAATTTCAACTCCCTGAACATTGAGCAAAAATCCTGATTTTGTAAAGCCTTGTTTTTACCTCAAAGCATGCTCAAGTGTCCGTTCCAGTGCAGTTGTTTTCACAGGCTAGTGTTTTGGAAGTGCTATCAGAGGCTAAAGATTCCCAGGCCTTGCTGATGGCATATCTGAGTTAAGCGCAGAGCTACTGATGCATTGTTGCTGACAGCCAACTTGGCTGTATGTGTGTGTGTGTGTGTGTGTGTTTTCTCTTTTCTTTTGAAAAGGTTCCCAGCGTTTAGTGTTGCCGAGGGTACGGAGCTGGAAGGGATTGGCAGTGGGGCAGCAGCCCGCATACAGTACATTCTGTTTGTTGTTGTGTCCTCCTTCTCCTATCTTTGTCTTACTACCGTCTGCATGCATGACAACATTGAGTTTTACAGGTGGCAGATTTTAATCTTTTCCCTGGAATGGTTTAACAATAAACAGCAGAAGCATTTCATTTTAATTTCAATCCCACATCGTGCTGATGTAGCAGTATAGGAGGATGACGCCAAAAAAAGTCGCCAGCGATAGCAGGTTTAGCTACTTTCTGAATTCAGGTTCAGACAAAGCTGTGATGTGACTGATAAATCGTTAGTCTCTCGTACAATTTTCAAAAGGGTGGGTGCAGGACCTCTTCACGGCATGGGTTCATAACCAGATTGGCAATATATTGTGATTTTAAAAGTCATGGAGACCTAAAACCGTTGAAAAGTGTCAAAACTGGTAAGTTGCCTGTCTTAACGGGCAAATGCAGTGTGCAGCTCTCATTGTTTATCATACGTGAATCCTCCTCTGTTGCAGCAGCTAATCAAATTGTCCATTTCCTGCTTTGTGGGCTTTAGTATTAATATAATTTTGATCCTGCAGCTAACCACCGTGGCTAACATGTTATCGTATGCTACTTTCCCTAAGCATTTTTGGTGATATCGCTCGAGGTAGGATGCGAGCTCAGCATGACGAACCAATCAAACTTTTCCCATCATCTAAACAAATGAAGTCGGCTGTCAGAGAAGATTTCAGCCTTTGAAAACAAGCAGGCAACATTGCGAGTAAACTATGAGAGAGAGAGAGAGAGAGAGAGAGAGAGAGAGAGAGAGAGAGAGAGAGAGAGAGAGAGAGAGAGAGAGAGAGAGAGAGAGAGCAAAGGGGCACGACACAGCGAGTGTGTTTGTGTGAACGTATGTGATTGTCGTCATTATGAAATGACAAATCTATATTGCACTATTAATAGTCATTGTAGCTGAATTATCGAGTTGAAATAAACTACCAGAGTGATAGTAACTTATCTCAAATCATTGGTATTTTTTAATATTGTTGTGCTGTAGAGTTATACTTTTTCAGTTTAAATTGAAAGTCCTCAATTAGAAGGAATTCATGTATGTTTATTCGTGAGCAAAATCCATTTTGTTCACTGAAGGTTTGTTTTGATTGTAACAAATGCTGTATTATATATTATATATGCTGTATTATAAAAAAAATCTAACTGTATTTCTAAACAGTTGTGCACATAATTATTTTTGTGGGTTACTCACATGAGTTACCACGACCTAGTGTTTGGTACGCAACCTTATTTCATTAAAAAGTCTTCCTCAATGTCATTGTCAGTGTCGCTCCCACATTAAGTGCACTGTCTGTGTGCATTCAGCGACGTTGTTTTATTCAAGCCGGCGTCCTCAAAAGATTTCATATATATTTTTTTTAAGATATGATCTTTTGCGGTGGCTCAGTGGAGCAGTGGTTTGCACGTCCGCCTCACAATTCAGGGACCCGAATTCAAATCCACCTTGCACCAGCCTTTCTGTGTGGACTTTGCGTGTTCACCATGAGCCCACATGTGTTCCCTCTGTGCACTGTGGTTTCCTCCCACAATTCAAAAACATGCATGGTAGGTGTATTAGACACTCTTACTTGTGTTTAGGTGTGATTGGGTGTGTAAATGGTTGTTCTTCTCTGTGTGTCCAGCAATTTGCTGGAAACCAGTTCACTTTGTCCTCGGCCTACTGCCACAAGTCAGCTGGGATAGGCACCAGCAAGCCTGCGACCCTAATGAGGATAAGCGGCTGTAGTAAATGAATGGATGGATGATCTTTTGCAGGGAACAAACTGCTAAAATATTAAAACTCAGACCTCTGACGGTTTTCAACGAAGCAATTAAAACGTTTACAGTGCTGAAGTGTTTCCTTTTTTATGTCATTTTAAAATGTGAGATTCTTAGTGTATTCTATAAATAAATAAATACATATTTAAACATGTGAATGGGGCTTATTTATTTTCCCTTTTTCTCTGAATTCTTAGTTGTGCAAGTAAGGGTACCCAGGAAAGAAAACATAAATGTTAATGGGAAGGGAGGAATCAGTGCGAGAAGAACAAATGGAAGTAATATGTCAATTGTTTCTACTGGCATTTCATAACCTTTCAAAGAGGCACTAAAACTAACTCACAACAGATAAACACAACCTCTAACCCAAGGCAAAGTCAACACAATTCACAGAACGGTCACAACTACCAGCAGTTTAATGATTTGTCTGCTGGTGAGAGAACATGCAGCAATATCCTGCTAGGGCTAGCCTGATGTATGCAACCCCCTACCTCGATGACTCTGGCTGGCCTGGGTGTCACATGACACAACGGACACTCCGTCAAATCAGTCGAAGAGTCAGGGGGATGGAGCACTCCAACCAAACAGACTTGAAGGAAAATGGGTGGGGCCAGAGTGGGTTTAAACAATGACTGCTGTCACTTCACCCCCTTCCCCTTCATAGTCCACACAGCTGCAAAAGCATGCAGGTGAAACAATAAGGATCTCTGACTGACTAGATCCAGCGGCACAGAACTGAAATCACTCCAGACTCTTACATGCCACAACCTTTAAGCAAGCAAGGTTTTAAACTTCTTGATTATAGTCACCTAGATTTTGTGGTCAACTTAACTGAGTTAGACAACATTTGTTTTATCTCGCAAGAATAGCAGGGGTCCACTATGAATAGTATAATATCAACTTGAATATTGCGGAGCTCGGTAACTAGCGATGGCCAAATGAAGCTTTGCAATTGGTTTCCATATGTTTCAAAGCTTCATTTGCTTTATGGTGTCATCAAATAGTACATAAGCCCATGAAGTTAACAGAGTTGAGAATTTTACGTTTTATATTTGCAATGCCTGCCAAACTATCAAACCATTTCCTGAAGCAGTCACGTGGTCCAGCCAGCCAGCGAGGCTTCACGTCATAATTTTTGTGTCCCGCCGTATGGAGCCTGCCTCAATACAGGTTTGGTCACACCCATCCCTTTGCTCTACACAAGTCTCAGCACATTTTGTCCCATTACAATCGGTATATCAAAAACAATCATTTTAGCAATGCAAATAGTCCACCCAACTGCAAGGCTATGGTATCTCTGTTGCAGCTTTTTACCTTTTGCAGGTATAAATGATACATATGTGATAAATGGTGGTTCAGTGCATTTTAAACCATTGCAACAGTATTTTTAAGGGGTTCAATAATAAAATACTTGGGGTCTCCATCACAACATGGACACACCACATCACACGCAACACATGGAGATGACGCATTGGGCGAGGTTGCAGACTATAAATGTCTATCTATTGTTATGGTTGAAAGCGCAGTCTTAAATTTATGCATGTCAAGGGCAGAAACCTCACAATGACCTCTGGGTGCCAGAATGGCTCTTCTGAGGCATGCAGAAATTCTGAAGAAGTCTGTTACTTTTATTATGCTTGTTTATGAATTGTGCATTCACATAAAGTGAAGATTTGACACGTTTACATACTTTTTTTTTTAATAATATAGTGAGTCATTTACAGTGGCTGACATTAGTGAGGTGAAATTCACTTGAAACTTAATGGCAAAAGATTAAAGAACAGCCATGCGACAAAAAGTCAAAATGTTGAGGATGAAGTAAAAAGCTAACAAAAATCAAAAGGAATTTTTTGCTTTGCTTTCTTATCAAAAATTACAACTTAAACCTTGTAACATTATCTTATGTGTTTCTCTTTGAATAAAAATGCCACTATTCCTTCAAGATTACTGCTGTTTTTTTCAGAGGAAAAATCATAGAAAAAAATAAATACAAATTGGCTTTATTTCTCCAAACAAACATGCCTTTTCCGTCCCCCCCCCCCAAAAAAATGTATATACTTATTATATTCTTATAGGATTCCTACGTTAATCTTGTAACATTACACTAGTAATTATAACGTTTATGATACATACATACATACATATATATACATATATATATATATATATATATATATATATATATATATATATATATATATATATATATACAGTATATATATATATATATTTTTATGTAAAAAAAACTGTTCTGCAAAGAGTACAACTTGATGAGGATTTTCAATTTTGCTGTTAAAACTATGTACAGGTATTCTGTAAAAAAAAAAAAAATGTGATTAAAACTTTAGTTCTTGAAAGATGCAATTAATGCCTCGATTGTTACAAAGCGAGTCTTCTACAAATATACCTTTTATTCTGAAATGTATTGCCCGCAAGGTTTTTTCTTGATCTCGTTTGATTTTTTTAATATTATTGGATTGCGCTTTACTCTCGTGATATGGCTTTCTACAGGTGAACTTGTTTATTCATTCTTTCATTGCAAAAATGCAAGTCTATGCTGATAAGATTCCAACCAGTGTTGCAAGATTCCAACTTCTAGATTCGGTATTAGATGATTTTTGTTTTGTTTTGATTTGTTTTGTCTAATGCCCCCAGTAAAACTGCCCACAACCCTTTGACCCATTTGGACTCAGAAAAACTTCTATCACGACCCCGCACTTTCGACTTGGAAAGGATGCAGCCGTGTCTTTTGAAACTCCATTATCGGGCTCTGTGGAAACGTGATTACAAGAACGACTAAAATAGTTTTCTCTTCTCCGTTGGGGAGCAACAAGTGGAAGCGAGCTTCAAGTGTACAACTCTCGGACACACAGCGACACTTACAAGCGGCTAGACATATAGCGTGGTTGAATTAAAAAAATAAATAAACAAATAAAAGAAAGAAAGAAAAAGGAAGAAGAATGTGATTTCGTTTAACTCACCGCGGACGTGTGTTTCTCCAGCCCTTTTTTCCTTGTCCCGATGCGGAAAGTAAGAAGCAGCGTAGCAGTGTTCGCTGAATATGTGCCTGTTAGAGAATCCGCATGGTGGCTGTGGCTGAAGCCAGACTGGTTCAAAAGTAAGTCGCTCCGGGATCTCATAGCAACTCGCTGGGGGAAAGAGGAGGAGGAAGTAGGAGGAGTCGGGATGAAGGATGGAGCGCGGATGAAACTTTTCAGTGATATTTCTTTCCCTAATTTACCAAGTTAAGATGTTTGACACATTCAACAACATTTCAACTCCAAGGTTTTCTTAACTATGATATTTTCTAAACACCCTACGAGTATAAACAAAGGTACAGTATTCTGATCAATATTAACGTTAAGCACCCAAATCCACTTGCTTTTATCTATTTCAAAGCTCGGCATTTTTCCTCTCACTGAAAGGTCATTTATTTTTTTTAATTGACATAAAACCTACATTTCACATTTACACATTATATTTGTCAATATAACAAATCAATGAACAATAACACAAATATATACAAACAATCAGACATTCCAGACAATTATAACATCCATACATTGAAAATATATAAATGACAGACTTCACAAAACAAATTAAAGTAAATGTCCAGGATCAAATTTCCTTTCCTGTTCTTCACAAACCCAAGAGACTCAAAATAACGATCAATATCTGTATTGAACACTTTAAAATATGGAATGAACAACTGTGATGTCATTTTCACTAAACTTGTAATTAGCAAATTGTTACCATAAGATAGATAAAAACGAGTGGATTTTGCTGCTTAATGTACTTCTCATTCTGCAAACGTAATCTTTATTAAAATGCCTTTTTCAAACTTGTGGGGCTGCATTAGAATCCACATGGGCTCAGGGAGAACATGCAAACCCCACACAGGAAGGCCGAACCCAAGTAGATTTGAACTCGGGTCCCTTTAACTGTGAGGTGGACATGGTATTCACTGTGTCACTGAGCCACCCCTGGAACTTACCGATATAAAGAAAATACATTTTCTTACACCAATTTAATTATTAAATTCTGGGCGAAATATCAGGGAGATGCAGTGCAGTTCTCAATAAATATTGTAATATACTAATAAACTTTTTTAATCACTTTAAAAAAATATTTGATGCTGGCAGATAGAAAATACGTTCTCATGTGCTTGAATCGTAAGATAACCATATAATTGGGTACACCTCTCTCAGGAATGGAGGGCAGTCTTAATGTAATAAATAAGAGAGAAAAAAAGAATGTATCATGATAAAATGGTTACAGGTATGGCCAAGCAAGAGGACATGGAGGCAAGTGGGTCCAAAAGGTGAGTACTGCCAGGTCAAAGGTGACACATTTTCCTGAAAGAAATAGCAGAGTGAAACAGAGACATTAGGTCTCTTGAGTTGCTGTTTTCTTAGCACACCGTGAATACAAAAACATCTTTATAGTAGAGATGGGGAAAAAAACGTCTACATCAGTGGTTCCTTTGTGCACATAACAAATTATGCAAAATTGGATGGAGGCATTCAACTGTGAAATCAACCAACTTCCTGTTCACGTTCACCAGACACGTGGAAACATTGAAATGACTCATACTTAAAATACACTCCTTATGGCTAGCAATGGTTCAAATGGTTTACTTTTCTATCACCCACTGTTGATTTGAGCGGTAAATGCACATCATATTTAGATGAGCTAGCAAACCAGCTGACTTTGTCTTCACTCACTTGCTGACATGTGCTGCTAAGAGGAAACAGGTGACCGAGGAATGTACGCAGAAGTATCAATGGCTCACAGATGATTTGTTGCAACTTGAGACTGACTGCTGCTTTTTTAAAATATATACACACACGTACAGTAGTGTGAAGGGGTCTTGGGCTGCCTCCGACCCAAATATGTAAAGGGTTGGTCAATTTTTGAGCTATAATTGGGTTATTTTTAACCCATTTGTTTATTTAGTGTGATGTCCTTTTAGCGAACAGAAAGTGCCAAAATGGCCACTCCCTGAGATGCATAAAAATGTATGGATTTTGCCCCTTATTTCATATTACACGGACACAATACTAATCAGAATGCTGTGTTCAGACAAGTGGGGGGCGCATAGAACATATTATTATAAAGACACTTTCTGACTTGGTTTGGCCTTTAACCTTGTGAAATAATCTTACATAATTTACTCATTTGTTTTGGTATGAGGTTAAGACAGTAGACTTTTTGCCATGCTTTTTCTAAAATACATTTCTCTTTTTTCATGTAAGTTTTATTTGGTTATGCAGCATCTCATCATTCTCATAGTGCTTGTTCTGTCTCTTCGCTAAAAAGTTCATATTTTTCTCTTGACAACTTTAAACGTGACTGGTTGAGTTTTCTATCTCAATAGAGTTAGAGTTGTCACGTTTGACTTGAAACATCCCTAGTACAGGTAATGAAAATGGCAGTCTGACCAGTGAGCACTCAAAAGTTTTAAACCATTGCGGCTGGGCAGCAGAAATAATTTTCCCATGCACAATGGACAGAGCATCATGCAGCAAGGTGTAGATTTCCTATCTAAGTATACTGTCTCAATGCCTGAGCTCTTCAGACACACCAGTTGTGTATATTTAGCGTCTCAAGCTGGTGGTATCCATGCTGAGAAGGCAGACAGTGCAATTATTCTCAGCAAGGGTCATAAGCGGCAAGTCCCTGATCAGTCTCAAGCGAACGCTGTGTGCTAACTCAGTTAAGATTATTAAACTAAAGTCACACGTTGTGGTGCAAAGAGTAAAGTCAAGAGTATAAATATGGCAAAGACTTAAAGCACTAAAAATGTTTCACGGTTTAAAACAGTTCCTAGGTGTTTTATAATTATATGTTTGAGACATGCTTTTGTCAAAATACCCCAGGCATTAAGAATTAAATTACACTTTACACACCCACACACATTTTTTGTCTTTTAGAAATCATCTCGTTTTCAGGTCTCATGTAAGTGAGTCTGCCCTCATCCTGGCACATTCAGAATACAGCAGGGCCAATGGCGTGCATGACGTTCATTGAAAATATGACTGGAGCCTGAGCATTCTAACTGTACGTAGGCTTCCTCTCGCCAAAATGTGAATGTATAACAGTGATCTGATGTTGGTATAGTCCCTGAGGACTACAGGCTGCTGGACTTGCATGTGATTGGTGTGGTTATTATGTTAGGAAAGTATGCCAATTAACATCCATCCATTAGCTATAGCCACTTATCCTCACAAGGATCGCATAATGTTTCTAAATAAAAAATATTTAGAAGCCAAATAATAATAGATTCTAAATAAAAAAATATTTAGAAAGAGGCATATAATTAAGGACTTACTCACCATTTAGAGTTCACGCTTGATAACTGAGCATGCACTCGATCTAGACAAACAATTTGCAGTTTAAAAAAAACAACAACACCAATTTCTTCCCGAAGACAAATTAATGTAAAATCGTGGCATTGACATATACTGCATATAAACTAATAATAAAGACCACAGAAGACATGGCTTAAGCAGTTGATGCTCATCATCAGGCACCACTGAATCTAACGTTTGCATGATACTGCCTTGTAAAAAGAGTTTCCCACACTTTCTGTGCACTGAAACAACACAATCATCATTGAATCATGTTACGACAATGTGCAACTAATCTTATCATTCGAACCTTGCAAAACCAGTTGTTGAAATGCTCAAATATCATTATATTGCATATTTCCTGCTGAACGGTCACATGATATGATGACAATGTAAAATATTTGTTCTCTCACCTGAGGCTCTACCCTCTTGTATACCGCACATTTCTGGCTCGTTAGATATGGGAAATCACATAATGGTGTCTTATGCTTAATAGAAGAGCATTACCGGGTTAAGAGTTCAACTTCCATGTGACATTATTGACAAAGCAACACCCTCTAGTGGTAAATTTATAAATGAACGCATTTCAAACAAAGTAGATAATGTTTTGAGACTGTGTGAAGGACCACTTAAAAAGCAACGTGGCAAGGTTACTGTCATAAATTTCCTGACTGCACTTCCTAATGGCTGGCTAATTCTTTCTCAATATTGGAGGCTCAGCGTTATGTATTCACACCAATTATTTTTTAAGAAACAATGACAATCAGGCGACTTATAGTCAAACCAGGAAATGGTTTAACCAAGGACTTCCTTCTGGGTTTGCATGGATGCATTTTCTATCGATCGTGCATGAATTTAAAATAAAGTAAATTGCTATTTAAAAAAAAACGGAACCTTACGCGTGCTTAGACGATCGAACTGGATAGAGTAAACCTCTGCCAATTCTCTTAGTTTCTCGGCTTGGACCTACTTCAATCAAGCACTAATATAAACTGTATTCTTATTTTCCGTGCAATTGCCTGACTAAACATTCCTAATCCAATCAGACGTTACATTAATAGCACGTGATACGTTTCGCCATCCTTTTAAAGTTTATTTCTAAGCAATAGGTGGGGCTACACAGTTGTCAACCAATCAGACGTCTTTATAATGTCACGTGTAATTACATGACCAATGAGAAATTGCAAGTAAATACTTGGCCGCACCCTAGTCGGGATGATGGCGGACAGGGAGGAGCCAAACTAAGGACCAACTGAACGCAAAGGGGCAGTAATTTCACCCTGCAATCGGCAGATTCTAAGACAAAAATAGCGGAATTTTCCTGCCTGCCTGTCTTCAACCGACAACGGTTACAGTTCAACTCGTCTACAAGAGGGTAAGCTTCGACAGGACGGGTTTTCATCATTTGCCCAGCGCAACACGGCTCCTGGCTTGTTTTTGTATGCGCCGTATGTTTTAAAAGTGGATGCGAACAAGCTAACGTTGTTTTGCTAATGTGTCGCTGCCCGATCAATGGAGGCTGCAGGGAAGTGGGTGTGCACTTTTTATTTATTTATATATATTTTGCATCACAGGCGAAGCAAGTCGTCTTAGTCCTTAATGCTCTGGTCACTTGTAATAGAACGTAACATACTGATGGTGTGTTTTAACCTATGTTATTATCAGCTAATTCAGGCCCGTGGTGCCGCCGTACAATGCATTTTCAACAGCAGCTTGGGTCGATGCCTGTATTTTTTCCTATTTTGTTTTTGTTGTTGCAATGATTAAAGTTATATATTTAGATGTGTTTTCATTGCAATAAACCGCTATTATTTATTAATGAAGTCTCACCACTTGTTAAATTGGGTGCAAAGAAGTTATAACTGCTAACTAATTACATGTTACAGTATACAACCCGCTAAAGTTAATCTTGAAAACGTGATCTAAAACAGGTAAAGCTAGTGTATGACAGCTTCAAGATACTGCAATTAATTGACATGCAAGTGTAAACAGAAAAGAACACGAATGTGATGAAGAACAAGTCAAACAAATTATAACAGCACCCTATTAAAATGTTGAACAGGAAACTTTGGAGGTCTACTTTGTAAAAATAGTCTGTGTAAGCAATTGAACCTTAAATTAAGACTACAAGAAATTAAAATAATTTACCCAATCCCTGGATAGAAAAGGGTTTGTGTAGTTATTACCCCTTATGCTTTCAGCCACATGCTATTTACCCCGGTGTCTATTTGGAAGCATGAAACTCTTCCAGTTCAGTCATTAGCTGTTGTGCTTTCAGCTATTTGTGTTGGCATCTTCTTGGTTTAAAATAAAAAATAAAAAATCAATCACTCGTCTACTTGACATTGATCTGTATTGCTCCCACTGTACTGAGATGCCTTTTGTATATCACAGTGAGTTTACTAGTTCTATAGTTAGCATAACATTCATTTTTGTGAACCCTGTTCAGCCTCCTCTCATGCTGGATGTGGATGAGGCCTTTAGAGATCTCTCTAGATAGAGTACAAAATGTCTGGAAACTCATTTTCAAAATGTGGTCCCCATTTCTATCCATCCGGGAGGCCAGTCACTTTTCTCTAGTACTAATACTCACTGGGATCACGGGTGAGCTGGAGTATAGACAAGACTATTTTAAAGCAACATTTAAACGGGTATGAAACAACATACTGTACTGTATGTTGAGTTGAGTGTTTTATTAATTTTCCAATACAACTAAGTCATGCTACCAATGTAGCTGCCATTGCAAATATAGGGGCCACAGTGGTTTACCCACTATGAGTTTGTGTGCCTAAGTGCCCAAGTCTATTTCACAGTCCTATTTGATTTTGTTCAGATTAAAGAAAAAAAAAATCTTAACCAATTAGGGCTACAACTAGTATTTTTTTTTGGTATGCAGATATCCACTGAAAATTGATATTGGTATTTGGGTAGAAATTAAAAACATTAATTTTGCTGAGTGAAAAACAATTTTAAGCACAAGAAAACAAGTGACATAGTTCCTCTTAATGATGAATGACCAATTCATATAATTTTCTTATAATAAACATTTTTTTAACTTAAATTTAAAAAATGCTTCATAGCAAACTTTCTTCCTCTCTAGAAACAGTGATATTTTAGACAAACCTCTCTTCATAGATTTTGGTCAATGAGACAAAATCAGAACCACATGAACAATGTTGCTGGATGTAATGGTACATTTGAGTCAGCCTGGTTAGTTAAAACGGATCTTTAGGGACAGCAGCTGTGTCAGGGTACTAGCATCAAAGATTGCAGAGTCATTTATGTCCATTTAACTGCTTTTCAAAAGTAATTTAAATGCTCTTGCCACCCTAAAGTTAATAGGGTACTTGCTAGCGACTCATTCATGCTGTAGCTGTACGCTGCTATAGTGCTAAAGGTATCGCTAAACGTTGGCTATATGCATCATCCAATACAATGTCGGTGTAATGTCATTTTATTTGTACTCTTAATTGGTAAATGAAAGTGATTTCAAACCAACTTTTGTTGTGTTGTTTATGTTGTTCAAAATAAAAGCACACCATGGAATTCATGTCCATGCATTATTTGGTATGGTAAGGTTTGTTTTGAAGTTGGCTCTAATCATATTGCCAATGCGGCAATGGCAGTATATTTTTCTGTCATGAAGACCGTTGCAAAATGTTGCCGCGTTTGGTTTGACTGTTTTTTTCCCCTTATGTGTACACTAAATAAATGAGTATCTGGGGCAAGGAAAAAAAAATGTCTCAAGTATTTTTGTTGATCTGAGGTACTCCAATTACTGGACAACACAATTCAGTTCTAACATAAATGGAATCTTAAGATATTTATCTACTATGCAGACAATTTGAAAGTAGCATTTATCAATGTAATGTAAGTGTAAACAGAATTTTATCCAATTACACATATGTACATATACATTGTGTTTAGAAGCCGACAGTAATTTATCCCCACTGTTTGAACTCTCAGCTTGAAAATCTTCCCCCAGGAGTTTGTTTACCTACATCTCTCACTCTCCAATCACCCACCAACTCGTTTGTGCAATATAGTGTGCAGCAGCCTGATAAATGCACAGCCGATGTATTTAACACGGCAACACTATGCAACATGTGACTTGGTGTCTGCGGTCAGCGGCAGATAAAAGTCTCACAGCAAAACCTACACGCCATTCTTTTAGCCGAGCTATAGTACCAAATGCCTGACGTGTGTGTGTGTGTGTGTGTTTGTGTGTGTGTGTGTGTGTGTGTGTGTGTGTGTGTGTTACATGCCTTTGCAAAGTTTGACTGGATGAAAAGCATTAGATTGCAATTTGTCACCTGCCAGTTTGACCCAAGTTGTACAAGATGGTGTTATTCGCAGCAGGATGAATTTATCAGTAAATGCAAAAAGCTAATGCCATCAGTCTAATAAAATCTTTTGTAAACACATTTTATTAAAAATATATATTGTAACAGTTTAAGTCAAGTTAATTGAGACAAAAATCGCTTTGTTGAGCTCATATGTTGACTCTTTTACAATTTGCTCAATACCATTTGCAGCTGAGAGTCCCTACTCAACCCTAGTCACTGCTTATTCTTGTCAAGATTCACAAACATACTCAAATACATGACATTAATTAGAGACTTCGAATCAAAGTTCCTAGTGCACAGATAGTTGGGGGATCTTGTTCAAATTCTTTTAAGCCATCAAGCAACAAAAAAGCACTTGAAGCTAATGTTTGCAGTTTACATCTTTACTTGGTGCAAATGTTTGCATTTTACATCTTTACTCGGTACACCTTACACAAACAGATGAGCTCTCAGCAATATTTGGTTTTAGTCTGGTTTAGTCAGTCGTACTGACAACAGTGTAGCACTCTAGCTCTTTATGCCCCCTCAAGGCAAGCTGATGTACTTAAATTCCTGACATGAGTTGCAGAATATCCCAAAAATATTCTCTTTTTTGTTTTGGGCCAAGTCTGTACAATTTTCCTCTGTGTGTGTGTGTCCCATAACTATGTCATCCCATAAACAACACTGATTTGCAGGCTGGTGCAATAGCTGCATCTTGTCACCACACCCTTGCTTCTAAGCAGTTGCCATTTCAGTCAAGTATGGCTATTTATTTTTGTTTCACCTCCATGAATGCATGTTCAGTTTTACAAGTTAGCTGTGAGTACCTTTTAACACTGACTGTACTGGTACGATCTTAGCTCACAGCTGCTCTTACATAACAGTAATCTTCACAAGGCCGTCCCGTTTCCATGGCAATATGTTGTGTCTCCATAGAGATGACGCTCTCAAACGGGGCTGGAGATACGCCAAGGCCCCCTCTGGTGTCCTGCGCCCACATTTTTTGAAACGGGATGAGCCTGGAGTTGTCAGATGACACGTCCGACCTGTCTCGTAGGCGGGAGAAAGCTTCTTTTATTTCCTGACACGGTTGTTGCCAACAGTTACATGCATGAATTGTGCATAGGCCTATCATGATGTTAATTTTTGGGGAAATATTTTTTCTCAGCAACCTCTGTATCATGATACAGAATAAATCATAGGATATTTTTTGTTACAGATAAAGTTACAACATTAGAGCAAAAACAAAGTACTGTACAGTATATCCTTTTTAATGACAATAATAAAGAGGAAGTCAAGTCAACATTTTCTATGCGCCCCCACTGGTCTAAATGAAGTTTTCTGATTAATATTGCGAATAATTGATTGCAATCAATCTATAGATATTTGTGATTTGATTCCCAATTAGTTCTTGATTAATTGTTGCACCATTAATATTACATATAGTCTATGTATGTTTAATTCGACATTTGATGGTTGAACTGACACTCTAGAGTGAGACCCAACAATATGTCCTATTCAACTGTGCTTGACTGCAACAGGACTCAGGATACTTAAGTAGACAGTAAGTGCCCAGGCTTGCATTGAGACTGAATAAGTGAGTCAGTGTTTAGGACATACAAAAACAAATTGTTTTGAGTCAGCATGGCATTCTCATGAAACTTGGGCTGAACATTTTTTATTATTGATCCCCTGCTGTGGGACCAAGCTCATTATTGGCACGTGCTTGCGCTTGCACAAGTCAGCCAGAGTCATTCCTCTTATCATATGTCAGTTTGCTTCATCTCATGCGCACACTGTTCTATCTACTTTGTTTTGTTGAACTTGCCTTGTTGTGATGCCGGGAAGCATAAGTGAAAATCTCTCTGGGCAGGCATGTGACAGGAAGTAGCATTTACTGTACATCTGACCACTGCTGATGCTGACTTGTACATCTACATTTTTTTTCACATCAGCATCTTTAGCACACTTCACTTTGTACCATATTTATTTAGCACATTTGGTGATTATAGGCAGGATTTAAGCAGTTGATATTAAAAACAGTCCATCACAGTATGTAGTGCTCACCAGGATCTTGTTGCAAATAAAGTCAAAGAACTGTCACTGTCCCGTGCAGGAGGCCAGGCCAGGATGAACGGCGACTCAGGTGCCGGCGTGGTAACGGCCCACCCTCCCGCTACGGCTCCCCATAAGGAGCGCTACTTCGACCGGGCAGTGGATGAGAGCAGCCCCGAGTATCAACGCGAGAGGAACATGGCGCCCGCCCTGCGCCAAGACTTCAATATGATGGAACAGAAGAAGCGGGTCTCCATGATCCTGCAGAGCCCGGTCAGTGGGAGAGTTCACAGATAAATTGTACAACTGCTGGATATTTGACGACATTTCCTTGATCAACTATACCAAGTGTTTTGCTTGCCAAAGAGTTGAAAACCAGGGGTGTCATGTCATCATTAAATCTCTTTCAATTTGATTTTACTGTTGATTAATCCATTGAATAATTGAGTCGCCAGATGGATTTCCTTAGTTAACGTGTAGCAAGCTATAGAATGCTACGCTTTCTCTCATTCTAGTATATTTTTTTCATTTCCAACATTCCACATAGGTTAAATATAATATCTACTGTAGTTAGCAAACATCATACTGCATGTTCCATCCAGTGGTAGGAGGTTATGACTGACTATTTTTTTTTTTTTTTTTTTTTATGAATCGACCTGGATTTTCAGCACAAAGACATCCGTTGTTTTAATAATTTTATATTGTGGTGTGAAAAGCTTCTAATGTATTTCCATGTAGAAAGAATGTTGCGTTTCCAATGGCTTCATTTTTCAGGTGTTCTGCGACGAGCTAGAGTCCATGATCCAAGATCAACTGAAGAAGGGCAAGACTCCCACCAGTCTGCTGGCACTGCAGCAGATTGCCGACTTCATGACAACCAGCATGCCCTCCATGTGTCCTGCTGCGCCGCAAGGGGGTATGGCAGCGCTCAACATGAGTAAGTCTGACTGTCCTTGGTCCATTCCCTACAGAAGTATTCTTTAGTGATGAAGAAAACCCTTTTTGTGTGTGTATGTGTGTGTGTGTGTGTGTGTGTGTAACTTATTTTGGTGATTTAGAATTTTGTACTATTTTTTTTTTTTAATTTTTGTTTTATGTTTTTTTTTTTTTTTCCCCTTTTTTGAAGGGACTAATTTTATGCTTTAGAGTCAATAATTCTCGTTTTTCAGATTTTTTTCATTTTTCTTCTGTGATTTGACACCGGTAATTGTTCTAGTTTGCTCAAACACAAACATTTCCAAACATGTGACGACAGGTCGTTCTACTTGCCAAGTGAAGAGGGATCAATGCCCCGTTTGAAAGAAGCTTAACTGTGAGCTTACTGAAACCATGCCAATTGAAATGCCATAAAACGATACAGGCTAACAATATGTGGTAGATAAGCATCTAATACCACAAATACTCAACAAATACACAAATACTGTGTGTTACTGTCCATGCGTTACCTGGATTGAACCAGTGAAGTTTGTATTTGTTGACTGGGTTAATATCTACCTGGAGTTCATCATAAAAGAACACCAACATTAAATAGAAGTTGATGCTCAGTTTTTCAGAACAAATATTACTTTTTGTCCACACCCTCTATAAATATGAATAGATCGCAATGCCTACCCCTAGAAGAAATTTTAAAGAACGGCTGCGAGGATTTAGTACTGGGTGGCTTCCACTTCCAAATGAATGTAGTCAACATTACACCATCTGTTCACATGTATGGCCATATCTTTTGCTCCCATGTGCTCCAATATAAACCTTTTTCTCCAGGTTTGGGTATGGTGACTCCGGTGAATGATTTGCGTGGCTCCGATTCGATCTCTTATGACAAAGGCGAGAAGCTTCTTAGATGCAAGCTGGCGGCCTTCTACCGGCTCACCGACCTGTTTGGCTGGTCGCAACTCATCTACAACCATCTCACAGTAATACGATTTACAGAAGAATGTCAAGGCCAATTGGCAGAACTTCTGCTGTAATGGGATTTACTCCTTGTCCTCTAGGTAAGGGTGAGCTCAGACCAAGACCGTTTCCTTATTGTCCCTTTTGGGCTCCTATATAGCGAAGTCACCGCATCCAGCCTGGTGAGTTTTGATTACTATTTCTGTTCTGGAATTCTTCTGCTTTAAAAAAAAAAAAAAAAAAATCATCATTTTTAATTATATTTCCTTCAGGTGAAGGTTGACCTCTCTGGTGACATCGTGGATCGGGGAAGCACTAACCTAGGCGTCAATGGGGCCGGCTTCAATCTGCACGCCGCTATCTATGCTGCGCGCCCGGATGTCAAGTGTGTCGTACATATACACACAGCTGCGGGCGCAGCGGTAAGTCTGAAAATTAAGCAGGTGTAAATGTTTGTTTTTGTGAGCTAAGACCACACCCAAGAACAACGTTGCCCTTGACAATCGTTTCACCAATCAGCACAAAATTATTTAGGTTTAACTGAAGCCATGACAACGCCCCCTTGACCCATGCCCACCATTTAACAGGAAGTGTATGGCCCCTTCGGTATCTCAGTTCCAATTTATTATATTGATCAAAAGGGTCCCAAAAGAGTTAAAAACAGCAAACTCATAAGTAGCTAATTGACATCCCAAACTGAAGTTGTTATCACAAATGTTCATTCAATCCCATTCCAGGTGTCGGCGATGAAATGCGGCTTGTTACCCATCTCGCCTGAGGCGCTTGCGCTTGGTGAGATCGCCTACCATGACTACCAAGGCATTTTGGTGGATGATGAGGAAAGCGTTGTCATTCAGAAGAACTTGGGCAAAAACGCTAAGGTACCATTTTAAAATCTGATCATTATATTCTGGTTTTCATTGTAAGACATTGCCATGTCCTCGTATTACTTCAGGTGCTTATTTTGAGGAACCACGGTCTAGTGTCTGTTGGCGAAACTGTGGAGGAAGCTTTCTATTACATTCACAATCTGGTCAACGCATGTGAGATTCAGGTAAGAGATTTTTTTTTTCATTGATATTTTCAAGTTATTCTATTTCATACTGTACCAAATGGCAGTTACCATGAAAAAATGTAGATTGCTCTATTTAATTAAATATACAGATGCCTAAATGAAGTAGTTGATAATGGTTGTAAAACTGCCCATCAAATATTTGGCCACTCGTGCAAAACTTCAATTTCACCATTTAGCGCTTATTCAAATCATCAATTATGCAAATTAATTGAATTTATTTGATTTATTGCCTAGTCCTATAGTTATTGTACCATGTCCACATTACACATTAGGACATATGCTTGGCCAGTAATGACAGGCAATGGCAACCCTTTTACTGATGAGCCAGAGCAGGGCAAGTGGAACAGTCTTGAGTACTTATTAGACACAAGCAACAGGTACCAGACATGAATGGTTTGAGGACTACGTTGTAAAGGTGTGACTATGCATGTCAAATGTTTATGCTCTACATCTGTTTTTTTTTTTTTTAATGTATTATATTCTTTATCATGCTTCATTTATTTTTCTGTAGGTGCGAACACTGGCCAGCGCTGGAGGTCCTGATAACCTGGTGATGCTTGACCCAAGCAAGTACAAGTCCCGTCCTCGCGTTCCCGAGCCCGCCGGCGAAGGGTCCTCTGCCCAACCCAAGTGGCTAGTAGGGGAGCAAGAGTTTGAGGCGCTCATGCGAATGCTCGACAACCTGGTATGTCAAACTGAAATGAGAGGATTTTGAGTGTGCACCCTGAATTACTACTGTCTGGTCCCCATCAGGGCTATAGGACTGGCTACCCTTACCGCTGTCCGGCACTGCGAGACAAAGGCAAAAAGTACAGTGACTTGGAGAACGCTCACTCCGCCGGTTACTCTTACGGCGAGGACGGCGACTCGGGCACTCGCTCCCCAATGAAACACAGCTTCCAGCGCGGCCAGCGCGACAAGACCCGCTGGCTCAATGCCGGCGGTCGGCCCGATGAGCCTGGCGAGGACGGGCCCGACGGCAGCAGCCCCAAGTCGAAGCCTAAGGTGTGGACGAACATAACACATGATCACGTCAAACCCTTGCTGCAGTCTCTCTCGTCCGGTGTCTGCGTGCCAAGCTGTATAACCAACTGCTTGGTCTGTGCCTACCTTATTGTTCATAGTATACGTGTGTGTGTATTTGTTCAGTACCTACCTTGCTGGTGGCATGTGGTCGGCATCTTGTTGAACCAGGCTGTGAGGGGTAAAGTCTTATTGCAAACTTAAAGAAAAAAAAACAAAACAAAAAAAACAACAACAAATCTGCCAATTTAGGCTGAGTTACTTAGTTTTTCAATTGTTTTTTTTTTCTTTTTGCGTGTAAGCTTTCTTAAAGCAGACCTTGTGTGCCCTCAGATTTCCTGTCTTTTTTTTCATCTGATTGGCTGAAATGCAGTCATTGTGCAATATGCACATTGGGCACTAAAATAAATGCTAACTGGCATTTTTGCAAACCTTTTTTTCCATTTGTTAGGTCCCTTTTGGTCCCAAAAAAACTGACATTTAAAACAAAAATTTGTGTGTGTTACTTTGTGAAACTAATTGTTTGGCATTTATTCTTAAATCATACGTTTTCTTTTTTTATTTGAAACAAAGGAGAGTCTATTAAGTCTAATATTCTCAAATACAGCTCCACTTTGCTCACCATTTATTTTATCCCCTAATCTTATCTATTTGTGTTTTCCGATTTTTGTGTGAGGGTGGCCAAAACGATGGTTGGGCATGGGGAAATATTCTTTTGCTTTCGAGTTAGGGTGTTTTTTTTTGTTTTGTTTTGTTTTTTTTTCCCAAAAAGGCAAAAACTATAAATTAAAATATTCTTTTAAAGTTGGTTTAACAATGGTTTAAAAACAGATGTTCAGAACATTTGGTGATTCTTACATCTTCTTTAAAAACTGTATTAAAAAAAACAAACTATATTGTAAATAAGTTCCTGGGATTGAATGTTTGGATTGTTTAATGACAGATACATATTTGGGATTGAATGAGTTAAAAATATTATCCTAGCTTGCTTTAATTGCCATGTAGCTTATTGTCCGCCTCACAGTCCTTGAAAGTGTCACGGCAGCCGACCAGCTGCCCCACCGCATGCCCCATTGCATGTTTGGGAAGTGAAACGTGTTGTTGTTTGTTGAAAATGTTTTTCCCAGAGGAGTGAGCAGCAGGGGGTGCTCACCACTCTGCTGTAAACTTTATTTTATATTTCTTTCTTAAGCTAAACGAGTAAATTGCTTGCATCCTTAAGACAGGCCGATGTCCTTTTTTTAGGATTCTGCAGCTTGAATTTATGATTTGCCTTTTCCAGAACAAGAAAAGAAAATTGCAATTGCTTCCTGTTAAGTTTATTATAAGTTTCTTTAAACCTGCATGATTAGCAGCGGGTGGGGAAAATTGAATAATTTAACCTTACTTTATCAAAATTAATTATCTCCTGTTGGAAAAGTAGGAGATGTTGTGTTGTGAGGCTCTTCCTCAGTGAGTATATATATTGTGTTTACATGTCCATCTTCACGCTCAACCCACCTTCCTTCCTTCTGTGCTCATTTAACCCCAGTACTTTATTTTTAAAGGTCATAAGCTTCCTACAGGCACAATTTTAAGAAGAACTTTAGGTCTTGCATGAAAGCTGGATTTTTCTCCTGCTGCTCATTCTTCTTTTTGTGTTGAAACTGATTCTTTTGACAGTCCTACTGAGCATTACCAGGTTTTTACACAAAGAGGTTCCTGGGGCTACTTCTACATTCTGAAAATGCTGATAGGGGGGTAGATTTTCTTTTTAGCAACAGAAGTGAGGAGAAAATTATTAGGGGGTATTCCTTCAACTGTACAAATAATAAAATTGACTGTTTTGGAGAAATGAAGCGAAACAGCGATACAGTACATGGATGGGTTGGACACACCACGTTGTGGAGAAATTGAGAATTATTTGGCAAGTTTGCGTTGGGGCTGACTTATGTTTATCGTCACAAACAGAGGATCGGAATAAATCAAGTTCACAGTTCAAGTTTCAATTTAACCCATGAAGAACAAGATTGAATGAAACCTTTGAGGTGCTGCTGTTTTGGTTAGCAACACTGTTAAAATTAGGTCGGCAGTTAACAAAAAAAAGTATAACTGAAATAATTCTTGTCGGAAAGGGAAAGCATTTGTCATGTGAATGGGAGCTGATTCGGCTGCGGTATTAATTTGAATGACTATTTTGAGAAAATACGGTCATTCCATATCCAAAAGAGCTCTCTCCTTATCGCTGTTGTCTATGTTGTCATTGATGTTGTTGTCCAATCAGCTTTGAATACGACTTTGGTGGTGCCAGCTCACCCTTCACTGTCCGCCCTCCTCGCTTCGTAAGCGTCATCGTCTCCGACCTGCTCCTCACCCCATCCTGCTCTCTTCTCCTACTCTTCATCCTCACCTTGGGATGTTAACATCTCATGAGCTTTTTTTTTTTAATAAGTTTCTGTTTTATTCAACATATCACTGTTGGGTAACAAATATAAGTCCTGAGAAGTCATGAGGCAAATAAGTTGGATCAGTAGTTGATCTTTAATCTTAGTGATACCAAAGCAGCTCAACTGTGCCTTCAATTTTGCATCGATTGCAAGTATTTATGGACTCTACTGTAAAAGGTGCCAGATGTCAGATGGTCTCTTAAGGGGAAAGCGTCTATGTATTTAAAAAACAAATATGTCTTAATTATTTCATTTTATAGTAAGATTCAATAGGACAAACTAATAATAACTAGTAACTCGCCTGTCTTGCATATTTTGCGATAGTGACTCAGTCAAACTTACAGCCACCAAATCTTTGATGAAGCATGGTGTTTATTTTGTCACATTTCCCTTGCAACAGTCCTAATGAGGAGGCCACTATTCAAGGACATTCACTATTCACTAACACACATATTATGACGGATTTACATTAGTGCCTAATGATAGTGATTTATCGGAACAAATGATTTTTTTCATCATTGATTCCCATTTGTTCATGCCAGCCCATTTTTGTCTTTTTTTTTTTTAGTTCAGCATGTTTATTTTAGTCATGATTAAGCCTGCAAAAATGTGTGTGTATCATTTCAGTTTGCTTCTCTGCTTCTTGCTTGCTTCTTTTTTGTTCTGACTTTGTTTCATGGTATTCACAGTGGACTAAAGAGGACGGAATGCGACAGGCCGCCATGGCCAATCAGTTCATCCCGTTGAACACCAATCCCAAAGAAGTGCTGGAAATGAGGAATAAGGTAGACTTTGTATTCTCTTCCTCTATTTCTGGTCATGTTTATTATTACAATACAGCTATCGGCATCTTTGTAGATCCGTGAGCAGAATCTGCAAGACATTAAGACGGCGGGACCTCAGTCTCAGGTTCTGTGCGCTGGCTCAGTGGTGGAGCGCAACTTTCAGCAGGTCAGTGCTGCAATGTCACTTCTTTCCTAACCTGGAGAGGAATATGGGCTCATATTTGTTTTAGTAATTTCATTTGGTTACATAACAAAACGATCAAAATAGTACTGATTTTTATAATGTCTTAATATAGAAAGATACAAAGAAAAGCCACATTTCCACCAAGTAGGCGGGAGGTAAATTTGAGGTTGTGTACCAGCACACTTTCGGTAGGGTGTCAAAATGGGCTGTCGTTTTGGTATCCTGAAAAACATGGTATCCCCCCCCCAAAAAAAAAAAAAATGGGGCTAAATGGTGTAAATGGGGCTAAAATATATTCTTTCCAGGTTGGGGGCCTTCAAAAAAAAAAAACTGTTGACATTGCGCATTATGTTAATACATTATAGTTTTCCTCATTTTTGGATGAGTTTTGGCAGGCTTCATGGAATGCTGAGCAAAAAAATATATATATATTTTTAGGTTTTATGTGCATGTGTTCATTGCCATATACCTGTGCTTCTGGCAAGTGCAGGATGTGAGGGAAATGGACATAACTTATTTGTATAGGGTTTGTTGAAACTATTAAAATTGCTTTTCATAAGAGCAGATGCTGCTTTGTTGCATGGTCCTTCACTTTGCATGCGTATGGCGCTTTTCTGCATGTTTGCCTCAGTGAATTCTCAAATGTAACTAAATATAATGCCACGTGTATCAAAAGCAGTAAAGTAATCAAACCTCCAGTCTACAGCTTCTAATAAATTCCAAACCATAATTTCCTTTGGTTAAGTAAATACCACATCTCCTTTTTCCATATCTGGAGCAAAATGATAAAACAACCAATGACTTTTTCTTTTCTTTTTTTCTTTTTTTTAATGACTCATGATGTAGACCTAGAGCACAACCTACTCACTGTCTGCAGGCTGTCACTGTATCTCTGTAGCTGAAGTTGTCACTGGAGATTACAGCGAAGGAGGTCTTATTCTATGTGTGACAAATACTACAGTAAAACCATGGCTCAAATCTATCCAAACAACTGCTAAAATGTACTGTACTATAATTATTGTTGCCTTCCGAAAATAGGGCCTAAATCATTATTTATTTATTTTATTCCCTTCAGAAACAGACAACACCCAATATGGAATGGATTATTTTTATTATTTAATTTCAAAATCATTATTCATTTTTATTTTATTTTTTAGCGGTTTAAAAGACCCTAATCAGTACTGAGTACCATGCAGTAAATACTGTACATAAATGGCCACTATATGAAGACTTTTTTGCAATGATGTTGCTTGTGCAAAACGTTTCCGCCTTTGCATGATTAAGATTCCCCATTGCTAACATCTGCTGCCCTTTCTACCTCCGTCCGCCCTCACTGGGTTTACTATTGCAGGACGCCCCTCTGTCTGACTGTACAGACACTATTGATGGCCTCGATGCCTCCGAGGGGTCCTATAGTCCTGCTAGCTCTATTAGAAAGGTACTTGCAGCTCCAGTCACTAATCTGTTACTCACATCGTCTCTCAGGAGTCTTTAACCATGTTTGTATGATGTGTATGAAGGAGGCCATGCACGCATGCAAGAGAGATTTTCGCCACCTCTGTGTTTTATACAGAACCCAGTAAAATTGTCACAACACAGAATCCTATAGTGTGAAGTTACATCATGCCAGTGGCTAGTGTGACTTATAAAATATTTATGGTGAGAATTGCTCTAACTTGTTAGGATGGGAGAAAAGAGTGTCTAGTATTTAACTTTATGAAAATTGATAGATTAATTCAAATCTCAGTTCTGGTCGCACAGCAAAGATATTTGTTAAAACAAATTCATATATCAAATTCCACGTTTTGATTGGGTCTCTTATTATAATTTTGAGGTATTTTCTTGTCCTGTCCAACCCCCCTTCCCTCTTTCTCAACTTTGTCTCAAAGGGGGAACTGGTGACAGCATCTAAGGCCATCATCGAGAAGGAGTACCAACCCAAAGTGATCGTCAGCAAGCAGGGGCCTAACCCTTTCAACCAGCTCACCGACCAAGAGCTGGACGAGTATCGTCGAGAGGTGGAGCTGAAGCAGAAAGGACCTGAAGGTAAATAGTTACAGGGATCCCAATAAAGGTAGTCCTGCTGTGAGTGGGCATAAGGGATAACCTTCAAAGTTTTGCATTTGGAGAAGTTGGAGCAAGATTGAGTGAAACAAATGTGAAGCAGTAATGCTGATCTCTTTAATACTGTGCAGGGAACTCTTCAAGACTCATCTGTGAGGCCATTTATGTATTGCTAGTTGTTGTTCTTTCATACAACTACTACCGGTTATATTTTTAAGGATGAGGGAAAAATGAAAAGTCTTTGAATTAATAGTACACTGGGTTAACTGGGGTGTGCCATCACTTTCAAGGAATACCTCATATTCATTTTGCTTGTACATAGCAAATTCCTCTGCAGTTTTAGAACGTTTTGCTTTTGCTAGAATATGTAGTTTGTAATCAAACATTTAAAAGGGAAACAGGTCTATTCTTGACTTTAAAAAATATGTTTAATGTTCCCCTACTGGTCTGAGCACGGCATTCTGATTGATATAGCCTTTGTGGAATATGAATTTAACTACAAACTACACCCACGTTTATCCATCCAAGGGTTAGCCATTTTGCCGCAGGCTTATGGCTAAAATTTATATCACAGTTGCTCAGGGCTCAGGTAAGGACCAAACACAGCTCACTTACTTTTTGAGTTTGGTCGTGTCATTCACAAGTTGAGCCGTAATTGGTCATTACCCAAGACCTGAGCCACTGCGATGTCATTTTCAGTTTACAACAAGTGGCAAAATGGCTGTACCCAAGATGGATGAAAATGGATGGATTTTGTTGCCTAATTCAGATTCCACAAACACCATTATTAATCAGAATGCCATGTTTGGAGTAGTGGTGCTGTATAAAACCTTTCGTTAAGAACTTTTTTAATTTGACTTCCCACTTAATGTCATGCATTGTTGCACATTTTGAGATTTGTTGTTTTACAGTATAGCTTGAATAGTACGTAATTGTGTTTCCACCACGTGCAATGATAACGTGGATTCACGAGATGATTGTAAAGGCAGCCCAGTCCTCCAAACTGAAAAGTGTTCTGACAGTTGAATCCCTCAATCCCCCCCCGTGCCTGGCACAGCAACAGCCTCCGGGCAGGCCCCCCCAACTCTTGGCCTTACGGATGCAGTGCACCCGGACTCCCCCCATAAGGAGTTCCACTGCGCCGTCCTGCGAGCTCTCAGCAAGGAACCGATGGAGGCGAATCAGGTTGAAGGTACATGAGGCAAAGCAGAGGCGATCATCCCTGCCCCGTCTTCTTTCCCCTCTCTGGACGGGTCTGAGTCTGCTGGTCCCCTCCCTGCCCTTGATCCCTTCGCTCTGATGCCAAAGGCATCCGAGAATTCTGCAGATTGGAACGAGGAGCCGAGAACGTTCGAGTGCTCACTCCTTGCATCCAAACGCGCCTTTTGCTGTGGTGTGCTGTGCTTAAACTTTCCAATCAGAACAGCTCATATATGGAAAGTGAACAGTGAGGCTTCTTCCTGCTAACCTTTCCTGATTTGATATCTGTTGATGACACTCCCACCTACACCTTTAGAAGTTAATTGAAACCTACAGTACATACGTGGACAAAGTTGCGGGTTCCTTACAAGAAGACAACCGACCCATGTCTTTAGTACAGTGGCTAAAGTAAATTTGATTATAATAATCTGTAGCAGCAACTTTAGGACCCAATTGTTCCTAAAGCATTCATTAACAAATAAAGATGTGAAATTGCGTAGATGTGTTTTATTTTAACTGCAAAACTGAAAATGTGGACCGAATAAAAAGAAACCAACCAAAAAAAAAATAAATACAGTGTACATGGGAGACAGGTTCTGTTTTCTTCTTGGGCCTGCTTTGCTCCATCCGGCACTGGGCATCTAGTGTTCTGAAGCTGCTTTGTACAATCAGCACAGTCTTGAATCTGTGCCAGATACAATTAGATCACCAGACAATCAAATCAAGGTATTTTGGACTGAAATGTGCTTGCCAGAAAGCTTGGCATTGGCTAAATTTTTCTTTATTTGTATTTTTGTATTGCTTTTTCAATATGCAGTTTCAAATTCTTTTTATTTTTTTATTTTCTGCCAATGATTTTGTCCATGTTTCAATCTTTTTGGCTTTATGGGACTTTAAGGACTATTTCAACTAAGACATAGTGGATGAAGCTCTTGCCTGAAATCAATGTTTTTTCTAGTCTGTTTGGTAGTTAAATCATTTTTTCATCATCCATTCAGATCAAGAGCTGTTAGCAGAACCAGGGGAAGATGAGGCCAAAGACCCAAAGGCCACCTGTACGCCCCCCAGCACTCCAGTCAGGCCAGAGGAAGGTAAGGGTGGCCCAGTTATACCATTTGGCTGGCCCGGTTAAACGTTTAAATGCGGGGTTTCCACCAGCCCTCCGGGCTGGGTGGATGACATCTCTGGTGGTCTTCCAGAGGACAATGTGGAGTCAACTATGCATCCGTGTGGCTGTTTAAATGTTTCAATCGCATTACTGTTGTTCTGTGTTTGAGTAATAACAGGCCAAGAGGCAAAATTATTATGATTCTCAAAATTATAATTTCCTTATCTTACTGTTTTGCACAGTCTATTCACCATCTTGGGATTTGTTTTCCTTAATTCTCTCTAAACAAATGTACATTTACCTTTTGTCCTCATCTCAGTGGCAAAATAGTAAATTATGCTTTTAACCTGTAGGAGGAGCACTTGCATCAGCTATTTTTTCCATGTTGGTTCTAAACATTAAGAACACAAAAAAAAGGAAGGGAAAAATGCTTTAATTCCTCTCAGTAAGATTCATAGATGGAATCTTGCTTGAATCAAACAGTGGATAAATGGAAAGATTGCACTTCACTTCTGTAGGGAAGCCTAAAAATAAATAAATAAATACCAGATTAATCCCTTGCTGAATTTGTTAATTTAATCACCAACAATTAAATTCACAGTCTCTAATGACAAAATATCATTATATATATATATATATATATATATATATATATATATATATATATATATATATATATATATATATATATATATATATATATATATATATGTGTATATATATATATGTATATGTGTATATATATATATGTGTATATATATATATATATATGTGTGTGTATATATTATATATATATATATATATATATATATATATATATATATATATATATATATATATATAATTGTGTCCTTTACAATTGAAAAAAAGTGGATGGAGTTGAAGAGAAACATGAGGATTTTAGCATTTCTAAACATACTAACTTTGTTACAGTTTGAGGATTAAAAAATGCAAACATGCAACATTTTAAAAATCTTTATTCTGTCCCTTACCAAAATTAAAAAACACTTCGATACAATTAACGACTGTTACATTATTTGTCTTTAAAAGAACAAATTCAGCAAACAATCAGAAATAAGAAATAACCCCATGTTACATTCTTACCATTTAACATAAGTTTTACAGTACTATTTCCATTAATTTTTTTCAGACGATATGATGAAAATAAATACGAATAAAAATATGACTATATGAATATATAAAAAATATGAATACATTCTCAGGATAAGCTAATAAAATGTCGACTTGTGTATGTCCTTCCTCTTGGTCTTTATTACATTTGGATTACACCTGCGACAAAAGAGCACCATCCAAAGTGATAATTTGTAGGTATTTGTGATTCTTTCAAGTCAAGATGAGAAGCAATTGGTGTGCAGCTTTGACGTTAGTTGTAATCCAAGATGTGAGCTGGTCTATTACATTTCCCCTTTGATCCGCCGCCTTCCATCGTCCATCTCGTCGGGGTCACCTAAGAATGGCAGCTGCCATTCTTTTTCCCCCCTCCCCACCAATTTTTTTTTAACACTGTGCCTGTGGTTTGATCTGCATATACATTTGTTTCTACCTGTGCTTCTTTTCTTCTTTGTGGCTGCGATTACAATCAGGAGATGGAAATGCAAAAGAGTACCTGTTACCATAGTAAGTACGTACAGTTCCACCACCCCTCACCGCCCCCCCTATCTAAAGATCCACCGCCAAACCACCTTCATGCTTCTCTTCTGGCATGCCCCTCCTTTTGCTACATGGCTATAGTGCTAGTGCTATACTGACTCCTCGACCTTTAACGCATTTACTGCCATTGACGGCTATACACGTCAAAAATCTGTTTTTACTGGGCTGGCAGTGAATGGGTTAATGCATCTTCTGGCTCCTCCTGGATGTGAGTGAGGTTTATTTCAGTGCTCCTCCGACTCAACTCAGTCATCATAAAACCACTGTTAACAATAAATACATAAATAAATAATAATAATGGTTTAATTGTGGCTGTCAGTGTTTCAATGCGTTTTGCTTGCTTTTCTCAAATTAGGTCCTGCACAGCAAAATTCATACTGGGTGTTTGATCCATGGGGGAAAAAAAATCCAATCTGAGAACCTCCTGTATGAAGCCTCATAATGGCAAGGTTTTATTTATCAATCATTGTGTTCAATCTTGCCAGCTCATGAGGAAGAGTACTGCTTAAAAACCAACTGAACCTGGACATGTATTGGTCCATTGGATCAAACAACTACTGTGAATTTTGTTGTTCGGCTCCTAGTTAACACATTCAATTCCAAAGACATACTTTCAAGTTATTTTAAGAGTTTGGGCATTCAATCCCAGGTACTTATTCATACATATTTTTATTTTTAACTGTTTGGCTGAACCAGTGTCTGAAAATAGATGTTACTACATGAATTAAGTACTAAAGTTATCAATTACCATAGGTAATTAAGTAATAGAGTGGTGATTATACATTTAAGGAATCCATATTGTTCAATAAAGGTGTTGATTACTTCATACATTAAAGTAATCTATATTGACTACCTTATTTTAAAAAGAACAATATATACATATATTTAAGTACCTAGTATTTAACGGACTCTTAAAAAACATAAAAATACGTCATTAGGGTTGATTGTGGCGAAGAGAAGCAAGTTGTACAAACAAAGTTGTGCTGAAATATCGAACACTTGGATTTCGCATTCAAAAGATCCAAATAAGTTCACCAACCAAGGTTCTCGTGCATTGTAGGATGATCCTGAAATTGCACATATACCAATAAACAGTATTCAATAGACTGTTTTGGATAAGATGTGCATGGATGTGCTTTCCATGCACAACATATTCAATACATGTGTTTCTTTACAAAATGATGTCGCCAAGAAGTGGCCTTGCATGCACGAAGAGTAGCAGATGAAATAATCCTCACCACCCACCTTTTCGTTATCTAACTTCGCTCCCTGCCAGGGACTCACTGTTGAGAAATAGCCACGTTTTCCTTTTCAAAATCGTTGGGTGAATTCTTGAATGTGTGTTTTTTTTTTTTTAAATTACAGATGTCTCCTTCACCAGGTACACAAGTGCCTCTTATATGAGTGTGCGTGTGTGTCTTCTTGCTGTTGGCTTTTTATGCTGTTGCGCTTGGAAACGCTGCTCCAAGGCCAAAGCCGTCTCCATATTGTTACATGTATATGAATGTGGGTGTGTAGGAGAGGAATGGTTGCATAGTAGGCTGAATAGTGTTAGACTAACATTACAACTAGTAATATATATATATATATATATATATATATATATATATATATATATATATATATATATATATATATATATATATATATGTATATGTATATATGTATATATATATATATATATATATGTATATGTATATATGTATATATATATATATATATATATATGTATATATGTTTGTTTGTTTTTTTATAGCTATGTGAGCTTCATGTGACTGGTTAGCAATTGTTTGGCTCTTGGTTGTTTAATTTAAACCTGCACCATTATGTCAGATGCAATTATCCTCCTGCGACCCTTTTCAACTGACAGCATTTCATTTCCAACTAAGCTTATATGAAGTTTCTAACTTTAAGTGAACTTTGATGATGATACATTGACATTAGTTTGAATTTTGTCTAACTGGAGTAAGTAGTTTTTAGCGTCTTAGGTCTCAGGAGGTTAAGAATGTTGCTGTGTGGTGTTTTGACCTCACCTGTGTGGTTTTGCTTTCCTTAAAACTTGAAAGCACAAATGTAGTTTATAGCAGAATATAATATGCATATTTTTGTCTATATACACAGGGTGGAAATGATCAAAGGAATGGCACTTGTTAAGATTTCGCTGTTTAAATGAAGGTAAAATTAATCGACGGAAAGGGCAACCTTGATTTCCTCACATAGTGGCTGGGACTTTTTATTTATTCTATCCTAAACGGTAATCTGCATCAGTTATGTGTAATGTATGATATTCTTGTTTTCTTTTTTGTGTCCATCTGCGTTACACCCAAAGATGACAGATCTGAACTGTGATCTTGTCTGCAATACATGACAGTGCCTGCTGTAAAGTTATTTAGAGCCTGCATTATGGAAAAATAAGTGCTATTTGTATAGCCATTAATTATTTGGAGTGCCTTCTTTTTACTAGAGCCGAGGCCACTATTTGAGGAAATACGGTCTTTGGGGTTTAACGTTGGTTGGGTAAGTTGTGGTTTTATGGCTTTGATCTGAGGTTAATAACATCGGCTCCAACATTAGCTTCAAGTCCCCCTCATTTCATTTCGATTAAGTGTCGTTTTAACAGAATAGCGTCACAAAAAAGGCAAAAAAAAAATGCTGTCTGGAAAATGTCCTTGTTAACTAAATCACTCCTATTTCATTTTTGTTAATGCACAAAACTATCATAGGATTATGTTGGAAAGGGGTAAAAGGATGACTTAAAGGTTGCTCAGTGTAAAAGGGGTTGAGTCACAAACACTTTTCCATGTTACGGCTCTACCTCAGTAGGTGGCAAATGTGTGGACTTTGTTCCCTTCGTTTGTTTTTTTTTATCCCCATGACATTTTACCCAGGCTTCACCAAATCTAATTTTATGCTTTGTAATGCTGTTATAGAAGCAGTTTATTTTTTTTTTCTCAACTTAGAGTGAATGAATTGGAACATGAAGCACCTCATTACTGAATTTTGTTATAGCAACCCATTTGCAAAATATTGTATGCATCTATTTTGTTAAGTTTTATCCGGATGCACATTGTCTTTATTGACACAATTTTGCTGCAGACGAATCAGAAATCAAACAGGTGATCTTACACCATTGTATCTTCAGAATGAGATACGCATAGAGATACCACTACACTTGTAGTATTAAAGTTTCGGGCATTATCTGTCACCCTGCCTAAATGATATCTGACAATACCCTCAAAGGCAGTGTGACTTTCTTCTGCCATCCTGTCTCAGTGTTAGTTTGACACTTGATTGACAGATAAAGGTGTGTGTGTTTGTGTAAGGGGGGGGGGGGGGGTCGCCTGTAGCGTTAAAGGGGCTTACATACAGGTTGCTTTTCCCTGCGATCCTACCTCCGGCAGAGAATAGCATGTTCATTTTTGTCCCTTTATTCTTTGTTATTGGGATTTACACAGCAATTGGAAAGGTGAAAAAAATGCAGTGTTTTTAAGGCGGTGTTAAAGGGGTTTTGACACAATTGTCATTCCGCCCGGCAGTATTTTTGACACTTCTTCCTGAAAAGATTTACAAACAGGCTCCGTCTCACATGAGTGATGCTTCTGCTGAAGGTGTAAATTGTGGTTTTGTCATCTCCGTTACAAGTCAGTGCGGTTTGTGCAGAACTGCAATTGGGTAAAAAAAAAATATTGGCATTGTAAAATGGGCTTGTTTCCTCTAAAGGCTTGGTTGTTGTGTGGGTGTGAGCTCAACAACTCCCCCTTTCTGTCACTAACCTTGCCACTGTCCCCCATCAGAGACCTTGCCGGAGCCAACGTTTAAGGACGATAGTGATGCCGCCACCCTCAGACAGACCTTGCCTGACTTAACCCCCGATGACCCGTTCGATGCCCCAGCGCTTCTCGTTGAGGACTCTGAGGCCTCCCCCACCGCCGCTACCGCTGAACCAGCTGACGATACCGAGGAACCCGCTGCTGCCGACGCAGAAGGCGACGAGTCTCCCAGCAAGTCCCCCTCCAAAAAGAAAAAGAAATTCCGCACTCCTTCCTTCTTGAAGAAGAACAAAAAGAAGTCAGAGTCCTAAATATGAGCTTCCTCACGCGTTTACCCACTTTTTTTTTTTTTAACACCGCTACTCGCTGGCTTTTTAATCTTCAATTTTCCTTTAGCGCGTGCCAATTTTGTATACAGTGTAAAGAAAAAATATAAGTCATTATTTAGGGTGTACTGCCTCCTGTCTGTGTCCACTCTACTGGCCTTTTTTTTTCTTAAAATGCATGTCTACTAAGAAGCACCCAGTGCTAAGCAAAGCCAGTAATTGTAACCACAAGAATGTATTCGGATTGTATAACAATATAAAGAAAAGTGTCTTTTAAGAACAAAAACAAGTGAATGCAGAAAGGAAAACCCTGTCATTTCAAGGTTAAAAATGCAAAAAGTACTAATTTAGTGGCTGTGGCTAACGTATATGAGATAATTAACAACCTGTCAGTTATGAGCTTTATTCCAGTGGTTGCTTTACTATGAAGGAATGTGTACAAAGATATGAACAATTGACTTTTGTGTATGTTATTTTAATGACTATTTCATGTTTTATTTTGTCACACGCTATAGACGAGCCATAGTTAGCTTGCTGTGAGAGAGCACTGTGAACCACACTGATTATTTCTCATTTTTCTTTAACCACGCTGCAAACTATTTCAATGTATTTGCTTTTAGATCATGTATGTGCCGTGGAAATAAACGTCTTCTGTTATAACAACGCCATCTTTTATTAAAACTTCAATAAAGTTAAATGACTCACCCTTTAAAGGTGTCTGTTGTGTGGTATTTTGTTTTCATGTTGATTTCCATGTTATTTTTTCAGCATTGTTTGCATCTTGAAAAATTGTGTTATCTTTGTAATTCGATGGTCATCACATGCTCCCTTTGCCATAACTGATACACTTCTGGGGTGCCTAAACCACCTGAATATCTCGATATAAGTAAGTATTGGATTTAGGTTATGTGACAAATAATTTATGGCTGGCTTCCTTTTAATAATGGTACAGTAAGTATAATTATTCATCCTCAAAAAAGAAAAGCCTGAAAGTCATGAGGCTTTTTACCTCCCTGCTCCTTTCCTTAATAGCCTGTATCATTTTTCTTCTTCTTTCATTTGGTGATCTGACCCCCTTGAAATTTATATATTTATAGTATTCTAAGTATGTATTTTCTTTGTTTTGGTTTTGCCAAATATTAAGAGCTCTGTAGTGTTTCCATTAATGTGGGTCGATTTGTTTTTAGCTCATGTATCACACAGTTGATATACACGGAATAAAAATAGAACGAACAAATCCCTATTATATTCCTGGTTGACATTTTTTTCATTTAATTTTGCACCTCCAGTAAAATATTTCTAAAATGATACAATAGGAATTTTATTCATTTAACGATTTTTTTTAGTTACTGTACTTATTGATTTGTCGAACTTGTAATTCATTTTATGAACGCTATAGGGGCGCTGTAGGGAATTTCGCACCAGAATATAGTGTTGTTCCTGCTTGATTTCCTTTGTTTTTTTGAACTTTCACATCGTCGCGTGTTGGTTTGGGAGGAAGCTCCAGCGAAACAACGTGATAGTGATTTTTGCTTTAAAACAACTTTTAAGTCGTTGTCGTACAATTAAATGTCCCTCACTCAGTGGATAGGATAAAGTGAATCTTCGCGACGCATGCACGGTAAGTTGTTAAATAATACTTTTGCTTACAAAGCTAATGTACCTATTAAGAATCAGCAACATGCGTTAATATTTATAATGATAAATACCACTGAAGAATATTTGTGTTAATACTATGGGCTGACTGAAATGACAGGGTATAGAATTAATTAAATTGCTGAATTGAATGTGTGATTTGGGTAAAAACAATCAGTAGTTGTAGTTGAAGTTGTGAAAATTTATGTGAAAATTGTGAGTTGGACTTTAACAAACGGTAGCCCGAATTAACTGTTATTTATTTATTTATTTTTTTGCAATTGCATTCACACTTAACTATTAAGTCAAGAAGTTTTGAATGTACATTTAAAGGTTGTAAATAGTTCCCATTAGAATTTATAATGTTCAGCGGTATACGTTTACCAGTTTGTCGTTGGAATGGTTTGAAAGCTGTTGATTTGATTATGCAAAAATTAAAGGCTAACTTACTTATAGAAACATCTGATTTTATTTTCAATTGCAGGTTTTCAATTTAAAATGTAAAAATTAAAAAAAATCTTATCATTTCATCATTTGTTTAAAACAATTCAAACCATTCTCTACTGTTGACGACTCTGATTTGGTCCCTTTAAAAGTTGTCTCCATTAATTGGGGGTTGTTTTTGAGTACAGACTAACATTACTCCAGCATTTACACAAAAATGAGCGGTTTTTGTTCAGTGCTGATTAGAAACAACTCTTCCAGATGGGTAAGGTGCCCAAAAAGCGGAGCTTGGCCGACAAAGTTCGCAAGATTAAGACCTCCTCCGAGATAAAAAACAACCCTTTTGAGGTGAAGATCAACCGCAAGAAATTTGACGTGCTTGGAAGGAAAGGCAAGCATGATGTGGGCCTCCCTGGAGTGTCCCGATCTAAAGCCATCAACAAGGTGAGACCCCAGAGGCTAAAGCTATCACATCTTGTAAACCTTTTAATACTGTGTCTATTAATTGACATTTTGACATCCCCAACGGTCTTTGTGTTTGGGCAGGAGGGCATGCTAGACATGCATTTGATAGGTTTGATAGCCACTCCACTAGAGAACAAATGCAACCGACTTTTATGATTTTAAGTTAGCATATACCTACTCTTTTCATTTATTTTTCTATGAATATTGTCACATATTTGTCCTTTGTTGTCTTGGTTACCCTACTATTGTGTTATCATACCAAAAACACACATCAAAACATTTTCAATGCCCACTCAACTGCAGTCAGCCAAGTTAATCTTTCCTGTTGTCCAACAGAGGAAAGAGACACTCTTGAAAGAATACAGGCAGAAGAACAAGAGCAACAAGTTCATAGACAGGCGCATTGGTGAGTATGACTCCAAACTTGCGCCTGAAGAAAAGATCCTGCAGAGGTTTGCTATGGAGAGACAGGTGAGCCATGAGGGCATTTTACAAATATTGGACTGTGTTGAAGGGCTCTTTAATGACTTTTAAATAACATGTTTCAGCGTGCCCACGAGAAGAAGAAGGACTTGTACAACCTGAATGAAGAAGAGGAGTTGACTCATTATGGACAATCTTTGTCTGAAATAGAGAAGTTCACTGACTTGGTGAACAGCGATGATGAGTCAGAGGAGAAGGGACTTTTGTCAGGTAAGAAGAATGCTTATGTCACTGAAAATTATATATGTATGTGTGAATATATATATATATATATATATATATATATATATATATATATATATATATTGAGTTATTATTGTTATTACTATATTGTGATTGAAAAAGTTTTAAAATATGTCATTAATTGAGGGTGCGCCTTATAATCCGGTGCCCCTTATAGTGCGAAAAATACGGTAATTCAAAACTATAAAAAGGTTGAGGCCTTAAAAAAAATTATTTGAAAAATTTGTCACCAATGTCAAACATTTCACATATAAAAATACAAATAAACAAATAAAAAACAAGGAAGAATTAAAAAGTGCAAATAAAAAATGAATAGAAAAAAATCATTTTTATGAATAATGATGAAAATGAATATATAAAATCAATATTAAATAATGAATTTTTAACCAAATTTAAATAAAGCTGTCATAAAGAGCGCTCTTTGCCATTGGTGTCTGCTTGCGTGATGGAACCAAAATGCACTATGCTTAAAATAGCAGCATGCTATTATTAACTAACTATTATATTAACATCATTGTGAATCTTTTAGCTGAGCTGACGGCATCTCACTTTGGGGGCGGTGGGGGCCTCTTGAGGAAGAAGACCACGGGAGAGCACCCAGACGAAGAGGGTGGCCCGAAAGCCAAGTCCAGGCAGGAGCTGATCGAGGAGCTCATCCACAAGTCCAAACAAGAAAAGGTAAGCCACCTCCTTTCTGATGGGAGCCATGAGATCTGATAAATAAAAATGTTGTCCTCCTCTTAATGCTCAGAGAGAGAGACAGGTGCAAAAGGAAGAGGCACATGAGCTGACGGAGAAGCTGGACGAGGAGTGGAAGAGCATCCAGGCGCTCATGGTGCATAAGAAGCCCAAAGCTCAGCGGGAAGAGACGCCAAAGGAGAAACCAAAGGTCCCCAAACGTTTGAAACGTTTTCATTTCATTTGTCCAAATCAGGATCCGATCAATACAGATGCTTTTAGGCCAAACCAAAACTTTACTAGCCCTCTATCAAAATTTAGGGGTAGTCTCAAACCATGTAGTGCAATAAAAATAGATATGTTACCCACATTGAATAATTTTGATGAATAATCATGATAACGATTTTGGTCATGATCGTGTAGCCCTAATTACAGTTGATCTCTGCAGATGCTTCTCTGAGCTGACTTTTGCTCTTTATGTTTACACAGTTGGAGGAGTACGACAAGGTGGTGCGAGAGCTCGGCTTTGAGATGAAGGCTCAGCCCTCTGAGAAAATGAAGACCCCTGAGGAGCTTGCCAAGGAAGAGCGGGAGAAACTGCAGAAACTGGAGGTGCATTAACAAAATCAATCAATCAAAACTTTTATTTCTAAGAAATTGAAGATTGAAAAATGACAAGCAATCTTCTAAGTTTTTGATTCTGCATAGTTACAGAAGCATGACTGAATATTCTCATCCAGCCAGAGGGTTTTCAATACTATAATTCTGAACGAGTTAAATTGCGATCGCTCGAATTACAGAACTACTATGCTACATATTTGCTAGCTAGCAAGTTAGGTTCTGGGGGATGGATCTCTTCTTATATTAAGGGATCCATATCGGAATCCGACTTTGTCATCATCAGATGACGTCGGTTCCTTTAATCTACGGCGCCAGCCATGCCCCGTATATGTTAAAGTCGGTGGTGGCTTTCGATGGCAACGGCGCTAGCGTCTGTCGCATATTCACCACTACTTTCTCAGAAATCACTTCGTCTTTTTGTATTGATCATTTGGACTACAACCAGACATATTTTGCCTGATTGTGAGCTGATTTAAACCGATAGCTTGTTTTGCCCTTCTCACTCGTCTCTCTCTCGCCCAACTGCATGTCTCCAATTCTGCTTCTTGGCCTGACTGATAGTATCTTTCTTAGCCGGCAAAAGCAACGCCATCAAACCTATCACAGTTAATCATTACAGTACTCAACTAGCCTAATATTAAGAGGAGCGCTGGCCTAGAGTGTCATCCAACGATTCTATAAAAAAAAATAATAATTAATGTATTTAACGAGAATTTCCAACGCTGGCAAACAGCATAAGATTTTTACATGATCAGAATTCTTGTCCACGCCAAGGAAAGAGTTAAGATGGGGACAGTTGCCTGTAATTCAGGATTTAATATCTAACATACAATTTAAAAAGTGGACATGTAGATGTTCATCTGTGTATCATTGACATAACTGTGCACGTTGACTCCATGACTTCTGATAGCGTCAACGAGAGGGAGAGTATACAGGTTAAAAAGCAGTGTGCATAAAATTGAGCCCTGAGGCACACCTCATAACATATTCGCAAAAATAATTAAGAATGACAATCTGTGTTACCATACTTTTGTAAATATTTTTCCTAGGCGGATCGACTGAGAAGAATGATGGGTGATGAAGAGGTGGAAGTTGCACCGAGTCATAGTCACGTGTCGGCAGATGACCTCCATGACGGATTCATCCTGGACAAAGATGACACGAAAACTTTAGCCTATCAGGTGACATACTGTACCATGTATAAAATACGTTTTGTACAGGAAATATGTATGTTGTACATGCTTGCTTTTTTTTTTTTTCTAAAGGATGGCAAATGGAATCTTGATGAGGAGCCAGTTGAAGATGAAGCAAAAGGTGAAGAAGAATCGGAGGATGAAAAAGAGGAGGGCGATGATGGGAGCGATGATGATGAGGAAGAAGAAAAAGAAGAGGTGGATGGTGGCAGCAATGAGGAAGAGGAAGAGAATGATGCGGATGATGATGATGAGGAGGAGAATGAAGAAGATGGTCATTCAGACTTGGAGTCGGTGCCAGAAAGTGAGGAGGAAGAGGGTGAGGAAATCAAACCGAAGAAAAGCGAAGAGGAGAGGAAGGCCCAGCAGGAAGCAGCCAAAGCTGAACTTCCATACACCTTCTCTGGTAATGAACCTCTTTAAGTTCTGTATTGGCAGTCTCATTAGCGAGGGTTGGCGTTCTATTATATTATTAGAGTCAGAAAACTTGTTGGTTCCCTGTCGAACAATTAAGGGAGGAAAAAGTGCCATATTTATTTATGCAAGTTAACAACTTAAAATATGTAATGGCATCGATTTTACACTTCTTCCATCATTAATGTGGCGTATAACCTATACAACACAATTCACTGTTAGCAGTGTGACCCTTAGCTGTCATTTAGCTACCTCTTAGCATAGATTAGATTTGGCTAACATTATCATGAGCCTGAATTATCAGCCTGTTTTGCCGCATCTAGTATGCGGAAGATGTACAGAAGCTTGCAATTTTTTTTATTCTTACAGTTCCAGAAAGCTACAAAGAACTTGAAACCCTACTTAGCTGTCACACCCCTGACAACCAGCGCCTCATTGTAGCTCGGACTTTGAAGTGCAACCACCCAAGTCTGGCAGTGGGGAATAAGCTCAAGCTGCAGGTACAATACTTTATTCACGTTTATGTTGTTAAGTTTATGATGACTTAATACTATCTGTTTGACAGAAATTGATGGGTTTTCTGTTGGAGTATCTGGGAGAACTGGCTTGTCGGAGTCCACCTAAACTTACCACCGTTGACAGACTAATTCCGTGAGTCAATTGTTGAATAGCTAATTTAAATTCTTTCTATTAATTATTTCTTCTTTTATCGCCTGTGTAGAGAGGTGTACAGCTTGTGTCAGATGTTTCCAGAAGCAGCCTGTAAGTCCATGCAGACCATCATTGGAGATGCTGCTCACAGCATGGAGGAAGTGCTTGAAGTCAAAGGAAATGCTGCATTCCCTACATTAGACATGGTAGTAAACTATTCATTTCCTTATTTTGATGTATAATATCACTTCAAGGGCCTCAAACATTGTTTTAGTTCTGTACCATTCCACACACAGTTTGTGTGTTCCATGTTCCAAGCTAGTATTAGTACGCGAGCCCATGGTTCATCTGCATCCTGATCAGTATTAGCAGGATGAGAGTTCACAGATCTTTAAAAAGTCTGAAAAGACATTGACTCCATTAATCTCAAATCAAGGCCTTGATTGGCAATAAAATACAGTGGTACCTCGGTCCTCGAACGCCTCTATAATCGACCAAATCGGTGCTCGACCAAAAAAATCAAGTAGGTAATGCATCGGACCTCGATCAGATTTTCGGTTCTCGACTAGCCGAGCCTAGCCGAGCCGAGCCGAGCCGACCCGAACGCGCTCCTCGGCCCTTCTCGGCCAGCGGGTAAGCGCCAGTTCAACTCAGACCACCAGCGGAGTAAGACGTTTGTTCGAGTATTTCTTCCCGGATTTAAACTTTTTCGTGTTGCTCTAGCCCTTAATAATGGGTCCAAAGAAAGACAGTGATAAGGGGAAGGCAAAGAGGAAAACAATGAGGACCACTATTGAACCGAAGAAGGAAATTATAGCAAAATATGAACGCGGTGTACCTCGCGTCGCAGTTAGCTAGCGTCATCATGGAAGGAGTAACTCCCTCCCGTCCTCTCCACATCCATTCCTTTATGCCATCAACCACTCTCCAAAACGTAAGTAAATTATACAAAATGGTTTATAATGCTTTATTTATCTTTATCTTTATCATGTACTGCTTGTGCACATTTACTTGTGCACACATACTTTCCATTATTTCTTATGGGAAAATTGCTTTCGGTGTTCGAACAAATCGGTGCTCGACCACCACCTCAGAACGGATTATGGTCGAGTACCGAGGTACCACTGTATCTGAAATCAATCTTTCAATAGTCTTAAAAAATGTTGACTCATTATATGAAGGATTTTATAATTGTAAATAGTCTCAAATCTTGAAAAAAATCACCATCGCTGAACCATGAAAATGGAAATGCGGTTTTAGTTGGGACTCTTAGGCTCCAATGCTCAGCATATACAGTTTGTGCGATAGTAACTCTGGACAACAATAGACCGTGGGGGCATTGTAGTTGTCTTTACTTTTCAGAAAAAGGGTTGTGCACTCTTTTAGCTAGTTTTAGCAATGGACATGATAGCTTTGTCTTTGTTACTGCTTTATATCTTTCTGTGTGCTCTTATAGATTTGTACTTTGTACTTTTAGCTAATAAACCTTAAGGTGGTGGCGTTGCTGTTTCCAACATCTGACTTTCGACATCCTGTCACCACTCCTGCATTGCTTTACATTGGGCAAGCTCTCACTAAGGTATGCAGCCACAGCATTCATACATAGCTATAATATGTAAGTAATATGGATATGTTCCCACTTAAAGAGTTTAAATGATGTGTGTGCAGTGCCCCGTGAGGTCATTAGAGGATGTGACGTCAGGCTTAGTGCTATGCTGTCTAGCGGTGAAATACGTCTCTTTATCCAAGCGCTTCCTGCCTGAGCTTGTTAACTTCCTGTCGGGAACGCTCCATCTTGCTGTGCGGGATAAGACCTCTGCAGGTTGATGCCAACTCATCTTAACGCTGTCTTATCGTCACTGGTAACTGTTAACAAACTTTTATTTATTTTTAACTTGATATTGCAGGCTACGGCGTAGTGCCACCATTTAGAAGCGCTGGGAAGCACAGCAATCTGCTAGTGCTGTCGGACCCAGAATCATTGAAGAGCTGGAGTGGGAAAATCCTACCGTTGTCTGGCACACAGCAACTCACGTTCAAGTCTAATGTTGACATGGATCACTACAGGTAGCATTTTGCAAGTTTGTCCTAGCGTTATAACGTTTTGGGATCTTTTTTAATTTATTTTTTTTAATTATATATATATATATATATATATATATATATATATATATATATATATATATATATAAAATCACAACATAATAACCATCTCTGGTATGTTGTTACGGTCAGGTTGACATGCATGTCCACGTGCATGAAGCTGCTGAATATATGCTGTGTACTCTACAAGGACTTGACCTGCTTCACAGACATCTTTCAGCCAGTCACAGTGATGCTCTCTCAACACCTCTCCCCAAACTTATTACCAGAGCCTTTAAAGGTGGGTTGACTTACTTTTTCTTGTATTATACCAATGAGGACTTTTTTTTTCTTGTATGATTGAACATGGCTATTTCTCTACAGCACATATTACCAGGGAGATTTTGAACACAGCCTAGAATTATTTCAGGATGAATGGAATGTTAAGATCCCAGTTAAGCACATACTGGTTTAGAAAAAAGGCCTCAGGTTTTAGTTCTTTTGTGTGAGGATGTACTTACTGTAAATTGTATCGCAGGAGCTTCGAGCTGCGATCTTGGAGGTCCTCGGCGATGCTCCACTCGCTCGCCACCGTCTGGTATTCGATAAGAAGAAGCCTGTCCCTCTGAGGCTGTTTACACCCAAGATTGTGGAAGTGTACGTGAACGTCAGAAACGGACATAATAAGGCACTTGCGATACCTCAGTGACTCCATGTTCTTTCCTGCAGGTTGGACTTTGGGAAGAAGCGTGGCCAGACCAGGGAGCAGAAGGAGGAGCACAGACTGCGTCACAAGTACAAGAAGGAGTTCAAGGGAGCTCTGAGGGAGATCAGGAAGGACACTCGCTTCCTGGCCAGCGAGAAGCTCAACGACACCATGAAGAGGTAACGTATCACCGTCCCGCTAGCCTCCCAAATCTTGTGGACGCTGCTCACCTTCAACCTGCTTATTATTACCCCCAGGGATGCGGAAAGGAAGAGAAAAGTAAAAGAGCTCTTTGGCAGCTTGGCTACGCAGGAGGGAGAGTGGAAGGCCCTCAAGAGGAAGAAGAGGAAATGAGCGCTCCTGCTTCACGTGGATGGTTCTGTACATTTTGTTTATCATGACAACTTCGCATGTGCACAGTAGACATGTTACAATACGCAATCCCTCGCTAAATGTCACTGAATCTGTTTTCTTTATCAGTCTTTTATTCTGTTAATATTTCATGAAACTCATCTTTAGGTGATGAAAAGCTCCCGGCATTGCTTCTGGTGTAGCTAAGATTCTGACACACTTTTGATGTTAATCTAGTTTTAAACACAATATTGTCATATATTCTCTTATACAGCAGTAAAAAATGCATAAAAAATGATCTATTTTATTAATACTGGGGGGAAAAAAGCTGATGTGCATACAACCATCCATTAACTTGGCCACTTATCCTCACAAGTGCTGCAGGCGAGCTGGTGCGTATCCCAGTTGTCTACGGGCAGTAGGTGGGGGCACACCGTGAACTGGTTCCCAGCCAATTGCAAGGCACACAGAGATGAACAACTAATTACACTCACAATCACACCTAAGGGCAATTTAGAGTGCTCAATAAACCTACAATTCATGAGGAAACTGGAGTGGCCAGACAAAATCCACACAGGCACGGGGAGATTATGCAAACTCTACACAGGAAGGCCACAGCCGCAAGCAAACTTGCAACCTCTGACCAAATGAAATTGAGGTAAAATGTTTATTGGAGTGAACACTTACTTGGGGTGGGAGTGCTTATTTTTAAAGAATGCATTTCTTTTTAAAATATTATTTCTCTATGAATAATTTTAAAAACATGACTTACTTTAAAATATATATTAAATGAGCATTTTGTGGTGAAAGAAGGCTTATTGAGCTGCAGTAACTGACAAAGGTTTTAATTTACCCAGTAATGGTGCATTGTACACGAGGCACAGGTTAAAATATTAGCATTTCCCTATGAATGACAAATACTAAAATATATTTAAATAACAATTTTTATGATTAGCATTTTTCTTGTTAAGTTATAGGAGGGTTATTGAGGAGTGGTAACAGTGGCTAACTTTTAAATTATAAAAATATCATGCATAGTTATTGTGAGGCAGAGGTTGCTGAAAATGCTTGAACTAAAATGGTAGAAATTACAAAGTTCTCAACCAAATTCATCCATTTTCTAGAGCCGCTTATTTTACTTGCAAAATTGCATGTCTGAATATGGAATATTTGAAATGTAAAAACTATTGTACGCATTTCTTAAAATGATCTGCCAGACAATTTGTTTCACAAATTGAAACTGACATTTTAACAGACGTTTAGATTTGCATTCAAATTAACGATCCGTTTCAACCCAACCGGGACAAAAACAGTCACAGGTGTATCTGAGCTTAAATTCAAATGTATCTGCTGATAAATTGAACTTTAAATAATAAATCTATGGCTTCAGATTACATACATTTTTAAACACTTTATTCAACACAATCCCAATAGGATGTGATACATACAGGTACATACTGATACATACGTTTGCTTTTCAATTTCATGATGAAAATACAACATGGATACACAAACGCCATAGCAAAAAAATAGAATATTGACATGGACTTTGTTCATACAGTTTATAGACACTTAGGTGGTTAATTGGTCTAGTTCCATGTGCTAGTTACTGACAAACACGCGTAAACTCACACAAGTGATAATAAATTTGCATTATCACTGCCACGAGACACCTGAGGTCAATTTGCTGATATGCAATAGACACAATAGAAGTATACACAAACCCAACAGCTTTCGGTACAACAATTTCACACACATCATAACGAGGCACGACGGGACTTTGCAAAGAGACACGGGATGTTCCGATGGTCCATCTTAAAACATGTTCAGTCTGTGTCGTCCTATGAGGCAAGATGAGACCGTGTGTCTACCGGAAGTGTTTATTTGAATTTTCATAGCGTCTTACCTCCGTTGCGTCGGTGGTGTCGGTATCCACCGGTGACTCGGCCGCGTCGAGCGCCGCGGAGTTGTCGTTGCTCTGGAAGACAGACAAACGGCGGGGCAAATTGATGCGAGTTCTTCACTTAATTTCTCTGGCTGCTGTAAACCATCAATCGGTAACCTTCGCGACCACCAAACACTTATTTACGTTGGGAATTAAAAAAAAAAAAAAAAAAGCAAAACTGCCATATCAAAATATAACATGGCAATGAAGCCACAGTTTAAAAATTTTAAATGACAAATGCAAATTAAAAATAGGTCATCATCATAGAAAGTAGTGTAACATTTAAACCCTATAGATAACTGACTCAAACTGGGGGATAAAAGAATTTTACAAAAATACAATTTTTGAAAGACTTGGTAAAGAAAACATGGACATTTAAAGTATGTAAAGTCAACATACTGTATGTGTAATTGTTATGGAAAAAAAAAAGTCAGCTTTATGTCGAAATTCCATGGAACTGCTAATTTGACAACTGATGACGAAGGAATGTGAAAACAGTTGTACGTTTAACGTAGGGCTAGATAATATGGCCCAAAATCAAAACCAAGTTATTCAGTCGTTCTGAACTATTATCAATTCAACCAAAGCAATGAACCCTAACAGTTAAAGGTTAAAATTAAAAAAAATAATAATAAATAAATAAAATTCCCTCAAAAACACCTGATTCAAATGATTGGGATCGTTTTGTAGCTCCTGCAGAGCTTGCTAATGAGCTAATCATTTGAATCAGGTGTTTGGGGAAAGAAAACCGGAAAACATGCAGGATGCCGGCCCTCGAGGACTGGAGTTCGACACCTATGTGCTAGAGGTATATTTACTTGTATAGAGGTACAAGTTATATATGCCACAATTTTATTTAAAAAAAAAAAAAAAAAATCGGTTGGTAAAATGCCAATTAGAAACCTATTTGTATAACACTGTCTAATTCAATAATGATCATATTGGAGTAAATGAGATTTTTAGAGTACATTGTTTTTTCCGAGGCTCAGTTTACCGAATGAGTCAGGCCTGAGCATAAAAGCTTCGTTCCCCAAATCCTTTCAAGTTGGAAGAAATCCTTCACCTGATTGATGACCCCTGCCAAGCATTTGCTATCGATCCTTTCGTTTTTCCTTTTTGTCGCTCATCGCCTGTCAACACTGCGTCACTTTCTAATGGGATGCTCGCTGATACGCGGCCGCGTCTTCTAAAGGATGAAGCGCCGACTGTCAGTCCGTCCATCTGTCGCCAGTCGGGCTCGTCATATGAAGCGGGCTCACATTCCAGGTGGCGCGTGGCATCCCTCGGGCCGAGTAGCCCGATTACACGCGGCGTCTGCGCGTGTGTAATGGCGTCAAAGGACATTTGCAAGGACAAAAGGACTTGTTCCTAATCACTTCTCGGGAATTTTCTCACTTGTTGGCGACGGCTTGTGACTCATCGAAGAGACGCTGTCATCTCCAGACGCGTTCGACACGTAACATCAAGTGGAATTTGTCAATGAGGTTATTGATTTATTTGGAGGGATGAAATCTTGCTCTTCCTCTTGAGTGATGAGTGACACCGCAATGCAAACAGAGAAGAAGACGGGGGACGACAAACGGCTCAAGGTCAGACGACCATTTTGAGCGGAGGTGTGCAGGCACGGAAATGGAGGACGATGAGTCAACAGGAGATGTTAATCCTCCTCTAATGAGGACACTTTTGAGGAAAGTCATTTTCAGTGAAATGAGATTGTATTTCTGAATTGAAAATAGATTTTTTTTTCCCCAATTACAAAAATGCATTTTATTACGTAAAGACCTTAGGAAATTGTGTCAAAATTCTGGTTTGTCTTGACGTGTCAACTTTTCTAAAGGAATTTTGACACTTTTGTGAATATTGGGACTTCTAAGAATTTTCCACATACATTGATTAAAAGTTTGGAAATCCGTCAATGGATATTTTCCCCCTTCATGTAAATACTGAAATGACTGATACTGCAGCAACACAAACGATGATTCATAAGAACCAACATATCTTTTAGAAATAAAATTCTTCAAATTAGGCACCTTTTGCCAAGATGAAAACTTTTTTTTAAATAGTATTTTCTTAATCAACTTTATGAAGTATTCGCAAATGACCTGAAATTACTATATCCACAGCATTGCTTTTTGCAGAGTTAATAGTTTATGCTGTTTTTACACTCTAAAGACAATTATCCAATTATAGCTAAAAAAGGACTGACACAATATTTGGATTAATTCGACCTAACTTTTTGGGTTGTTTTATACATATCCCTTTTTTTTAAAGTTGTTTTGTACAAAAACAACACTTGTTGGGCTTGTTTTATGCAGAACAACGCTGTAAGTTTAGTCAAATTGACCACCTATACCCTGCAGTTATCTGCATCTTTCTTTTTTTTTTTTTTTTAACTAGTCACCAGAGAGCAAATTCTTCATAAACAAAAGGAAACAGAATAAGATGAAAGTATTAATTTCACCACCAGAGGTTACGCTCAAATAGTAAGCATATTGGGCATGTTACTGTTGTGTTGGTCCAGTATTCTAACAGAGTAGTTGAAAATCCGAGTGCGTAATGTTGAAAATGTCGGTGCTGCCCTTATTTTTAAACGTGCAGGCATGCTCAATCCCTGTTGAAGGCATATTCTTGCTCATGCAAAAAAAAAAAAAAAGTACCATCTTTCTGTGAATATTTGATGTTACAACCTGCATCTTATAGTCTGGTGCGTCTTATATCATAATTTTTATAAAAACAAAAATATTTGTTGGTGCGGCTTATAGTCTGAAAAATACGGTGGGTTAGTTTTAACAATCGGTTTTACGGTATTGAGCTCTTGGTGTGTGTTTTGATGGGGTTTCCGTACTCTGTACTGTAATTTCTTTTTTAATTTTTTTCTTTTTACTTGCTCCTGGGGTGTCTATAGTACTACTGCATGTTAAACTGAATTACATTTCATTTTGGTGAAGATCTGGTTGAAATGAAGATAGGTGATTTTTTTTTTTTTCCAATTTTTCACCCAAACTTCGACCTTAGCTAAAGTCAACGCTACCCTGTTCCAGGACTTTTACTCTGGTATTTGTTCTCACCGGTTTGGCAGGCTCCTTCTTGACCAATCCGGTGGCCGCAACGATGTTTCCCGCCCCCTCAACTGTTTTCTGGGCCACGTTGGTCATCCCCGTAACCATTGCTCCGCTCACCTGACTCACGCCTTCCACCGTTTTACCGGCGGCTGTTGAAAAAGAACAAAAGAGGGAATCAGATCCCTTTCACTTAAAGAACAAACAACCACACCCTTTACTGTCTTGTATTCTTTGTGCAATTAGTGGCTTTGCATATCCCGCATGTCTTGTTTTGCTACACGTTTCTTCACTTGTAAAAAGCTTTCTTTTCATTTAGTCAAACATGGGGTTCCCGCGATGCCTCACAGAAGGTCACCATGGGTGCCTCAGCTTGTTTGTGAAAGCCACACTTTGCCCTCCCAGGGGTCCGCACATGGAAACACGGCGCCTTCATGCAAGTATGTGTAGTGTTTCTTGTCGGAAAGCTCGCTTAGATACCTGTTGTGACTCCATCCACTGTTTTGGTTCCTAAAAGTACAAGAGAAAATAGTGCTGGGTGAAATCTCATGAAATATACAATATGTACTTGAAACAGCAATAATTTGTGTTGTTTTAATACAATTTGTTAGCATGTAGATTGTGAGAGTAAAAAAGATGGTTACTTTTAGAAACAATTACAATATTCCTTATACAAGAAGTCACTAGGTCAACTGATATAATATTCACGTATGGATATAATGGAGAAAAAGGCAAAAAAAAAAAATATCACAAAAAGGTTTGTGATTTTTACAGCTACTAAGTACTAAGTCATTATGAATGGACAAACATTAAATTAAATAATTTTCACCAATTAAATTACATACATTACTGCTAACTACATTTTAGATATGAATTTTTTAATTGTTCATTTAAACAGTATTTTGGATTTTTATATTTATTATCTTCAGTGCATGCTGTAACACTATACTACTATAAAAAATGAAACAATGCAAATGCTTTAAACTGCTAATAAGTGCTAATTCAATATAAAAAAAGGATACATAGGATTTTTTAATTTTTCAGATGAATACACAATTTTGTAATTCAATGTATGTTGTAACACTATACAATTAGAATTTTTTTTAAAATGCACGTTTTTTACACAACAGCTAATAATGCCAATTCATCAATAGAAGCACTTATAATTTTAATCTAAGTTAATCAATTTATTCTGACAAGAAAACTTGAATCTTGCTATCATTATAACTTGCGATTATACTACCAATGTATAATGACTAAATAGCAAAAAAGGTTGAAAGGGAATTTTAAATGTTTCTTTATTGACATTTTTTAAAAATATATTTTATACCTCAGTATACAATATGCTGTATTACGACAACTGGTGCTCCTAATAGGAAGAAATTAACGAAAAATGTACTCCATTTCAATTTTCTACCAGCTGGTCAAGGTTGAGAGTAACAAAAAATGAATAGAATATATAAAATGTTATAGTTTTAAAATAAAATTGCCCACCACTAATACGACAAAAGCAAATGGCATTTATGTTCAAATTAAACAGCATGCTTTAAAAAAGAAATAATAATGTCCGTTTTCAAGGTTAAATGAGTTAAGTGAAGTGGACTTCATTAGAAAGCTTCAAAAAATATACACTTGTCGAGTTCTTAGAAGCACGTGATCCCGATCAGTGCGACTAAACGACAATCAATCAATCAATAAGATGATTAATTAGCCGATAGTAAGTGGAGACCCACCGACGTATAGGACCCCATCTTTGGTCATCTCCGCCGCGCCACTCACTCCCTGCTTGGTCTTCGTTGCTGCCACCACCACTCCTTCCTTGGCTTTGTTCAGTCCTTTTTTCAGCGCCTCCATTTTAGTTCTTAGTTCTCCCCGAGCACTCTTTGCTTCTTTAAAACTAAAGACAAGAGGCAAAAGACGAACAGGAGCAAACACACAGCCGAGGCGTCACTTGATTAACAAGAAACCTTTGGTGAGCTCACTCAAGTACTACGACGGCGCTCTATTTTTTACTGCGGATGTAGATCCGTACCACCTGTGGAAGCGTCAAATGAGGGAAGGAGGGGGTCTCACGACCAATTTAAAAAAAAAAAATCTATCACACTTTCTACAAATGACACTTTATATATATATATATATATATATATATATATATATATATATATATATATATATATATACTGTATATGATGTATTTTTTTAAATCTCGGTGGTCGGACTATACACGCACCTGTTGTGAGTCAACGTCCTCTCTTAGTTCCGGGTGGAATTAACCCAGAGAAACCTGTTCGCTCACTCTAAAACTCAGTCGACACTGTGCGCGATTTTGTGTGCGTGTGTAACGTGCGTAACGCGCGCACACGCGTACACGCAAAGACACGCCCAGTTGATGGAGGCTGGGATGCTGCGAGATTCTCACGTACGAGCGCGCGCGTACAGACATACACACGCACACGGATGCATCCATTTGAAAATAAAATCCCATATTCTACATGATACATATCATTATCTGAGGGTGCATGCGGTGTGGTATTAATTGACAGCCACGATGTAAACACCGTCGGTCAAATGGTAAATCAAGACATTCACAAAAATAACAATGGTAAAATACCGTCAAAATAATAAAAACCTTAAAGTAATGCCGGAGGGTTTCAAACAGTTTCTTCCAGTCACGATGGCGTGAATGTAGTACTGCTATTGTTCACTTGGTGGAGCCAGAGCACACCAAACAGACAGACACTTTCGCTAGCAAGCAACAGGCTAATACATTACAGTATAGTATGTGATCCAACTACGCGACAGTTCGTAGCATATTCTGTTAAGTTCAGTGATTGCTTATATTACATGAAAATAATCAAAGGATAAGACAATGATATTTTAAACTCACTCAACAACTCTCCTAAATGTTCTCTCCTTTCTTTTTCTATGGTTCCTCTATTTGTGCACCATCAATCCATCCATTGTCATTAGCCGCAAATCCTTACCAGGGTCGCTGGTTTGCCGGTGCCTATCCCAGCAGTCTTCGGGCAGTAGTCTTGGGACACTCTGGACTGGTTGCCAGCCAATTGCTGAGCATACTGAGACAAACAACCATTCACACTCCCAAACGCAGCTAAGGGCAATTTGGAATGTCCCTTTTAAAATACATAATTTTACATTTAAATAATTCTCTTTCTTTATACTCCCTTATACTCCTTTGAGTTAGTTAACTAAAAATATAATTATACACCAGATTTTAGATAGCAATTCTTAAGTACATGCATACATTTATATACATGTAAGAATATACAATTTTGATTTAAAGTGGGAACACTTGATGAGATGAGCTTTGGTCGCCCTGGCAACAACTGACTGCCTGCTTACACATACATTATGAATACACACAATCTCTCTCTCTCTCTCTCTCTCTCTCTCTCTCTCTCTCTCTCTCTCTCACGGACAATCACTTGACACTTCATAGATTTTTTCTCTCAACATTACACAATTTTTGTCACGTCTAAATGTAATTTCATGAAAACAAATTCTCGAACAATGTAGTGTGCTCTGCTCCCCAAACGTCACAATTGACGTGACCAGATGAGGCGCTACATACAACCTCTGACAAGTGTGTGTGTTTGTGTGCGTGTGTGTTGTTGATTTTGGAGGTGCTCCAGGCGTGCAGATGGCGCTGCTTTGTGTTTGCAGCTCGCGGCTGCACGCCTCACGGCTCCCTGGCGGCCATGACTAAACCATGTGCACGCTCAACTCATATACACACATGCAGACACACACATGATTGTGCAGTCTTCAAGGGCCAGGAAGGACGCAGAAAAATGTCTGTGGGATGCCAGCAAGCCACACTTTCTTTTGATGTTAGCCAAAATGCTTCAAATTCACTTCATTCCATCAAAGAAGCGAACGTAACCACCATGACGTCAACACAAGCATTTGTTTTTTATGCTTTCAGCCTTCACGACTGCTTTTTATGTTATTGTTGTCTAAGTTGGTCAGAAAAGAAGTAAACAAAATGGAAGACACTATAATGCAACATTGTAACCCTAACTAACGATCATGTTTTTGTTTATTTCCTATATTAGAATAAAGTATAATCATCCACTACAGTAGTTGGTAGCCTATATATATATATATATATATATATATATATATATATATATATATATATATATATATATATATATATATATATATATATATATATATATATATGTCTATGTTTGTGGTGGAGATTGAGGAGGGCATTGCTGCAATGAAGAGAAAAAAAAATCCAAAATAAGGGGGAAAAAGTACTGATATATTCAATGTAATTACAGAATGAAACAAAATTTGAAGAAATAAATGTAATTGTAGTTCATTGATAGAAAATACGCACCACATTGAAAGACAAAATATGGCCTTCAAAGTCTCCTCAGTTCTGTTGTTTTGTGTTGAATGGCGAGGGCAGTTGCTATGTAGTTCTACTATAGTTGACAATGCAAACAACATGCCAGTCTGTAATGATTTGTGTGATGGAAAAAAATAGTCACGCGAGTTGTGACCTAACTGAGGTGCGCGAATCAAAGCTGCCGTTTCTATTTATATCTCCGTCATGTCGTAAGGAGGAACCTGTTCTCACCTGTACGCTCGCTCGCCACTACTATAGCAACAACAATAACAACGAGTAGAAGAAGCGCTCCAGGGAATCCTGAGGACTTCCTGGGAGTCCTCCGGCATGCCGTCCCACACTCAGGCCTACTGTTTGCCTGTCGGTTGCCGTGGCAACTGCAAGGGGTGGGGAGGGGATGCCTCTGGGAGGGAATTCCCTTATCTTGCTGATATTGTCAAACCGGCGTTACGGTTCAAAGATCTGTCCTGCGGAAATGAACACACCTTGAAGTGTTGCCCTTCATCCGGTGTGTACGTCACCATGGTGACCGGCGAGTTTGGCGTGTTGGGGTGTGTGGGAGTTCCATGAATGCTCACGATGCTTTACGTTCTGAGTCAGCATTTGCAGTGAAAGTGCTGCGCGTTCATCAATCAATTGTATGCCACTCGCTCGAGTAGTTCTCCAATGCCTTGTGCCCACTATCACCTAAAATTAATTGTCCCGCATTAAAATACCGAAGCACAGAAGTCATAAGGGCTTTTGAAAGCAAAGATTGTTCTCTCTAAAGTGTACAGAATTTTATTATTGTTAACAGCTTTAAAGACAGCTCACTAGCGTCGTATACATACGCACAATTGTCTAAAATGCCTAACTGCATTTATTCAGTCATATATATGACGTGTTTTCACAAAACCAAGGTTATGTCGCCGAGATTAGTTTTGAGTTCCTTACGAAAATATGAATTTTTGACAGAGATGTCAATTTGGGGATTTCTGCAAAAACAAAGTCCTTAAGGTCTTTCATTTCCCAGCAGCCAAAAGGTTCAAATTGTAGTCAAACTTTATGAAAATTCTGGATTAGTAGACCATGTGCTTTGAAAGATGAAAACTTCACTCACTCACTCAAACTTCACCTCAATAAATGACTGTTCATCATACCAAATGAAAGGCGATAACAAGCAAACAAACTACTTGTATGTAATAGATCTGAAGCTCCTCTGCTAAATTTTGCATGGCACAGTTCCGTAAAGTTCCTGGAAAAGTTCTGACTAGTATTTTGCAACTCAAATTGCGACACAGCCCTCAGGTGCTTTGTTGAAACATCTTTGATGACTTTCTTATTTTCATTTGATGTGACATGACAGGGAAATAAGCGTCTGTGTGAAAAAGCTTCCAGAATACAATTGGCACGGGGCCCTGGCGGTATTGAGTAACGCAGCACGCTAAGCAACAAACGCTCTCGACGCTGGATATCCACGATGTGTGTTTAATAACACAAGGCAGCTGACACAGGTGGATGTAATCTGGCTGTCAGTCAACATAACGTCAAAGAAAAAAACCCAACGCGAGCTTAGAAAGTTGGTCTCCAAGGGTGGAAGGCTGCTCTCATCCCCTGCGCTCGCGAAAGCCAAAATCCCAACTGGCAGGTGCTTCATCTGACAAATGTTCTTCATTTGGCTCCGTTCTTTTTGCATGTAAGAAATCTGCTCACTTTGCATCCTTGTAAGCGCTGGAAGCGTTCCAGGCCCAGAGTGCACCGAGGACAAGCGTTAGATGCGAGCGCGAAGCAGGGAAAGGCGAGTCGAATGTTGTGAGAGAAACAAAAACGCTTGAATTTCACGATGAGTCATGCCAATGAGGAGTTCTTCTCAACAACTTGTGAAAAAACCTGAGTTAGGGTTTACGGTTGAGGAATACGGTGTTTGGCTTCAATTTAGGTTTTGGGCTGGTGGCGGCATGTAAGTCATATATATTTTTGTAGATTTATGGGTTAACAACAAAACTTCAAACAAAGCGCTGTTCAATGATAATAAATATAGAATTTGAAATCAAATGTTGTATCGAAATATCTGCAATCGTAATATTAGTCGTGACACTAGGAAAAACATTTTTCAGTAAAATGAAAATCCATGTTGCATAAAAAAAAAGACAAACATGATTGTACATGTGATGTTGGGCTGGCCTTGGATTTGACTACCCTTGCCACCTTCAAAACTTTCAATAGTGTCTTTATGGCAAAGTGACAGGATGTCAAAATAGTGATGGGACTTTTGACTCTTTAACTCTTTCAGTGCCATGGACAAGAATTTTTGTCTTGTAAAATACTGAGGTTGTGTGCCAGTGACATAAATTCTCATGAACTTTTTTTTGTAATTAAATGGGTGGATGATACTCGTGGCCAGCGCTCCTCTCAATATTTTATTACTTTGCCATCAAAAATACATGTCTCCTTTTTTTTGTTCATGTCTAATCGAAGGACTTCTGAGATGTTTCAGATGATGAAAACATGTCTTCTCAAAAAGCTCATTTTCTCCTTTTTTCAAAATAGCTTGGTGTGACTTCTCAAACAGTGATGACTAAAGAACAGACAAAGGTAAAATCTGACTTTTGTTTTCTAGATAAAGAATGGAATCCAATCTTTCACATGGTACCGCCAATGTCTACATAGACATACAATACAACATTCGGTCAGCCTTGAAAGATGTGTCGAAATGCTCAAAATTGGCTGGCACCTTTTCAAATAACATTTGGCACTGAAAGAGTTAAAGCCAATTTATTTGTTATGATACATTTTAGAAGCCAATTTTAAAACAGATGCTTGTGTTTGTAGGTGAAGCGTCATAAACCAGAGAGAAAGAGAAGTCTGAAAGCATCGATATCACGTTTGAGGCTAAGTGAAGGTGTTGATGTTAGGGTTAGTTTAGTACTAGCGTTGGGGTTAGCTGGCAGGGGTTTAGTGTAACTAAGCATCAAAATATATACCAGCTCGATGTTGCTAGCGGTTTGTTCTCGACTGAGTCACAATTCTTGGCACTCCCTGAAAAGCCGCAGGATACTAAGTAGCTCATTCAGACGCAGATAAAATGTGACGCTTTAGATTTGAATGCCGATCAGTAAACACAGACGTCCCTTTGATGATTAACAACCGATCAATATTCCCTCAATCAATATTACACCATGTATTCCTATGGTGTTCTCAGGAAGCCAGCCTCGACATATCACGTGAACTTTCCCGTTGAGCGCAGCATTGAAGGAGGTTAATGTTAATATAAGCGCTGAAATATTGATTAAAAAAAAAAAATCAACATAATCCTCTGAGCCTCCCCGGCGGGGGAAGCACATCAGACGGGGGTCCTACTCCAGGGTTGACCTGCTCAATTAAACATCAGCTAAATTTACCTTTAAACGATTATTAATTATTCAGGCTGAAATAATCCTATTTTTTATTTTATTTTTTTTTATTTTTTCAGAAATTTAAACCTGTTTGATTTTGAATGGTTACAGATTGTTTCATGTTGGAAACAAACTGCACAGGGTGCTTGAATGATGATTGATGCCCAAACAAGCACTTAAGTGATGAGTTGCGGGAGGGCGTGTCACCTTAAATGCTTAATCGTTATTAAAGTATTCTTTTGATCCATAAGTCAAATGAACAATTACCTTAGTCAACCTTATATCGTCGACTCCTTGGATAGTCCCGCAAGAAAACTGTTTATGGCTACAATCACAACACATCAAACAATAAAACTACAAAAGAGAAATGTTTCTTTTTGTCAGTGTAATAAGGTGGGAAAAAAAATGGGAAAACTCTAAACTAAATTTGAGTAGTATCAGAATAAGTTCAATAAAACAAACTCTAAGAGAAAAAATAAAATGATGCATTGAAAAAAATCAAACGGAAAAATTATTCACTTAATGTGAGCAAAAACATATATGGTAATTAGGAAATGTTTTAAACATAAACTCTCATAACTAAACAGGAAAACGTCATTTGGAATGTGACCAAGTCAAAATGCTGCTATATTTTCAAAGACAAAATTCCAGAAATGTTCCATCAAATTTCAAATAATACAACTGTATAGTCCCTACCATTTGACACGTGTGCTAAGCTAACATTTGCCTCTTGCGTGACCCCATAGGTGTTCACTTCCTCAGAGGGTCACACATGGTTCACTTGTGCATTATCTCCCAACTCCCACCCGTCCCGACCTTGTGCTTTGTATCCCAGTCCGCCTTCAACTCGGCCCCTCAATCAAGGCGGCGCAAGATTTAGAGAGGAGGTAAACAGTCTGGTTTTATGATTGGGCCCCTTCTTACGGCGCGGCAGGATAATTGAAAAGCCCTCAGTGACTATTTTGAGAAGCTAGTGGGAACGGGCTCTTTGCTGCATTCACCCCAAACGCGCAAGGCCACTTTTTTTTCCGTAACAAATACGCAGGACACAAAACAAAAAGCGGCCGTCTCCCAGCCGTCAATCGGGCCAGCAAATAAGACGCGGCGCGTCGCTTGCTTGTGTGTGTTTTCCAAACAGGTTTTTCCACTCCCGGCAGCTGCCGCAGCCAAACATCGCGCCGCAAAAACCCCAAATTACCGTTGTTTGACTGTGAGTTTAAAGTTTAAGCAAACACAAATATCAGCAGTCAGCGTCTTTGGGCCGCATGTGTGGACTGGCGGGACTTATGCCACGCTTTTCTTGCCACTTTAATGATAATATTAAAGTTGGGAGGTAGGACGGTGGACGAGATGCGAGTGAGCCGAGAAATCACTCTGTCAGGCGTGGTGTGTATTGTATCTATAAATATTCTGTATATACAAGCAATAGAAAAAATTCCTCTCTTTTAATTTCATTGCCACTATGTATAATAGAGGGCGGCTCGGTGGCGCAGTTAATAGCACGTCCGCGTCACAGTTCATAGGCCCTGGTTCAAATCCACCTGGCCTTCCTGTCTGGAGTTTGCATGTTCTCCCCAAGCCCACATGGGCTCACTCCGGGCAGTCTGGCTTTCTCCCACACTCCAAAGACATGCATGGCTGGTGGTTTGGACATACTAAATTGTCCTTAGGTGTGATTGGGTGAGTGAATGGTTGTTCAGGGTGTCCCCCGCCTGCGACCCAAGCCTGCGACCCCTGTGGGGATAAGCGGCTCTAGAAAATGGATGGATGGATGTGTATAATACAATGGTTCTCAAAGGTTTTACACAAGTACTACCTAAAAAGGCTTAGTTCTCTTCGTACAGTCATGACCAATAAAAAAATACAGATATGTAGTGCAGCAAGATCCCAAATTATAGCCAATCAAATTGCACGCTAGCTTTCGCACAGGCGAAAATTCACATTTATAAGCAAGTGAGACCCTGATGCATACGGTGGATTATGCTTTCTTTTACAACAATACTTAATCATATTTGCAATTGTATGTGTTGCAGTGAATGAAATCCCAAAGCTTGCAGTAAGAATATTTGTGAGCGGTATACTGTATGTACCATGTCAGTTACATTCAAAGAAATTTGAGGGGTAATCTCCTTGAGCATAGGAAAAACTTAAAGAACATCTGGATTTTATTTTTTTCATATTTGTAATTAGTAAGTAATAGCAAGGCTACTGACTAAAAAGAGTTGGGTTACAAAATAACCCATTTGATCAAGAAAAGATGAACGCGATAGATGGGTCAATTCGACCCAACTTTCTGGGTTGTTTTGCATTGAACAATTCCCAAATCGTGGGCCATTTTGTACAACACAATCTTAAAAACTGAGTTGCCATTTTTTGATACATAATGGTATAGTTTAACATAATTGTTCCTAAAGTGTAATCAGTTTAATCAGTATCGTGTGATGAACCGCAATTCACAAATCACTGTTTGACCTTCTTTCTCTGGAATGGCCGTACAGTGATGCCAAAATAAACATGTTTCAAAAAAAACTTGAAAGCGCATGTGTGAAATTGACAGTTTTACAGTGATTATGGTTAGTTACATAAACATGAAATGTAGAGTTTCCGATATATATTTTTTAGAAGCACCCTTTTATTAATTAGCAAAAACGTTTTTTCAAATTTAATTTTCAATTGAGTTCCTTGGTTTTTTATTACCTATAATAACATATGGTCCCTCTGCACAAAAGGTTTGGGAATCTCTGTTCTAGATTATTATTCTGTTCTAATTAGTAAAACAAATGCTCCAGCAGAGTGAAGAAGAAGAACAGAAAGATCAGGTGAAGTTAGAGCGTTCTGTCAGGATTGGAACGTTTCAAAACAATACACATTCCTTACGTAACTCCAAATCAAAGTGGGTGTCCGGGAACTCAACACCGCTCGCGTTAACACTGAAAATATGCAAGTTTCATTACACCCAATTATGACAGATATATTCCCGCACGCATGTAAGTAAGTAAGCGCTAGGGCCCTTGCAATTATTCCAATTACACGTTGGACGTAAACCAAGCGTTAGTGCGGCTAGCGTGGATACATATCTGCACGACAGCACGCGGGCCAGCTGCAAACCATCTCGCCCGCCGCTTCGTGTGACGTCGGAGTAAATGACAGAGAGTTTGACAGCATCCAAGTGTGTGCACCAAAGAGGCCGCACCGGAGGGACGCTCCCGTGAAATCCACTGCGGTTCTTGCCACTGGGACGGCCGGGCGCTTTGAGGAGCGCTTGGATGTTAAATTCGGACGCAGGCACTAAATCATTGCATCGTCGCTGCGCAATGACAAGAGTATCAATCCAAATTTTGTCTTGTTTGTCTGCATCCTTTAATCCCAAAGAACAACAAACAGAACTGTTCTTGTGTTTAAAGAAAAAGTCACGTTTCGTGTTACAGTACACGCTTGTATAAAGAAAAAAAAAAAACACAAAATGATGCAGTGTACGAGGGACATGACATAAATTCCATGAGACAAGATGTCTCATGAGATGGAGTCCATGAGCACCCGACAAGACACGATTTGGGCAAAATTTGTAAAATGCCCAGTATAAATTTTCTGTTTTAAAATGTATTTTTTTCTAGAACAGACTGCAATGCAAATGTAAACACAAACAGAAGACACTTTTGTTACAGGCTCATGTTTCAGCTGCAGCTGAGCTAGTTTAACAAAGTGCATGCAGCTGCGGTGATTGCCGTAATTTGTTTTTTGCAATGTTTACAAACTGTCTTTGTCTGATATGCAAATATTTTACCTTTCATTTCTTCAACTGGAAAAACAAAATATCACGCCACACAGGTGACTGTCAAATCACCTTTGTGACGACGCATTATGTATTGAGTATTTTGGTATGTGAATAACAATAAAAAAAATATAGATTTTTTTTTGCCTGGTGAAAAACGTCTATAAACACTTCATAATGAATGACCTATTTTTTTTTTTTGATAATCCACCATGTCTGATATCCTCTCTTTGAAATCAACCTTTGTTGTGCATTTTAAGATTGACCAATCAGAGGAGTAAACATAGGTGAACCAATCAGAAGGATGGAAATATGCCACCGTCAAGATGCAGTGTTGAATCTAAAATGAGACTTCAACACCAGAATATTGTGAAGGTGTTGTGTAAACAGTATCTGCATGGCAACACATTGAAGCTGAAATTGATTGGACACAAAAAAAAAATGCAAACAACTGGAAACTGCGCAGCCAAGACATGCATTGAAATGGAGACAAAAGGCTGCTGAAAAAAAGTTATGACCCTTTTATGTAAAACGCAAATACACCCTGATACTGTTTGTCAGCACAGAAGGTCTTGAAGGACCTGACTGATTTCTGAGGTGTAATATTCCATGAACTCATCATTTTTCAATTCTAAGTATTATGAGAATGCAGTGTAACAAAAGACAGCTACTTTCTAGCACCAAAGCTAGCGTGCTAGCTGACTAAGTTTCCGATGATTAAAACTCATGCAGAGGAGCTCCTGGCTAGCGTGTTTGCACATTTCAAAGTCAGCCACAATCATTACATGTGATCCCAGAAAAAGATCAGAGGGAGCAGACGTCAGGAAAAGGCTCCTCATGAGAGAAGGGGGAAGAAAAAAAAAGGATGCTTGTTTTGCATTTCGAGCCATCCTGAAACTCCTCACTGAGATTTCTTATTACAAACAATGAAAGGCACGCTTCAGTCTTTCAAAGAGCTAATTGCTTCTTATGTTGTTTAGCTTTGAACAGGAATAGTAGCCACGATGGCGCATCAAAGCTGCGCAGCATGACCACAATGACGACTTCGTTAAGCGTTAGTGTCAATCAGTCGACAATAAAGCAGCCAAAGACACTTGGAGCTGTTTTGTGACATCAGCCATTTTAAGACACATGATGGGATTTCAACGTTTTTCGAATAATCTATTAAAAATCAATTTTTTAAAATGTCCAGACGAATTTTTTTTTTTTTTTTAAACTTTAGTGATCGTTGCTAGTTAAGATGTCATCAGTGTTGTTTTCGCGGAGTTTCTGCCATTCCAGGTTTCAGAGCCGTCAAGCTGACAAAGCCATAAAGAAAAAATTCTACTGGAGGGCTATTGGCATATTTCAGATGCCAATGACAAATGCAGCCTAGACCTTTAGTCAGCAGCTTTCACTGACTACCATGATGGCACTTCAGAATTATCCATCCATCCATCCATCCATCCATCTTTCTTAGCCGCTTATGCTCACTCGAGCCTGACCCAGCTATTTTCGGACAGTAGGCGGGGGACACCCTGAAATGAATGCCAGCCAATCTCAGGGACGCACAAACAACCATTCACGCTTACAAACACCCCTAAGGGCAATTTGGAGTCTCCATTATACCTACAATGCATGTTTTTGGGGAATATGGGAGGAAACCAGAGTACCCAGAGAAAAAGCATGCAGGCACCAGGACATGCAAACTCTTTGTTTTTGGTTCTTTTTAGTCCAGACAAATGATTGTGTGAGGAACTAAGTCAACATTGAAGTTTCACTTTTTCAAAACATCCATAGATCAATTTTCTGTAGGTGCTTATCCTCTTTAGGGTCGCAGGCTTGCTGGTCCCTATCCCAGTTGTCTATGGGTAGTAAGCGGGGGGGGGGGGGGGGGGGGGGGGGGTGCCAATTGCAGGGCACACAGAGACAAATGACCATTCATACGCACAATAACATCTAAGGACAATTTAGAGTGTCCAGTTCACCTGCCATGCATGTTTTGGAGTGTGGCAGGAAGCCGGAATACCTTAAGAGAACCCACACGGGCTAGGGGAGAAGATGCAAACCCCACACAGGAAGGCCGAAGCGAGGTGGATTGGAAATCAGGTCTGTGAAGTGGACGTGCTAACCACTGCGCCATCGAGCGGAACACTTTTTCAAATCAATTATTTCAATACATGGACTTTTGCTTAATATTCAAAATTTGGTTATTACAGTCAGCATTTATCAAAAAAATAAAATAATAAATACCGGGACTGTTGAAACAAGCGCTCCTTGTGTCCAAGTCATTAAACAATTTATATATAGTTAGTTATAGTTAGTTTCAAATGACATACACATGGCACAAACAATTGGCTTGCTGACTGGGCTAAAGAAAAAATAGCAATGGGACGCAAAACTTCGAATAATTGGAACAAAATAATTGAGCTCTTGAAAAGCGTAAGACAGCGCTCAAAACCAGGACTGTCTCATTTAAACTGGGACATTTGGTCACCCTAGGTAAGACACAAAACTGAAATTTAGCGGACTAGCCTTTCTTTTAACATAAATCAATATTCAATTGTGTTTTGCAACATTTCAACCATCTGTACATGTGTAATCTACGTAAAATTCTATTACTATTTTAATTACATGCTCTTTCTTACTTTAACCATCGTTAGCTAAACAGCACCAGGTCATAGTTTCTTGGAGACGCAGAGTGGATCCAAGAACCAAACAAACATAATGAAACTGAAAGTAACTAATAAGGACAGATGCTGGGCTGGTCTCATCATGTTACACTTATATTCCTCTCACCAATACCATGTTTACATTTTTTTAACCCCCCCAAGACATTCACAGACTGCTCTCCACTTCACAGCTGTCGGTGGCAGTGTCCAAAAGTGGGGATGTTCAAGTTTTACATTGCGAATCCCCGGGGAACAACTGTCATTTTCCATGGCCGAGAGGTAAATAACAGGTGTTGTATACATGACGCCCTGAGGTGGGCTTGGCTAAAATAGCGCGAGAGGGATTGGATGACCCAACAAATACAGTAGTATTTGTTACTACTTGGTGGCCTAGTTTCAACCCTGTGGCTTTACAAATGCACAGCTTTCAGCTTTCTGTATGCTTGGATCCGTTTGCTTGAGTTGTTTCGGGGTTGGAAAACAAAGGTCAATTACACCCTGAATTGGACACTGATTGGCTGTCATTGTGTTTGAGATAACCTCATAAGCACCTGATATTGTAGGAGGGCTGAGGTAAGACATGACAATGAAAGAGTATGTGAGGGTTGTCTGTCTGAGGGATGTTAAAAATTTAACTTAAAGGGTCAGTGTGTAAGATTTAGACCATTTTTCTTTAAACAGGAATACTTTAAATGATTGCACACTTCGACTCACTTCAACAAATGAATGTGTTCTGAATGACCAATAGTTTGTTTTTAATCGTAGGTTTAGTAATCATTACAATGAAAAGTAATGAAAAGCGGTCAAAATTTTACACACTGTCCCTTTAAAGCAAAAAAACGCCAAACTGGCACCTTTGATCACCTTTGATACGCATTCTGTGTAAGCAGTTTGCTTACTACAGAAGTAGTTTAGCCTACCACATAAATGCAAAGCAACCAAGCTACAACAGCTAATGATAGGAGCAAAGACACTAATGTCCATACCCTAAAGCCCTAAAGTTCGAGCAAGTTTGCAAAGGAAATGATGGACAATGTTTCATTTTAATGTTGATTTCTAGTAATTTGGAAATTACTAGTCAGATTGCAGGGCAGCAGCTTCAACGGGGAATCCCAGACTTCTCTATCACGTGCACACACATTGTTAGAACGTAGATCAACCAGTAAATTGAGAGTTTTGCCCCAATCCTGGCTCCAGAAGTTTTAATCATCATTAAGGGTCTATGGTCCATGCTTAGTCTGGACCCTCACCTAAGACCTGTTTGCCATGGGTGACCTTCCCACGGACAACTCAGCTCCTTGAATCATTGTTAAATTCAAACCCTTCCACCACGGTAAGGTGGCTCATGGAACCTTATTAAAGTCCGTTCAAGTAAATAAATGAATGAAACCTCTTTATGTTCTATATAAATCATATGATCTGCAACAACAACGCAATGTATCTAAATGAAAAACACAGTATTTTTTTTTCAGATATTTGGACAAGAAAGAGATTAAGTGGATCAGTTAATTACAGATACAGTTTTAATTTATCTTTTTTATTCCTTGGCAACATTAATTGTGAAATAACAAATCTTTAGAAACATAATGGTACTTTTAAAAGTGAATGTCAATTGTAGTGTCATGTTGGTATGTTACACAAAAGTTTCTTTCTTTAATTAGAAAGTCTTCTGATGGGAAACTAAAAGCAAACCCATCTTCTGTGTGACATGTTTTGATGACTATTGAAAATGTTTGACATGTAGCACTTTTCTAAATGTCTCTGCATTAACTTCTTTCTAACAATACATACACAGCAGGAAAAGAGATGACAATTTCATCATGTGGTTAGACATAGGAAAGAAACACACCACAAACAAGACATTTATTTTGTCTTAGATCACAAGCTAATCTGATGATAAACGATGGCTCTATTAAAACTCATTTTACTGAGATGCGTCTTCCTAGGCTATGATATGCTGCAGAAAAAAAGAATTATTTTGGAATAAATGAGTGTGTGCACACAGTAAATTAATTGCACAAGTATCCCTAACAAGAAACACATTTTGTCTTTTGATCACAAATTTGAGTTGAGAAATGACAACTCTGCAAAAAAAATCAATATGCTGCACAAAAATGTAAAATTCCAGATTCAATAAGTGTAAAACAACAAAGTAACAGCACACCCAAAACAAAATGAGATGCACATTTTGCTCTTTGATTGCAAGATAATATGCTGCAAAATGTTGATGCAATTAAAAAACTGAGCAATAAACCCCTTTTTTAACCATTCATTGGAAGGAATGGAGAAGAATGTGTTCTTTGTGAATAGTTTGACTGACATTTAATCCTGGCAATTCTTTCTAATGATGATCGTTTGTCTTTGCAACCCCCTCAGGAAACGATCAACTGGGCAAATATTTTTACTGGAAACCAACTAAAGTATTTCTGCTTTTTTCTTTTCCTGGTAATTCCCAGATGTTTTGCCTTTTTTTATGCGGTAACGTAGCCCTATCTAAGCTATACTCACTCACTTTGAACCAGCTCAATGCCTAAAACAAACATGATTTACTTGAGTGGCACTTGGACCATCCCTCCCCCACGGCTCATTTTGACAACAGTAATGGCAAATTTCTTTTTTTGTATGGAAATTTCCTTAGTCGTGTATTTTTGTGATATGGCTTGTAAACAACCATATTAGCAATAAAAAAGTCTCCTGCTCCATTATGAATGTTTAAATTATGAATGTATTGTATTATTCTGAGGAAATTTAAGGTAATAAGGCGCCCCCCTTATTGTACTCATGAGCCAATATTTTTGTATGTGCAGAGACAGGTCTCAATTTTATTCAGATTGCATTAAAGCGTGATGGCGCTTGCGCGCTCTTTATTGCCCTAAAATGTGATCTTTCTCATACCTTTCCAATATTTTGTCACTGTTAGTAGCAACGCATTTAAATATTGTGTTGATAGTAGTATCTGGGAGCTCAACATGAGCCAAAGTTTGGTTAGAGAAAACGTTCCACTTTTTACTTTTAGGACAATTATATATGACGGTATCATTAACAACTAAAATGAAATGCCCAAAGGGTCACTTTTAGTCATGACGAATGGTAAAGAAAAAAGTTTGCAAAGCATTCACAAGAGTATCTGTTGAACTCACAGAAGATTCTTCATCGTCACAATGGGCCACTTTGGTGTCTAAACACCGCTAATCCGCCCCGGGTGCCTGAAGCAACTCGAGTTATGGCTATTCTCCGGAGATGATCACCCAGACAAAGAAGTTGAGGTTGTAACCGAAGCTTTCAGGATCTGGATAGCGTGCAGACGGTGTTGAAGGGCCTAGATTCTGTCCCCGTTGGTAGGAAAAGGAGGTGACTTGTAAGACCAGATACACCGGCTGCTCTGGTGACTTGCAGGAAAAATGGGTGACACTTCCCAAATGATGGGTAAAATTAGCAAGACTGTTCTAAATGATTAGTCAAATAATGACTTTTATTGTCTTTAATTTTGTTCTCATGTGGCTTTTGGGTCATGATCATTATACGATGAGCCATTTTCTCTGGGAATATTGCAAGAAGATGATGACAGAACAGGTTTTCCGGGATAAAATGAAACAATGCATCAGGTGTGGGAAGAAACACAACAAGGCACTAGCATTTCCAGAAGTGCAATAAAGCACATATAAGACACACACACACACAGATATATATATATATATATATATATATATATATATATATATATATATATATATATAGTGCATGAAATAAGTTTCTTAAAAGAAACAATATAATGCTGCAAAAAAAAAGTTATAAAATTAAAGCCAGATCCGCTAAAAAAATAGTAAAATAAAAGTAAAAGTTGTAAATCACAAAAACGGGAATAACAATTTACTTATACAGATCATGTTGAATTAAAAAAAAAGGAGAAAATTCAAGAAAAAAAAATGTAAGTAAAATAAATCTTTATTCCAATCGAGAAAACAACAACCACAATGTTATGTAAATATTCAATCAATATGACTAAAGTAAAATGTTGAAAACATCATGAAAATAAGCTCCTTAAAATGTAGGGTTTGTTATAGCAAGAAAGACCATACTGCAAAAAAAAAGCCAGATTTAGTCAAAAATAAAACATCTTTTTTTTTTTGTTTTTACGAAAAAGTCCTATTATTATTAACAAAGAGATGAAGTCTAATTTAGTTCACAGAAGTAACATTACAAGAAGCATAGAAATCTTATGAGTATTTTTTTTCAGAAAAATACCATCTTGAAAAAAGTCATATTTATAAATAAAAAACTTGTTTTTACACAACAGTGATGGATGCATCCCGTTTTTGTGTTGTTTTAGTCATGAAAGCCCAAGTTGAAACTTTTCTTCTAAACAATATTTAATATGAGCGAGTACAGGCTAAATTGTGATTACACCTAGATTGCCTGTACAGTTAAATATTTAATGATGGCCACAATTTGACCCAGGAAGACACATTTCTATTTACTATGAGAAACATACTTAGGTAATCTGAACAAATGGAAGGCTGACCATGTGTTATATTTTCCCTTGGCTTTTGTGGACATTTTGTCTCATCTTGCACAAGTAAATGCAAACATTGCATGATGCTCTTGAGAAAACCTCGTAAATGTCCCTAAACGATCACTCAAATCAAGCTTGTGTGTGTATGTGTGTAAGGAGACAAGAGTGAAGCAATACAAAAACATCTGTTTCTTGATGACGCACTTTTTGTGTATTTTTTTTTAGGGAGCTGGACAAAACTTGAGGTGCAGGGTGGACATGTTGTATGGAAAACTGACAAAGGAGTCGTCTGCATTGTCCCGTTTGGCACAATCATGTTGATGTAAAGCACACTGCTTTTGCATGTTTACATGAGCGCGTGTGTGACCCGCTGTCATCAACGTGGCGCCGTGCCCTTTAACGCCGCCTTCTTCCTTCTCTGCGGCGGAGCCAAAAAAGACGACACCCAATGCCTGATCGACTCTGAGTCAGCACATGGACAAAGCTTATAACAAATTGCAAGAGGAGATGCTCAGCCCATTAATCTAGCAACCACTTATGAGCCCACATCAATATCCGTGGTGATAACAAATTTAGCAAGCTAAGCTAACAAGACTACATAAGGTTGAAATGATTCCTAATGGAACACACTACCTAGCTATTAGCTGAAATTGATGTTGCTATCTGTGGCACTAGCAAGCACTCAAAGCTGAATATCACTCGCTCACCAAAATCCACAAGTTATGCTAATAACATCTAGCACATTGCAGGGTGAGCATTACTTTCAAAATAAAAAAGTGGTACATGACAATTTTGCTGGAAATAAAATGCACAAAAAAATTCTTACCAAGAACTATCTGTGAGATATTTAATTGCTAATCAATTTGATGACTGGTGTTTGTGGTATTACTATAGCTAATGTTAAAAGCTATCTTGTCTGAAAGATCATTTTTTTGCGGCCAGCCGTATATGCTTAAAAAGGCTTTTTGACATGGACAGCAATACTCTTTAAAACACTGATAAAAGGTGTGATTGTATGCTGTGTGAAAAAAATGCTAATTTACCTCATCGATTTTAACAGAAATCCTCAATGTTGCATTTTTTAAAATAACATATTGAAATTGTGCTTGCTTGGTCAACCCTGCTCTCGGGATGTGGGAGCTGTTCGAGAACCGAAACCACGCCGTCTGCATTGACATTAGCAGCATGCGCCACTTCATCACGCGTGCAATGTTATGCATAAGACTTAATTTTGGCTAAATGCGCATTTGTAAAACAATCCATTGGCTAACCTGACTTTTGTCATCTTTGCATATTTTTAGAGTTGTGTCACGCTGCTTTTGGGCCCAACACGCGTTCCAAAAGCCATGTTTGAGGAAGAGGGGGAAAAGAAAAGCAGATGCTCACTCGGGAGGAGGCATGCGCTCCGCTAAGCTCCATCCTCTTCTCATACCGAACAGTGAGTCAAGTCCAGTTCCTTTTTATTTACATAGCACCGATTCATAACAGACATGATCCCAGAGTACTTTACATATTTAGCAGGTCAAGAACCACACTCAGCCATCACGATGACGTATAATTAACCAAATGAACTTTACGTGGGCAAGCTCCTGGAGATGGAAGCGAGAAAAACTCCCTCAAGCTAGTTAGTGAGGTGACAGCAGGGGTGTGAACATTTTTTGCAAAGAAGGTGCAAATTTGTTGAGGTGATATTGTGTGGTCTACCATTCAGCTTCCAATTGCTTTCATTTTTCATATGTCTTCCCAGTCACCTTGTCATAGTCTGATACTAGAAATGGAATGATAACGGAGATTATTGCGGGAGTAAAATTGTCACAATGTCATCATCATTAAAATTGCCACCATATCATGTTTGATGCTAAAAAGTAGCAAGCACATCAAACATTACTTTTCGCCTATTTCAGCAGAACATAGCATTGTCAACCTCATCGACCTTGATGACCACCACTGAGCCAATAGGAAGACATGACATTAAAATGACCAAGCCCATTTCTTTGTCACGGCTATCTACAACACACAATATTGTGCTATTTTTTTCAATATCGTGAGCTATAATATTGTGGCTTTTTCCACAGTATAGTTTATTACGCTAATTATTGCAAAATTCATACCGTGATATATCATTGACACATTTGGATATTCCATCCATCCATCTTCTACAGCCGCTTATCCTCACTAGGGGTGCAGGCTTGCTGGTGCCTATCCCAGCTGTCTATGGGCAGTAGGCTGGGGACACCCTGAACTGGTTGCCAGCCAATCACAGGGCACACAGAGACAAACCACCATTTATGCACCTAATATTGGAGTGTCCAATATACCTGCCATACATGTTTGTTTTTTGAGAGAACCCACGCGGGCCCGGGGAGAGCATTCAAACTCCACACAGGAAGGTGAGAGCTGGATTTGAACTCAGGACTCCTAACTGTGAGGTGGATGTTTCAATCACTCTTCCACCAAGCCTCTTGATATTGACTTTTTTGAAAACAGCTACTATCTCTTACTGGACTTTTTTTTTTTCACATTTCAGTGAAAAAAGGCACTCTGTCAACTTTATTTTTCTTTGGTAAGTTCTGGAAAGGATCACACAAGGGTCATGGAGCGCGGGGTTGATTGTGACTCTTAATATGACTTTGAGAATAATTCGTTGTTTGGAGAGGGAAAACGTATTTGGAGCGTGTTTCTGAAAGAACCCGAGAGCACCTTCTGGTCAAACATAAAATAGCTTGTTGGACATCGCTAGAAATGTTTGATTTCATGTCGGAGGACCGATGAAAATTTGAACGTGGACCACATTTGGTCCCTGTGCCGGTCTTTGAACTACCTGGAGAAGAAAGAGGCTGAAAATCAAAACCTCTCGTGAGATAATGAGACATCCCAGGCAATTGCTGATGTTTGCCTTAGGGTCCCCCACCATTGATCCCAAGCACTTTAAATGTGAGGGAAAAAACAAAAGCCATGGCGCTGTTCCAATCAAGTTGAGTGAGAATGGGACAAACAAAGCAAGAGAAGATAAAAAGATGGAACTGAGAGAGAATTGCGAGAGATTTCCTTGGAATGCAAAGCCCGCGCGCGCACATCGGTGCGTGAGGCGGCAGGGCGCGGCCGACGGGGATTCACTCCGCATAGCGGGCCTGCGTTTCATCACGACGGAAAGCCTGCCAGGCTTTATCACTTTAATAAGAGCGTGTTGTGTTTGCGTTGGACCGCGTTTCATTAAGCACGCCTCATTGGGAATTCCGCAGTATCCCGTTCCCTCGTGACCACGGCGTACACGAACGCATGCGTTCGCACACACAGTGATTCGTCTGCCATAATGTATCTCCATGGACGTTTTGGGGATGGTTGTATATGCTGAAAATTAATGCAAGTGGACAGTGAGTCTTTGGTGTGCATCGTCATTCACTGTATCGCTTCGAAATAATACAATTGAAAGATTTAATACAGTAAATAGTGTCGCTGTTCAACAGCAACAACAACAAAGAATTTTAAAAAATTGCCAGGGAACATTTTATGCGCATTCCTTTTTTGGGGGGTTGTTTTTATTCACTGAGCAGATCTTATTTTTTCTTATTTTTCACGTTTTTTTCAGTATTTTTTCAATAACGCCAGCTTGTAATAAATAAATAAATAAATAAATATATAAATATATATATATATATATATATATATATATATATATATATATATATATATATATATATATATATATATATATATATATATATATATATATATATATATATATATATATATATATATATATATATATATATATATATATATATACACTGTACAGGAACAGAAAATGAGTCTGTTACAGTGATCCCTCGTTTTTTGTGGTTAATTGGGACCGTATTTAAGATTAAAGTAAAATAAAGTAAAGTAAGTACTGCAGTAGTAGTTGGACTTCCAAGGCGTGCCAGTGACACGTGCATTTATAGATAACTTGCCTATGTCACTCCGCAATATAATTTTTTTTCTCCCCCCCCAAAAATCCGCGATGCACTGAGGGCGCGATAGGCAAAGCGCAAAGTAGCGAGGGATCACTGTACTCCAAATAATACTCCACTTGCCTTCCTATCACAAAAACTGTGAAAGACTCACTTCAGTCTCTCACATTATCCCTAACTTGACTAGATGTACTTGCTTGCACATATTTTAGTTATACTATGATACAAAAATAAACTGAATTTGATTTTGAATGATTATCCTGGGAAAAATATAGCAGGTATTATATCAATAGCATCATTCTTGTTTTTTTTGTGTTATTTTCGTGTCGAGCTTTTTCGCGTCACGAGATGGTGCAGGTGTATCTAATGATTGTGTGGCTTGTAGCATTATGCTAACAGCAAGCAAACAATTGGCCAAGATCAAGGCTTCCTTATATTTGCTTCTCACTGTTTAAACATCCATCGGCTACACTTAATGCTTGTCAACAACAAAATTCATTAATGATAATGATGTGTGTTTATGGGGAATACATGATGAGTTCCTTTGAGTTCATTTAAATTAAGATGAATAAATATACAATGCTACAGTATGCATAAATATGACATAAAAAACTGCTTTGCAAATTAGGGGATAACTAATTAAGGTTATAATGTTTGAGGTCATAAATTAAAACAACATCAACTTGCCAAATAATGAGCCCTCGTTAAATACTACTGTTTTGCTGTTTGCAGGAGGCTGCCCTCATTGCTCGATGGTCACGCCGGCAGCCTATCACGTGCCTTGTAGGAGTGCCCGTGAGCTGAGCTGATTGACAGATTAGTTCTAAATTGCAATTTCAAGTCTAAACTATGTTATCATGTCTGGTTAGCTAAAGCCTTCACTCTAATTTGACTTCTGGGCACTGCTAATACCAGGCCAACCGCGGCTCTCCGTGAGACTACAGCCAAGGGATAGAAACGGGGAGGAATAACAGTACAGTTACTGTATAAAGTTTAATATTTTTAAGATTTAAGTAAATATGTGTACTCCAGTAATATTCGTCTTAAATATGTAAAGAATACATGCTTTTCACATTTAAAAAATTCAGAGACCCACATACACATGCAGGAAAATTCGATAATTCAACATATATATATATATATATATATATATATATATATATATATATATATATATATATATATATATATATATATATATATATATATATATATATATATATATATATATATATATATATATATATATATATATATATATATATACAGTGGGCCCCCGGGTTACGAACTTAATCCGTTCAGCGGCTACGCTCGTATCTCGTATAGCGGGCAATCCAAACCCATGTTAATTCGTGAATGCGTGCAACACGCGCCGAAGCCTTAGGTAAAAACGACACACTGTATACATATATTAAAATTGAGTGACATAATCTGCTGTACACTTGCAGTATATAATAAATACAATGGTTAAATAGCTTTTACCTTTGAAACGACGAGACTTGAGCTGGGTGTAAGCAGAGGGGGGCAGAGTCCAACGCTCAAAGTTAACACGTCGATGGATATGCTATTGGTCTTACAGTGTTACAGTAACTCTTTCAGTCAGGGTGCAAATCACGCAGATACTAAAACATCATCCTCTTATTTCTTTCTTTACCGCTGCTAGTAATTTTAGAAGCTATGTCTAACAGATAAAGTTTGCAAAGTCTTCACAACATTCCGTTTTTCACTAATTTTCTCTCCTTCCTTCCATCCTGTCCCATCAAGCTAGATAAAGGCGTTCGGCCAATAGCATATCGGCATTTCTGTGATTGACGTGTGACGCCGGCCAATAGCATCTCCGTGAGTGAGACCGGGTGACCTTAATCGACCAATAGCATATTCGCATCTCCGTGACTGACTGATAATTATTCGCACTTTTTTTTTTAAACGGTTGGAATGTATTGACAATTAATTAAAAAAAAAACACACATTTAAACCAATGACAATTCTTTGTCCTGCAATCGGCACATTTAATTTCATGTCAGCTGTTTTTCCCTTTAGCTGTACAAACACTACACTTAAATGGTAATATATTTAGACACCGTGAGTGAGACAGTCAGTGTGACGTTGTAAGACCAATAGCGTTCACGTTACTGCCACAAGTAGCTACTAATGATTGATGATGTCGCTACTGTTGATTTTATTGACGCAATTCAACGAGAACTTTTCCACATACTCAATGGCCGGCATGTCGAATTGCGCGTAGGACAAAAATCTCCCTGATCCACGCTCGTAAGGCGAATTGTTCGTAAATCAGGGTGCTCGTAAGCCGGGGGCCGACTGTATATATATATATATATATATATATATATATATATATATATATATATATATATATATATATATATATATATATATATATATATATATATATATATATATATATATATATATAAATATATACACACACACACACACACACACACAGTATGTGGCCATTCAATCATAAGCACTCAGCGTATGAGATGATGGTCAGTCTAACATGATTTATGAATAATAAATGACAAATATTTTATTTTCCCATTAGTTACGATAATGACACGAAGTACATTGAAAGGCCCATCTTCCAAGCACCATAGTGATACTTGCTTTGTGTTTATTTGCTAATACTCTGGTGTCAACCCAGAGATTTTACTGCTGCCCGGCGTCCCAGGAAACAGTCATATTCCTGTTATGAATCATTGTCCAGGCTGCAGGAGAGTTGCCAGTGTTGCTACGCTTGAATACTTTAGCAACATGGAAATAAACATTTTGGTCAGTTGTATGCAACATTGATAGAAAGACCCATGTGGTTGTCCAATATGAAATTTGATTTGCTCAAGAGAAAAATTTGTGCTTGCTTCCTGGGTCTAAAACTTAGGAAAATATGTCTACATATTGTATATGGTACAGCAAGTTGTAACATAGCATCCCCCCTCGGAAAAAACAAAAAAAAAACAAAAAAAAAACTTAAAGAGCTACAAGATTAAAGAGTGAAAAGCTTCCTTGATACATACTAAAAAAAACAAAACAAAACAAAAAAAACACTTTTTCTTGACGTTTTGTTTAGGAAAGTGCTGGAGCCTTTTTTCGAAAGGTAACAAAACCGAAGCAAAAAGCTGCCATTTTAGGCCAAATGAGGGCGGATGTCAATGCTTGCAATGAGTCAGAACACTTGGACCTGATGTTCATCTTCCATGATCTTCCAATCCTCTAATGACCCACCATAAATTGTAAAATTGTAAAACAGGGGGTTCAAAAAACAAAAATGTATGAGCGAGTCTGCATAACCGAACCGCGATGACAAAAAATGTTTGATTTAATTTCTGATGTTTTTACATGAACAAGTGAAAGTCATACAATGTTGTGTCTTATTAAAGTATAGTGTGCACTTTTAAAAACAGTCGTACTTCATTTTTGTTTAATTATATAACAGTGTTTTTGGCTTTTATGACAGTTAGAAATGAATTGACTTTGTTTCCTTAGGGGGATATTGCCTTGAGATGAGAGCAAGTTTACTTTTGTCAGCTTTTTTTATTTTTAACTTGTGTTACAATAACATAAAAACACATCTTAAAATCCGTGACAGTAACACATCTGAAAATGTAAGGATGGCAATGAAGAACTTATTTAATTAAAATCCTTTAGGATTGTTTTTATTTTCTCACCATCAATGATCTAAGCAACAGTCAGCTTCTTTGTACAATTTTAGGCTATTTAAAACATAGCCTTTACAATCAAATTATTTTGTGATGGGGACGGCATTAAGAAATGAGGAGTTTTACTTGATTTTAAGTTTAGTTTTAGCTTTTGTTAGTTTGCTTTTACCGACTCGAACATTGCCTGGAGAGTTAACAAAGGTGATGGTAAGAGATGGGATTTGTTGCCTTTTGATTATTCCCTTAAGAAAATAGTTTTTTTTTGTAGTGAGTAACTGAGTAAGTTGAGCTTTTTTGTTTAAAAAGAATTTCAACAGATATATTTTTTCAATGCAGGTTATTTTTCGGAGTAAACTTGTTTTTCCCTTGTCAAGAGTTCTGTATTTTTATTTTAAAGTGCTTTTTTCACTTGTGAACAGACAGTAAGTGATTTTAAAACAAGAGGTAAAACGTTGCTGCGCAGTTAAAAAAGATTTTACGATCACGACAGCATGGATGAATTGACTTTACATTGTTTCTAAGGGAAAAAAAGAAGGTTTTGAAATTAAACAAACAGAACACTGCGTTATAATTAAACTCTAAAAGAAGAAGTCATTGAGGCTGCAGTGGATTAGCATCAAAAGAACGCAGCCAGTCGTACTTAACAAGGAATCATATGCTTTTGTTAAATTGCCTCCAGGGGGACATAATTATTGTCAAATGTGTCACTACAGTATATTCCAGAGCAGCGCTTCAGATGGAGAAGATTGCGCTGAAATTATCGCGGCGGAGGAATTTCTGCACTGGCATAAATCAGCGTCGCAACCTTATTGGACAACAGCCGCGTCCAAATGAATCGCCCTTGTATCAACATTTGCCTCGGCCGCCTTTTGACTGACATCAATCAAAGCCAAGGCTCGTATCTCGTCATCGCGGCCTTGTGGTTGGTGGTTGTCACATGACCAAGCAATGAGCTAAGGCTGCAAAGGATGTTTGATCAGTCTGGTTGAACTGGTTGTGCGACCGGTTAGGAAGCATTGAGGATGCATAATGAGGACAATTTGCCTTAATAAAGACCGCCAACCATTCATTATTAATAGCGTGTGAGTATATCTTTTCATCAAACACATTTTCAAGGTGTAACGTTCCAGTGACTGTTGCACGTGTACATTTCCTTTATAGAAGAGAAAGATGAGCGTGACTTTTTCGTTAACAAAATAACAGAACGGTGAGTAGCGCTAAAACGCCTATGCTAGCCTGAAATAATGCCTTGATATTGGAAATGATGTTAGTCATGTGACATCCGTGAATCCTGTCTATATTGTACGAATCCCTCTTTTGGCTAAAGTCAGCTGGGGTGGGCTTCAGCACTATTGCGACCCTAATGGGGATAAGTGGTATAGGAAATAGCGGGATGGTGTTGCGTAAAATTATTATTTCAAAAAATAAATTACCGTATAATTGAAACCATTATCAATACCAGATAAGAGTTTACGGTGCATCTGGAAAGTATTCACAGTGATTCACTCTTTCCACATTTAGTTATATTCCAGCCATATGCTAAATGTGATTAAATTCATTTCTCCTCAAAATTCCGCACGCAACACCGCTTAATGACTTCACGAGCGAATGTTATTTTGTCTCAATGCTGTGAAGTTGTGAGATAAATTCTATAAAGATTTTGGAATACGCTACACCATTTTATGATGATTTTGACTTTTTAGCAGGACGAGATTATCTGCATTCTTTTGTGTGTACTGTTGAAAGTATGTAGCTCAACAACCAATGAGCCAATGTTTATGTCCGTTGGCTGCCAAGGCTGTCCATTGAAACACGCACTGTACTTCCTCTACAGACCACAGACCAAAATCTGACAGCGATGAGATTTCATGTGAAACTATGATGGTTTATGATATGTGGTATGCAATCGAACAGTGATAAAAGTGAGTACTACCTAAAAAAAAACTATATAGCCTATGTTAAGAAAATATATTTTGATTTCAAATGAATGATTGAGATGTTTCAGAGCTGAGGGTTTCAGGGGAAAAAACGAAGCTGGCCGGAAATGACACTGCGTCTCTAGCAGTGGATTACGATTTGGTATGCGCAAGGAATTAAACCTTGGGGTCACCAGAGTTTAAGGCCGCACTCGCCGCCATCCCCCTGAAACCCTCAACCCCCCAAACCACAACACCCTCGCTTTCCACCATGTTGCTTCAGCACGAAAAAACCACCGCCTTGCTTCCTTCCCCCAGCTAATCATCCTGTTGCGGTGGGGGAAAAACACCCCTGTACCTTCAATGTGTTGGCGAACTTCAACAAGGTTTCAAATGCTAACTAAAGATAGAACATGAGAGTTGGTAGACGATTACGAACCCTTCCTCCCAAATTACAGCCATCCCTTCCCGAAGAAAATATTCACTTTTTCCACCCACAATTAGCCGTGACAGAAGTATGGTATTACCAGTATTTTTTACTAAGCTGCTGGGAAGGTATGCAAGCCTATCTTGAGTCAGGCTTTAAAAAACACTATCTATCTATCTATCTATCTATCTATCTATCTATCTATCTGTCTATCTGTCTGTCTGTCTGTCTGTCTGTCTGTCTGTCTGTCTGTCTGTCTGTCTGTCTGTCTGTCTGTCTGTCTGTCTGTCTGTCTATCTATCTATCTATCTATCTATCTATCTATCTATCTATCTATCTATCTATCTATCTATCTATCTATCTATCTATACATCCATCCATATATTTGATGCCCCCCCCCACACACACACACACAGACACTTTTGACAGAGATGTTTATATTTGGAATTTAACAGCATGTTACAACCCTTTTACTACAGATTTACAGAATACAGAATACGGGGGGGGGGGGGGGGGGGTTATGGCATGTATTACATACACCTTTACATATATATATATATATATATATATATATATATATATATATATATATATATATATATATATATATATATATATATATTGTAAGACACATATATAGCACATATCATTGATATATTTCCACAGTAATAGATTGTTAATTCAGAAGAAATTGTACAACACAACCTACCTTGTTGACAGTCGGCCCAGCACTGGCTTGTTGTGAATGGAAAAGTTGCTGAATGTCACTATGATGTGTAAATATGTATGTAATGAACCACTGGGATGTCATTCCTATACCCAATGCGATTTTTTGAAAAGCTGCAGGACGCATTGTCGGGAATGAAAGGGTTAAGCTGTATTCATGTGAACCGATACTTGCCTCCTTTCTCAGTCTTGTTTTTATAGTGTGAAGTGTCATGAAATCAAAACATATCAACGTTAGCCTCCTTTATGCTAAATACATTTCTTTTCATACAAAAACATCTCTTGTACCGCTGATTACTAGTGAACATAAAAAGCAAAGTTTTATAACTCCTGTTTTAGGAAGAGTGTGTACTTTCTTTTGTTGGGTTCAGTGATTATAATGTCCCAGAATATAAAATTCATTGGGTCTTGAAAGAGGAGTCCAAATGTTCCAAAATGGATGACAATATGGGGAAGACTGCTTTGAAAACGGCCGGCAGTGAATGAGTTAATGACTCTGTGGAGGGTGCCCATCAAAAGTAAGCATTTATAGGATCTGTACTTTGCATTTATAGAACAAGTAAAGCTTCTCAATGACGCCGAGACAAGCATTTTACAGACATAAACAATAAAAGCATCAGGAGGGAAAACAGAGAGAAGACAAAGAGTTCTTTTCATGTAACCCAGAACAAATAGACTTTGCATGAACGCTCCTTACAGTTTTATTAGTGTTGCTGTTTGCCCACACGTGCTTTCAATTTGCGGGGAGGGTCGAGGGTCATCATATGTCTTAATCAGCCCATAATAAGTGTCAGCGTGAACTCTCACCTCGGCCGTTCGAGGCTTCGTGGCTCGGGTGGCCGGCGGCTGGAATCTAGGCGATCGTATGAGATAACCACATTATTCATCGATGAATGTTCTAGATGTTCTCGCGATAGCCCGACATGCTCTTGTCCGTGGCTCATCTCGATGTGTGGATCCTGGAACGTGTAAAGTAGTACAACAAATCTTCACATTCACTCAAGACGATCAGCCAAGCGGTGACAATCTAATAAACATCATTTTTGCAATAATGTTGAAACTTAAAATAACTGATCAAGATGAAAGCCAATGACAATGACAAAGTTTGATTTTATCATGAACGCAAAGTTTTGAGGAGATGTTTTCATACTTTTTACTTTGCATGCACACTTAGTTTGTTCTTGGTCAGTTTAAACCTGGGCCAAAACACAAGGCTGTCAAAATAACATTTTTTTGCAATCAATTACATAGTCATAGTTAAAGCATTATTTTGTTCATTCAATAGATTTTTATCCTCTAATTTTTCAATTCCACCTTGCTAATTAGAAGGGATTATGCATCAGACTTTTTGGAAAAGTTGGAAAACAAAGCTCAGTCACACCCTGACGTGGACACTGATTGGCTATCATTGTGTTTGGCATAACCTGATTGGCTTCTGTTGTGGGTGGGAGGGCAAGTTCAGGAGCAAATGGAAGAGGCGAAAATGGAAGCGCGTGTAAGAGTTGTTGGTCCAATGAATGGTAAATGTAACTTTTCAACAAAACATCCCGAGGGTGAGTGACATGCATTCTTTGTATGAAGAAGCTTGCTGAGCATCTTAAATTTAGCATACCGCATAAATGCAAAGCACCCCTGCAGCTGCAGCATCAGTTAATAATAGCAACAAATTATTGTAAGGAGCCATTTCAAAGCTCTTTGCCAAACTGAATCTATTAAAGTCTGTTTAAGGAAATACATGACTGAAGTACCTTTTTCATTGTTGTATTTCAATCTGTTGATCTCTCCACCATTAAATTAAAAGAGATTAAAAGATTTAATAGAACAATTCATTACAGGTCTTAATTAATCTCTTTTTATTTATTTATTGACATCACCAGCAAATCATGTCCAATGGACAATTATTTGTTGGTTAATCTTTTGAAGAAATGGAAATGTATATTTTTATTTGCTCCATTGCAGTCACTTGTTTTTGCAGGTGCAGATCTTGCGCCTATCAAAAGGCCCTGTCTGACCTCTGTATGAGTCATATGTATGATCCTTTTTATGATGTTTTACTCTTTCACTTTTTCAAGAGTCCCGCGTGACTCTTCAAAAAGCAGCAGATGCATGTTTAAGCATGAACCTGTGTAGGAACGTGCAAATGTGGTGGAACAAATACAGTTCTCAGGCTTAGTTCAAACTGCCTTTTGCATTAGCAGTGTCCAATAAAAACACAAATATTTATGACATATATTCAAAATTATTAGCCTGACAACCATTTTCCTTAATATAACAAGACACTAGTGAATCTAAAATCAAGTAAAATTCACCTGGAATAATCTTGGTGTAGTCAAACCTCAAAGGACCTACAATAGAGGAAAAAAAAAGACATTTTTAAAAGATGCTATTTTATCTATTGTGAGTCATTTCAGGAAATTTCAGGGTAAAAACAATGACAGTTTAGGTATTTTTATTGTGTCAAAAAGCAAAACATTAACAAGTGTTAAGGATCTACAGCCGCCACATAAAGATCTCAAGTAGAGTTTTCAACACACACGTACACACACACACTACACATACACACACGGAAAACCTCTCGACAGGATTGACTTGAAGCCCAAATATCCCGGTGGGATAAAATAAACTCCTCGTGAGCTGTAAAGAAAACAGATAACAAGACGCAAACGTTCGTCAGAAGCGCAATCTCCGCCCCCACTCGCCGACGACGTGTGTGTGTTCAGTAAATGCGATTAAGGGTCAATGGCCGAGGAACATTTTGACACATGTCTTATATTTGGAGCGAGATATGGCCGACATCGGATCCAGAGTCCAGATGGTGGCTTCGATGTCGTGCTTTTTCTGCTGCGGAATGGTTCTTGGGAAGCGTTCCACGGTGAAACACGCGCACAATGACGTGACCTTGCGTCGCCACATGCGCACGTTCCGCGGAGGCCTTTTCCGACGTCAGCGCGCAGCTCTGGAACCACTAACGCGATTGTCTTTGTTTTGGTAAACACGCCTCTAGAAACCGCTGCGATCACAATGCGGGCTCGGTCGCTGCCAAAATGAATATGCGGGTAACGACACGCATTGGCCCGCTGCCCGTCCCCGCTGCTATTGATCCAATGTGGATTCTTCCAGTCCACTTTATTGCCCTAATGCGAAACATCCATCACTGAGGATTCCTGCTGTCCAAGTCAGCTGAAATTGCAGGATTTCCCCTTCGAGGTTGTGCATATTTAGCATCCGAGGTAGAAGACGCCATGCCTGAACTGGGCTAGAGGTCGCCGGCACAAGGACAGCTGCCTGTCAATTCCATCCATCCATCCATTCATCCATCCATCCATCCATCCATCCATCCATCCATCCATCCATCCATCCATCCATCATCGGGGATGATAAATACGTAAGTTAACACAACAAATAATTTAGGACAGGCTTTTAAAAATTGCCAATACTGAGGACCCCCACCATACGAAATAAATCCGATCCGGGGTTGGGATCGTAAGACGAACTCAGTGGGCAATAGAAACCTATGTTAATTAGCTAATGTGTGTAAAACTCCAGGTAAAAACATCAAAATTGTATATATATAAAAATTGGTAACAAAATAGTACATTAAGTGCTACTTATACATAACATCCATGTATACAATAGAATAAGATCATAAATAAAAAATATATAAAGGATTCATTAATCTTTGAGAGACGTGAAGAGCTTTTTATGGCCATATTCCCTAGCAAGGGTAGCTAGCCTAGCATAGCCTAGCCTTTGTCATATTTCTTGATTATCTCCAGCTTTGTTTCCATACTAATCATCTTCTTACTTCTCTCTTTAACATCACTAGCAATCTTGGGACCCATTGCTAACCCATTCAAGTTTGGACTAAGCACTAAAATGCACAATAAATATGATTTGTTAGCACTCACACAAGAACAAATCTTTAACATGCCGCCATTTTTACACCTTGACACCGACTAATAGCAGACCAGCATCTTAGTGACTCCCTGACGCTGACCAATAGCAGACCAGTATCTTAGGGAGTCATGATGCCGACAAATAGCAGACCGGTACAGTAGTGACATAGCCAGTGACGCATGTAATGATGTATGAACACGGTGCAACTCGCAGACTGACCGCCATGTTTGAGAAGAGAAGTTGTTGTTGTTGATGTCGTAAGGCAATCAAAATGGCGTAAAGAGAGGACAAAAAAAGCGTCACGGTCCAGGTCGTAAGTTGAAAAAAACGTAAGGCAGAGACATCGTAAACCGGGGGTCCTCTGTAATCAGAGCTGTACTGACTTTAAACAGAAGAACTGTAATTCGGCTTAATTTTTGTTGTGCGCATGCGTTGCTCAACTGGGGCAGAAAACAACCGTTAAAAACACTGTTTATCTGTCACGTTACAGGATTACAGCATGAAAGATATTCTTACTTTTTCGCGACAACATCTGGAGAAGATTTGACCGGAGCGTGTGGCGTAGTCGACTCGAGCGGCTAATTAAGAGTCGAGATGCCGTCACCGGCTTTGAGGTTCGCAACTTGCTCATCCAAACTGTCTTGTCTATCTTGACAGACTGTCTATCTGTCTGACCAGGAACTGGGATGAATGCCATGAGCGTGTTGCAAGCGCTTTGCGGTGGTTTCCAAGGCTCACCGCAAGGCTCGTGATAAGCTTTGATAAACACCCTCTTCGGATGAGAGCCCCAATTTCAGCGACGTCCAAGAAAAGATGTGAAAAAAGCCTTTCTACAAGGGCATATGAATTGATGATTTATTAGCTTGGTAACACTTTCTAAACTACCATATGCCATTTGACAAGAATAGCAAAAGTTAACTCCTGCTTGCCATATTGTAATTTCTACATCTGATGGAGGTAGCAGCAGGCCGGTTTGTCACAAACAGATCCTGTTTCAAGAAAGCTGCCACGGATAGCATGAATTGTACAACCTGTCTGTCTGTTGTGATGGTTGTAAAGCTTCCGAAATTGCCACCGAATTGCAATCTGGGACATAAAAAGATATTGCCGAGTTTAGGAGTGTTGCTTCAATGTCAGTTGGCAAGCTTACAGTCTTAAAAAAATGCAAAGGCTGGGATGTAAAATGCTGATAGTCTCATATTTGGTTGAAAAATAGGAGTGTATAATGATCTTTATGTTGTATAATATTAATTTTAACTTGTTGTTGAACTGAAAAATGGATACTTGTGCAGGCATTCGGACTGGACAGTTTTGGAAATAATATGGTTATTTTAGTTGAATCAAAACCACAAATAATATAATGACTGTTCATTTACTCCAGAACTTACAAAATATTAATTAAAACTCAACACATTGAAAACTTTATTCTTGAACCCTCACTTATAATGAAATAAGAAGAAAGTTGCAATTGAACTTTATAAATATAACTCATTTTTCACAGATTACAGTAGAAGAATTTATGCCTGCGAATGTTATCTGCCTACATGTGTATACAGCATTTGTGTGTGAATTGTGTGTTTTAGTTGTGTTTGAGTTTTAAAAACAAACCATGTATTAAATTATACAATGTGTGCAAATCTTAAAAAACACATCTAGGGTGTCATTAATTAGTCTAAAGCACGCTCAGGGATGGCAGACTCTTACAGCTAAATGTATCGATCGTGGTTGAACAGTCCATCACGAAGGGAGAATTGGTAGATCGTATGACATCGAGCAACCCCCCCCCCCCCCCCCCCCCCCCCCCCACACACACACACACGCAAAAATTTGGACTAAAAGCTCACTGCAGATGCATATATGTCACAGGTTGTATAGTATAGTATTAATTTCAGAACAACAACTAGATTTGGCCGGGGTAAAATGTTTACATTGCTCTCTCTATATTCTTAATGATTAAAGCAAGTTTTGGTGCTCTAGTCCATCCGAAAATTAGGTTAATATTTTTAACGTTTAGCGTGCATTCTGCTGACCTCAGCAATCCATAATTTTAGCTCAGTGGTACCACTCTTTGCATGCAAAAAAAAAAAGAAAAAAAATGGGCACCAAAGGTTGCATTCAGATGACTTCCACAACAATAGGAACTTGCAAACAGTCTTCACCGTTTAGCATAATCGTTTTTCTTCAATCATTATGATTTAGAGATCGATAAGGCGATATCAAAATACATTTCAATGAATTGCCTAGTGGGCAAGTTGATGTATTCGCCTTTACCTTTTTGTCTCAAATGGATGCTATACTCTGATCAGACAACAGGTTCAAAGTTGAACAAATTTAATACCAAGAAAAATTATTACCATAAAGATTGCCTCTATTAACCATGCACAAGCGGAAAACATTCTAACTTGCCCAATGGGATCTACTGATTTAATGGACTTGAAAAAGGTACTCAAAACACCTTTCACTGAGAAGTCATCTTCTAATGGCACAGCATCAGCAACTGGGGGTTCAGTGTGTTGTCCAAGGACAATTCGACTTGACCACAATGATGGGGGATCAAACCCAAAACCGCTCTACCACTGAGCCACTCCGGTCTGCATAATTTATCACAACAAACCTATACAGTCAACATGTGTACCCACCATGTTTTTAACTGATGCAACTGAGAGGAAATGTGCATCGCATTCAGCAAAATAAAAGTCCACTGGAACAGACAGTTTTGTCATTAGCCTAAGAAAGCTCAATAATGCAAATAACACATCAAATAGGGCACACAAAAATGCATCCAAAAATAACATTAAAGTTAGCATGATTAACTTTTAAAGCCTGCACATTTACAGTGCTTGTATTGGCTTTCATTAGCGTGCGCTTAATGTTGATTCCCTAAAAAATTGTGGTTACAACTTTCCTTTACACTCGAAATTCCATTTGACTATTAAACCAAGAAGTAATTTATAAATGTCTCAATCCTTTCCCGTCCCATCCCATGTTTGCCATATACTGCGGTCGCCTTCCTCTGACCGTTTGTTCTCCTTTTCACCCTTTGTTCCCGATTGAAGCCAAATCAGTAATAACTTTGTGTTGGAAACAGCGAGAGCAGCACAACGTGAATGTGTCCAAAAGCACACTACAAATATAAACAGGATTAAATAGCCAAAGCAACGCCACACTCACATTGATTGAATTAGCCTAATTGCTCCTTTTGGCCTCCTTTGGACTCATGCACGCCCACGTGCACATTCACACAAATATACAGCGAGCCTCAGTTCATTGCTTGCGCCCTGATAATGCAGATTGTATAGAGACCAGAGAAGTCCCAGAAAGTCCTCGGAACTACATTGGTTCTGAAAAACTGACATCCCAGATGAAAAAGTCAAAGTCAAAATCTGTTCACCTTGAGAGATGTTGGTAGGATCTTTCAAAACAAAACAAGCTAACTTGGATTTGAATGAAACTTGGTGTACTTGATGTTTGATTGTGGTACCACTTTGAGGTAAATTGGAGCGGGGGATTAAATTTTACTGGGCCTACTACGTATTACATGTATTACATGTACAAGATGCTACATGTCAATCATGAATCTCTGAGAGTTGGGATACTTTGACTCCTTCTGGATGCTAAACTAAAATATTTGACGCTCCTGACACGTTTGTATTAGAGAACATGCAAGTTTATGATTCACAAGGCAATTTCATGGACAAATCATTGATTTAAGATTGAAGTGATTGAAATATGACCAATCTTCTAAACAGAACCTTGTTAAATTCTCTTTCCAGCAAGACCTCATTTGAGAGGATCAACCCAGTAGTTCCAGAGATATAAGGATTCAAAAGGCGGTCACACCCCTTTTTTTTTTGCCTATAACCGTCCAATTTCAGTTGGGCGCATCTCCCAAACACCGGCTTCAGCACTATTACCATCAACAAATATGCCAAGTTTACATCACATCACATCGGCTTGGTTCAAATTTTCAGATTTATTCACGGTAATTTGCTATGGGAAGAGCCTGTTGTGCAATTTCTTTCATTTTACCCGAAAGCCAAATTTCTCTACATTAATTATATACAAAAAGAGAAAATCACCCAGATCATAGAGCCCAGCCAAGGTCCACAAATCCGTCCCCTTGAGACTACAAATATCTGCACTCGCATATACACCGAAACTGCAAATGTTATGGCCAACATCAGCGGGACTAACCAGTCCCCAAAATACGTAATCCAAAATGCGCATTTCTTATGCACGCACACACTGCCATGTGTGAAGGACTCATTAAAATCCAGCTGCCTCCCATCCGAGCTGATCCACCATTGCCAAAGGACGATGATGAGGATGATGATGATGATGCTGTTGATGATGAAGTGGATGCCGCTGGTCCCATGATGACATCACAGGCTGATGTCATGCGGGTCGGGTGTGGCAGCCTGACAAGCAGCTGAGAAGGGGAATGTTTCATTTTGTGTGTGCGTGTGTGTGTGTGTGTGTGTGTGTGTGTGTTAGGGCAGGGAGCAAGTATGCAGCGAGTCCTCTGAGGTTTTGCGCACTCAGTCAGATGTTTGGACGGACGTTCGCTGTTACGTTTGCGTCGTGGGAGGAAAGGACGGAGGAAGGGCAAGAGGAAAGTTGGACCTCAGCAAAAGTTAGACAGCATTAGAGTAAATGTTGCTAATAACAACGCTAGCTACCAGGGGTGGAAATAATAACCCATGAATCTATCCAAGAAATTGGCCCATTGTGTGGAGTTGATTAATCATGAGGGAATTTGAGTCAAAACAGAGTGCATTACTTGGCTGCAACCAGCAGAGGCACTATTGATGCACTTTCAACTGGTTTGTAGTCTGAACAAGAATAACTTAAAAGGAAGTCAAGTTCATGTTTTTTTTCCACAATTTTTTCCTTGCGCCCCCACTGGTCCAAACCTGGCATTCAGATTAATATTGAGTTTGTGGATTATGAATGAAGCAGGTACATTTACTTGTTTTTATCCTCAGGTAGGTGGCCATTTTGCCACTTGCTGTCAACTCAAAATGACATCTGTTTTTCAGAGCTCAGGTCACCACCATATAACAAATCACTTGTAATTTTTGTCTTTTGGTCCATGTGACATTCACAAGCTGAGCTGTGATTGGTGTGTGTGTGTGTGTTCAAACTGATCTTGGAATCAAAATGAAATTACATGATTCCTGCTTCAATAGATGTATGAAGACTCATCAATCAAAATAATTGAAAATTTCATGTCAATAGCACCTTTGGAAACATAATTAGTGACAAAATTCCTGATAATTTTATATATATATATATATATATATATATACTGTATATATGAGGACAGTGACAGTATGACATTATGACATTATTATGACAGTACCAAAGAGTAATTCTAACTCAAATTATTGTTTTGTTTGCAAGATTACGCAAAAAATATGCAAAACATTGAGGAAGGATGAGGACATGTGCCAAAGGATTTTGTTTCAGATCCAGGACTACATTTTTCATCATAGTTAACATTTTATCTGTATCGTGATTGAATCCTGAGGACAAATTTCAAGTCATATGCAGGGAGAGGTTGGATAGTCTGGCCTTGGGGGAGGTCCTATATGTTTTACTGAATGCTTTTCTAATTCACCGGGTTTTAATGTCTAAACTCCAACAGATGTTTCAAATTCTTCATCTTGACCCTTGTGAGATGTTCCATGAGAGTATAATTCCACCTACAGGTACAAAGTGCATCTCCTTAGCGATGCAAACAATTTAGGTCAATGGAAACTTCAGTGCCACCTCTAGACAGTGAGTTGGCAATAAAATGACGAAACACAGTAGATTCCGCAAACGTGTAGTTCTGCTGTCGCGTCACTGTAAATGTAGAGCAATTGCCGCTTCTGCTGTTTGGACTTTGCCCAGCCTCCTTGTGGCAGTAAATTGCAACACAACCCTCCCACGCAGTCTAACCGTGATTTAAAAAAAAAAAAAAGTATATCAGGAGCTGTAGCTATGCAGAACTGTTATGTTGTCACAGCAGTTCCAAAACAGGGTGGCCGAGTGCAGGTGTGACGTAGGATGCTAACCTGCTGTATTCCGAGAGTAGCGCGCCGTCCTATAGGAAAAAGGGCAGATAGCGGCCGGTCGGACGTGGGTGAAGTCACGGGAGGAGAACGGGGAAACCAGTTTAAGAATTGGCGATGACTCACGAGTGGGCGAAAGCACACAAAGTAGGCTATCATTCACATCATTTATATTGTCCGACATGCCAAGGAGTGACAAGGGGAAAAACTATGTTGTGGTACAAGTCAAGCGCAGAATGACTTTTTTCATTTTATTTTTTACACTGCATTAAGTCAGTCTTTCCCACCCTGTATGGGGCTAAAGCACACACTGTACATTCAAAAATGCAGTGGCACAACATTCCCCCCAAAAGTTATACAAATTATAATCATAGTTATTGAATATTTTTCAAAAAAAGAGGCCTCAAGAGATTTATCACGACTATCAGATGAGAATTATGGGTAAACATAAATTTAAACATAAAAAAGAGAAGAATACATTATTGTTGCACTCAGGTAACACAATTGCAATGTGTCGTTTTAGCGTAAATGAATTTTGGTATAAGCAGCTGAGACATAAAAGTCAGGCCTAACAAGTTTGTTGTTTAAAAAGGCTGCTTCGAAGAAGTGCGTTGATCGTGTGACAGTCAATCACAAACCAAAAGAGGTTACAAGGCCGCATACTTAATGCAAGGGTGTGCATACTTTTTTTTTTTTTTTTTTTTAAAGAGGGCCTGATTTAATAAGGTGAATATTCCGCGTGGGGGGGGCTGGTATTGAATATTTTCAGATTGGAAACTGGGCTCTTCCAAATGTAGATCAAAATTCAGTATGAATTGTATTCATGCCAACGGGGGTGCACAGATTTACTTCACCACTGCCATCTTGATGACGATGTACATCAATCAGTGACGTATAGGCAAATAACAGCCTCAATAGAAACAAACACAAAAACCGCCTGCTAAAATGTTAAACCACAGCAAAAGCATACGCAACAAAATATAGTTGAAATATGCTATATCATAGGCGTGGCCATTATTACATCAACAAAATAGTTGCTGATTGTGACAAGGGGATTCATGTGGAGGATTACTTTCCATTATAAATAAATCAAATCAGCCCTAGACAAAATAGACCTTCAAATTATTTGTGAAAATGTAATTGTGTTTTGTCAAAATTTTGCCTTCATTTTCCTTCAGAAGAAGCAAATCCTTTACAATTACTAAAGAAATTGAACATCCCAAATACATTTTCCATGAGAAAATCCCCCAATCAATGGAAAACTAACTTATACTAAAAAATAAAACACACTATTCAACCGCTCAACATTCCAAACCATACATTTCAAATAAGTCTGCTTTATTAATGAGGAAATTCCGACATTATTGAACGCAGTAGCATCTCCAGAAAATGTTTATGGTGGTGAAGAGGGGCAAGGGCAGTCTGCTGTTCGATTGAGGAACTTTTCAAATGAATGAAAAAAGACCAAAGCAAACATTCTGCCAGGGCAACAGCCAAATTCGGCCTTAAATCGGTATTTGTACACTCGGACCTGCAGCGCAAGGCCAGCCGATCACTAGCTCGTGGAAACCAAGGAAGTGACTTGCTATAATAGCAGATGCAGCTAGGAAGCCTACTGCGACTGCGTTACGTTACATAATTTGGATTTTCTTTTCCCCTCCGCGATGACGCACTTGCAAACATGGCCTCGCAAACCCCAGAGGTTAGCTTTACAGATGTGTAATTGACTTTTATAAGCCCTTGCTTTAGGAGCCCAGCGTCAAAGAAAGAAAAATAACTGCCAGTATTGGCACAGAGCAGTAAAACAACACCGGGCGGCAAAATGGTAAAAAGCTTATGAGAGTGAGACAGTCTCGCCAGTGTGAGTCTACGCAGATTAAAACTTGTGTGTGTTTTCTGGAATCTCATGTACGCCATCAAAAAATCAAGAAGGTGATATGTTATAGTAAACGGAATGGTTTGCTGTTACAGTTCAGACTTTATGTATTTGCACAGTGATGGGTGATTCCCACTGTTTGGACTGCTCTCCCATCACCTGGAATGAAGACTGTGAGGGTGAACGCAGATTACAGTCCGTGAACCAGTACGCTTAGAATGTTGTAAAGAACAGAAAAATATTGTGTAGAAAAGATTGGCTGGCTTGTATGTAGTGAGCAAAAGGTAAGCTTGTAAATATTGCAGTAAATATTGCACAGGGTATTATTATAGCGCTAGAAAAGTACTTATGACACAGTTGAAGAGATGCAGCAGATTACAAAGTAAGGTCAAGCGGGGAGAGAGGGGGGGTGTTGCTCGGCATAAGGCTTTACTGGGGTATAGGCCCCTCATTACTTTGGTCCACAAAACAAATAAACAAAAAACTGCGATGATTCAAGTAAACAAATAAACTCGGCTTGAATTACCCGATCTTTTGTCATGCGACTTCAACCTGAACGGGCAGGTTGCATTCATCTCAACGAGATATGAAAATAAACCTTTCCAAATGAGCAGCTAAATTGAGAGGATGGTTAAAGCATGAAACTTGTGCCAAATTGTTAATCTGTGTACCAGTTAGCATGTTAGGAGCATTATCAGTCACAATCACTAAATCCGAGACGGTGCAACTCTGCTCGTTTTGGTCAAGTCACTGGCGACTTTTCTTTTAATCTCTTGGCCAAAGCTGTGGCGCAGAAAAACATTCGGGATGGTATAGCCACATCGTGACACTGTACCTCTGACGTACGGAAGACGACAGGAAGCGGATTTGTTTCAAGATTTTTACAATATGGATTTTGGGATGTGGCGGCATGGTGGCGGAGAGGTCGGCACATTTGTCTCACAGTTCAGAGGTCCTGGGTTCAATTCCAGTTTTGGCCTTCCTGTGACTCACTCAATCCCAAAAATCATGCGTGATAGGTATATCGGACGCTCCAAATTGCCCTCAGGTGTGTTTGTGAGTGTGACTGGTCATACGTGGGCCCTACCTACTGCCTGAAGACAACTGGCATAGGCACCACCACGCCAGGATTTCTCTCATCTGATACTTCCAAACTGCAATGTATTTCTCAGGCAAGGTGAGCTCGGAGAAACGTCTGCGAAAACAGCACCCTGACAATCAATCATCTGCATCAAATAATTATTACCAAAACATCAATTGGTGACTAAAGAGGGGGTGCTCAGCCTGTGTTCATTTTTATCTGACGATGAGAGACTTTTAGGCAAGGCGGGCGATGCTAATGTATTCAAGTCCCTTGCAGGTCGCACGTCAATCCATTTGGCAATGGCCACCGTATCCCGCCATGTTCTGTCTGGCTTGGAGGAGTCGGGAAACCAAACAAGGGTACACATATTTGAGAGACATTTTGAGGAATGAATGGTGGGAACGAAGAAGGCATGGTAAAGATATTCGGATATTCACAATGTCACCGCTTGTGTTTGTTCAAGCATGCAGGCACATTTCCTACCCCGACTTCCTGTTGCAGTAATTGTCTTTTTATGGCCAGATCAAGCCACCCCTAGGCCTCAGGCAGGCAAACAAGATGTGCTCGCCAAAGACACCTGTTAGACGGCAGGGACACAATAGACGGGACAGGGCAAGGCACTTTGATGTCTGTTCAAATTCCAAGAAAGCATAAGGCTACGTTCACTTTCACATCTCTTTGTCATCGTATCTTCGAGCAACAGAAAGCCATTTACTTGTAAAATTCTACTTTTGTAGCTCATGCACAGCAATGAAATGATCGTTGTTGTTTTTTTTTTTCTTGGGCCTGAAAGGACCCTGGTTTCTCCAGAAGAGAGAACTGTTTTGCTCATAGCTACATTCTGGTCAAACGAATGATTACAGTTAGTGACCTGTTGGCTCACCTTCTCTCAAAAGATTCATTCTTTTGAATGAATTGATTAATCTTGAAGAAACACTAGCAGAATGCTAACCATTGTAAAATGGAGGTCAATCCAGGGATCCAGCTCCAGACTCCCAAGTGACAGTTGGCAGATTTACACCAGTGTACATAATAGGGTATGGAACACCACATAATATTCTGAGCGTATGAAATCTTGGATTCTGTGAAAATCTCACGGAGTTCCTACTACCCTACTTAGGAAGTAGAGCTACAAAAAAAGAACTACTATCGAATCTTTACTGGGTAATATACCGAATAACCAACTGTGGCACTATAGCTGACACGAAACAGAGTCAAACCAGCGTTAACGAACCACAACGCGCCGACAAACTTGACTCAGGCAATCGGACCCCAGACTCCCTGGGAGTGACAGTTGCCAGGCTTTCCTTGAACAACAGAAAGAGTTTAGCATAATACCTCATGAGTCCACGCCTTCGGGCGCCACCCAGCTCTCGCCAATGAAGGTGACCAGAAAAAATGAGGGTGTGGACCGCACATAAGCCACACTTATTACACTCATTACAACGACTACTTTGTCATTTGTTCATTTGGAGGTTTTTATAACATTGCCACTCCGTCAAAAATATCGCTTAGCGTGAAACCAATCTATGATTCAAAAAAAGCTGAGGAGCAGAGTTTTAAGATGGACTCAAGAGGATAAAACAAAACGAGTGCCAGCGTTGTTATCCGTCGCTCCCTTCCCTTCTGCTTTCCTTCCTGCTAATTCAGATCCGAGCTGCGACCTGTCTAAACAGCCGCCCTCCCCCCCGAGACGCAGACAAGTAGATGCGTCTGTCCTCTGCGCTTCCTCGCCAACCGGGGAACCGGGTTACATAACACAAGGTCGAAGGGTGCGCCGCCCCCTCCGAGGTCACCCGCCTCAATAAGCGACGTGAGCCGACCGGGCTCAATCTCCAGCCGGCTCCTCCCTTCCTGAGTGCATCCTGTGATACCGAGTGAAAGTAGGTTAACTTTTGGGTCCTGGGACTGGCAAATTCCAGAGCCTGGTAATAAAATAAAAAAAAAGAACAGAACACACTGGTTCAAACAAAGTATCACATTTGGAATTCCTACATTTCTACCCCCATTTGGATAACTAAAAGTGACCCAGGGACCTTAGTGCTGTATCTTGCAAACAAACATAAGAAGAAGGTTAACAGGCTGAAACGAGAAAGTCTTAATCCACAAAAGCCGCCTCTATCCCCAGACACTTTTTCCTCTGCTGGAATGGGTGCCAGCAATTACCCAAGACATAAACTCTATCTTTGTGCTTATCACTCATCGTGAACCCACAACAGGAAATGGTCGTATAATGAGCACACTGGCCCGGTGCGCCACGTAGCGAGTCAATTAGACGCCGCCGTCGCCGACCGTGATGATTACGCGCTTGTGTGTATTTCAGAAGTGGACTTTTACACGGCGGGTACACAAGGTTGCTTTGAGAGGCGACTTAAGGTGCATTTTTCTACTATTTTTGTCACTGTGGCACTTTTACGAGTCTATCTGATTATCCTCGCCAGTTAACTGACCGTATTTTTGTGACGTCATTGGAACGAGTGGCGCAGAAAACACTTCGATAAACATCTAATTGGTGCAGAGGATGACAAATACTAGTTTTCTTAATGTCAAGACTCATGGAAGAAAAAACATTAACAGCATTTTACAGCAAAACAAATGTTATGTCTTACGTTTTTTTTCAACATTTATATATTATGTATAATCTAAATATATTTATTTTCATATTTATTCATATTTTTTATAATGAATGGGTCTTTTTTTAGCTGAAAATTACACACTTGTGGAATAACAACACTTTTTTTCTAAAATGTCCTATTTTAATAAATATGTATACTTTGTTACAATAAAAACACTACAAGTGTTAGAAAAACTTTTTTAGTAAAGGTCCTCATGGCCATCAGATGTCCTGGTTATTTGGAGATGAAAAAAAGGAAAAAAAAATATAACGCATCTTATTTTAATAATAAAATGTAATGATTTAAATTTAATAATAACATTATGTAGTACAATTTTCAAATGATTATTAAAGAATTATGATTACATTTTGGGGATCAATAATGGAGGGGTTTTTTTGTGTGTGTGTGAGCGTGTGGTGTCAAAACTACGGCTGGTGAGCTATTTGAGGTTCACCATCCATTTTTCAGCAGAGCGCTGGATACTTTCAAAACAATGTATCAAACGACACATGAGGCAAGCAAAAAAAAAAAAAAAAAAAAAAAAGTTCTATTACTAATAATAATTTGGCTTACATACTGTATGGATTTTTTAAATATGCAAAAATATTTACTAAAACATATTTATAACAATTTCTGTTCAAAACTGTGGTGACTAAAGATTGTTTAGTTTTAGAAGAATAAAAAGTGCCGTGTCAAGGTCCAACTTATGAAGATACCAAATGAAAATGTTTGGACATGTGCACACAATATCGCAAGGCAACCCCAACCAACTTGGAACTAATCCATAAAAATTAAAATGAAATTCATATGCAGGAATCCTCTTTAGACTTTGTGGTAATATGCCACCCATGACTTCATGCAAGACTGCTTATGTGCTATTGTTTTGGTTAGCGCAGACTTTCAAATGGACTCAGCAGGTTAATCTTTTAAAGTCTGTCTATGTCTTTTAACACTTTTTTATGTGTGTTTTTATAGAAAGGATTATTTATCAAATAAAAAGCCACGTTGAACTCAGCGTTTGAATAATTCCAAGCTACATTGTCGAGGCTATCGCATTATACACAAGTTTAACGTACAAGTGGAGCGTTTTCATTTTTTATTTTTATTGTGCTTGGCCATATTTGCAGACCCATAAAAGCTCAAAAACGTTTTTTAGACTCGGGTCTGAGAATGAATTAACTTGGAAAAAGCATGAAACTTACTTCCTTGTTTTTACTTTTTTTTCCTCCCCTGAGATGTTTTTATAAGCAGCGTGGGCTACAATAATTTACAGCCATCAAAATTATTCATATGTTGGCCACATTTTGAAATGGCATGCATTTTTTTTGTGGCTCTTATGGCTGGAAATGACACGTGAAAGTGACTAAGTGACTGAGTTGTAAAAGCGCCATTTTCATCGTTTTGAACGTTTTGATTATTAAAGACTCAAACCCAGAACCTTTGGACTGAGGCATGTTACGTCCGTCCATGCGTTTTTCTTGTTCCTCGTCCTACTGTGGCTTGTAGGTGAGCTAGAGCTGATCCCAGCCTACATATACAAACAAACATTGACACCTAGGGCAATTAAGTCTTCATTGAAGTCATGTTATTGCAATGTGGGAGTAGCCAGAAAAAAATCTACGGGCCGAGTTTGAGTTTCAAACACAGGACCAATCCAATTGTGAGGCAGGTGTGCTCACCGCTACTTCACTGTGCTCCTCAGAATGGACCTGTGATATTGTGACTCAGTGCCCGCACCCCTTAGTGTTGAAAGCAGTTGTCAACCCACCCATCTAATTATCTGAAAGCCCAACGAAATCTCCCATGCATCTACGGAACACGCGATCTGAAACGGGATCCGAACCGAGATGAAATCTTTGTGCTTGTCACTCATTGTTTGGCCTGTCCCGATAACACAGAAAATTTCAATACCAGGAGTGTGTCATCCATTGGCTAAAATACTGTGAGAATGATGTGGAAGAAAATGACCCAAAAATGATCAAAATATTGCATAAGGGTTCAAGGAAATATTACAGAGGGCGCACATTTGCAAAAAAAAGTTTGAGAAATACTGATTTATATCAAACCTGAGCTAGATATGTAAACTTAACCCTAGAAAACCTCAAGCTATTCACAACCAGTGTTGAGCAAGTTACTTCAAAACTTCAACGTGTTATCATTTAATCGTAATTAGGTACATTACAATATTAGTGTATTGAAAATGTAAAGCATTACACTACTATTGCATGACTTTTACATTAATCTCACCAACATAACTGTAAATATAGATTTTCCATTCTAAATGGAGCTCATTACGCTCATTACACATCCAGTGAAAGGTTGGCTTAAGCCTAAAAACAGTACAAATCATTTCATCTGTATTGTATTCGACACCTTTAAAGACATGATACAAAATCTTTTTCTGTATTTTAATACACATTGACCAGAATTATTTATAGAGTATTATTCATAGCAATCGTACAGGGAAAATTGGAGTTAGCTTACCTTGTCGTTATTGCTAGTTGCGACAGGGTTCTCATTGACAGGGTTTCGAAATGTAGATCGAATCCACTGTGGAAAGCGTCAGCTTATCTTCCACGTACGACATACTCCGCCACGAGTCTCCTAACCTCTTGCGGTCAAAATGGCATCCCTGAGCGAGAGAACGATCATTTTGCCTGCTTTGTTTTATCTTCTTTTCACTAACTTCATATTACTTTGGCACTGCTCTAAATTGTTTGTCAAATTACTGGTGCTATTTGGCGAAGTGGACAGCTCTTTAGGTGTCGAGCACAAAGTGCACTTAAATATGATATTCTTTTTATCTTTACCTCTGATGAAATCAAGTAATGGGCATGGTGGTCTTGCTGTGTTTGTAGCGAACTTGGGGGAAAAAAACCCCCCACCACTTTCAGGTTAAAAATGCATTGCGTTAATCTCATTTGTACCAAGTAAAATATTACGATTTTTTGTGTGTAATGCATTACACTACCGTTTTACAGACAAAAGTGATGCATTACAGTAATTACATTACTTTTGTAATGCCTTACTCCCAACACTGTTCACAACTAGCTGTTTTTGAACAACTTTCAATAGCTTTGGGAAGTTACTTGACCAACACCAAGTCCCACATTCTGATTTAGAACCAGAATGGTGTTATATTGCTGGCAGGGCTGCAGTGTGACGCTATAATGGAGCTAACACCCTGGTTGCGGGCTTAAATGGGGCTTCGGGGGTGACATAATACTACAGAGACCCTTCAACGAACGACCCAACGCAACATTATTCGCCTTTCTCCCTCCAACGCATGCTCCTCTTTGGGCCAATGTGCCAATCTCGTTCAAAAGTTAAATGTGAGCCACAAGTCGGAGCGAGCCAAGGTTTACGGCGGCCTGGCGGCGCGGTGACAATAAACACGCAGCGGCATCATAATGGCACGAGCAATGGAATACTACTCCGGCTTGCTTACGCACACATCACAATGACTCACACAGGGAGGGGAGGGTGCACCCCCTTACGCACACGCACACACACGGGCTCTCCCGCCCTTCTGCGACTTTGCGGTGACGCATTAAAATAAAATAGGAGAGGAAGAAGAAGAAGAAGAAGAAAAAAAAAGACGTTTGACAGGCAGTTACACAAGCCGGAGCCAAGCGTGGGACGAGTGTGTAAAGTTTCTTTAGATAGAACTGCTCGAACGGATCCAAAGAAGCACTCGGTGTATTTAGCAATGGAGCAGAACCTCCGAGATCGCAAGGTTGTTTTAGCCTCGGGTTTTCCCATAGGAACTTATGGAAAGAGAAAAAAATCTGAAAATGGGTGAATGTTGCCGTCAAAACCATTGGTAACATTTGTGTAAGAATGACAAGTACTGGCTGTAGTCAAAGGAATAAAATGACCATTTGGAGCATGATTTGATTGAAGTTATTACTTAGATTACGTTTGGGTTGTTCTGCCAAGAAATCAGTAGTTATGTCTTTTGAACTGTATTTACTCATGCAAGATGCGCGACGCTTGTCATTTTAACTCAAATTGGGATTTTTACAAAAACAACCTCCTTGTGATTTCAACTTTAATTTCCCAGCTGCCAACAGGTTCAAATTGTAATTGAAGTGTGTGAGAAATATAGATTGGTAGACGATGCGCACCATGAACAGATGAATGAGACAAAATATTTCAACATGGGATTTCAACATGGCGACATTCAAATTCTAATTCAATTTGTCCATTTTTGAGTTATTTCCATGTATCATTTATCATTGAAGGGAATCAATTTTAGAATTCAAATATAATATCTTAATTTTCATTTTTGTAGGCATAGGAATGATTTTGTGGAGACAAAATATTCATACTGTATATAATACTAATGTAGGATTTTTTTTCAAAGTTTTGCAAGTTTGGCTATGGAAGGCTCTAAAAATGTCTGTTAAAGTGAATTCAGCAATTACGTTGATTATTTTAGGCCTTATTTCATTTAGTAGTAGATTCTTCAGACCTTCCTTTATCCAAAAACCAGGAAAAAAAATTGGAAAAAATATAAATAAGTACCTCAGATTGAATGTCTGGACTCTTAATAAACATGTCTTTGGGAATGAATGATTTCAACTTCTAGCTCTTGATAAAAAAAAAAAAAACAAAGTGGTTCTGAAATCACATTCAATCCCTTAAGTATTTTTTCTCAGTACAATTATTACCAATTGAATGGTAACAACTGTCAATAATTAAATACTCATAGGAGTCAAATTAAATCATTTACAAATATTGTCTTTTCTGTTATTTTTCAATGACAGTGTACAGTGCAGTACGGGCCACAGGTTCTTCTCTTTCATTTTCAGGCAATGATGGCCACTTGTTTTGACTTATTTAGCTGAAATTCCACTAATTACCTTAATAAGGCAAACCGGTGAAGTGAAAAGCATTTTAGATGACTCATCGAGAGAGCAAAGGGTGGGAATTTGGAAGAATTGAATATAAAACACGTTCTCAGTAATCTTACCTCCTTTGTTAACCGCACCAATCCACATGTTCATTCATACTTTTGATGTCTTCAATGAAAAGCTACAGTGTAATTAGTAATGAAAACAAAATAGGTTTTTGGGGCTGGTATTGTATATGTATGAAAAGGACACATATGAAATCATATCATGATACAGGTTATACAAGAAAAAACTGAAACAAACCCATTCAAATGCAAAAGCAAGTTTTACTGGAATTTTAGGCTACACTAAATGTTTTTTAAACCTTTCATTGAAGATGCAGCTTTTGGCCCCTGAAAAAATTGGATTCCAAAATTTGTTGGCAGCACCTGCAAGGTTTTAGCGGCTTTTGTTTTGGATCTTGTTTGACAAGACTTCATGAAATGAAAGCATTGTATAAAAGGCAGCCACCTGACTCACGCAAACTAGCGAGACAATCACACGACACTAAATATGCAGAAAGCCAATGAGATGAGATGGTCTCAAAATTTTACGCGACTGAACGCGACATCCACCATTTTGATTCGAAGCAGCCTTTTCAGACCAACTACTATTGGGAATTTGAGCCGATGGGCTACTTGGAAGCAGATCAGTACAAGTCAAAAGTTTTCTCATTAGTTAGAAACACCCTGAGTTGTTAATTGAATTATTAGTTTAAAAACATTTGATCAAAGCAGAGTACGTTTCATAATTGAGATCCTTCAAAGAAGTCACCTTTTGCCCATACTGCTTTGCACATTTTGGTATTTTCCCAGTCAGCCAAGCCAACTGGAGCAACAGTTGTTATATATATATATATATATATATATATATATATATATATATATATATATATATATATATATATATATATATATATATATATATATATAATATATATATGTATTTTTCCCCTCGCAGCACACAGAGCAGAGTGTTCTTACGCTAACGCATCGCTAGCACACACATATATACAGTATATATATATATATATATACATATATATATATATATATATATATATATATATATATATATATATATATATATATATATGTGTGTATGTGTGTGAATGAGCACACCAGTTCACCAATTAACATAAAATTTGGTCAATGTATCGATCAGAACAAGACTCACATAAAAGTAGCGCCGACTCTTGAAACTGAAACAGGAAGACCATTTTTGTTTGAAGCAACATTAAGACTTTTACTCTGGAAGAACCACGAGGAAATTGAGCAAATTGAACCCCCGTCTAAAGCAATTTCTAAGCCACATGTTATACATGGTGACAATAAATTCAATTTTTTTGTCTATATCTCCTCACAGAACAGTATATGCGTGGAGCATGGTGTCTAAGTTAGATGATTCTTTTGAGGATTAGAAAAACGTTGTTGTTCAACCTGTTTCAACCGTGGACATGACATTGAGTGGATGTCTCTGGCTTAACGAGATGCATAAAAAATTCCCGAGGACCCATGCCCAAAATTACATCATGTCAAAGTTTGATGATCATTTTGAGGATTCGCCAGGAAAAAGGGGGTGCCTTCATAGCTGTGCCCATCTTTAATTATTATTATTATGATGTATTTTAAACTCATCATGTGCCAAAGTGTGAAACAATTTCAAGACATCGATGACATATTACGACTTTTTTTTTCTAAAAATAGCTTTGGAAGCTGTTTGAAGTGGATGCCTAAAGGGAAAGTGTCATAATTGGAAATGGCAAAATACAGGTGATGAAAACGCCGCTTGAGTTTGCAACGCCAAAACTCCTGAAGCCCATCACCAGCAAACAAGCCCAAAGACGCTCATTGTGGCCGAATAAAGGGCAGCCCCAAATAAAAGGCTCCATTGATAGCGTGTCCGGTACTTTAAATAGCCGCCTTCGTCTTTTCTCGGCCCCGAACGCGGTGACAGCGGCCCTCGTAGCGTCCAACACAAACAACAAGTTGTATTTTTCCCCTCGCAGCACACAGAGCAGAGTGTTCTTACGCTAACGCATCGCTAGCACACATCCCCGCGTCGTCATTTTTTCCCCCCGAAGACGTCTGTCGAGGACGTGAGCTCGCATACGACTGAGTGCAACAAGGTCACGTTGTCGTGTACGTCATTTGGAAGTCAGGTGCATGTTTTTTTTTTTTTTTTAAATAGTAACATGAGAAAACATTGGATATGTTCCGTTGTAATTATCCTCATTTACGTGTCAGTCAAACTGAAACCCTAATAGGTGTTAAAAAAATCTTTTGGGAGTAAAAGTTACAGTAAAAGTAGTTATAGTGCTAAGCAATTATGAACCTTGCCGCAGCAACTGAAAAAAAATATCGCCCAAAGACAAAATTGCGTAAAAAGAAGTGAAATTTTACCTTGCAAAAATACAATTTATGCTGTTATGTTCTATTCTGCCCCACAAATCCAGAAGTAACATTATAATTAATACTGTATATGTGGCTTATGAATGAAATTGAAAAAAAAAACTATTTGATCCACCTCATGGGGACGGCCATTTTGTCACTTGCTGTTGACTGAAAACAACGTCATAGTTGCTCAGCTGTTTTCTGAGTTTGGTCACATGTCATTTGCACGCTGAGCCATGATTGGTTGTTACCTCGTGATAACAGAACTGTCACAAGAGTGTGGAAGGGACTGTTCACAGACTGGTATCAAAAATTTTAGTGAGTACTCGATACATTGAAATAAGCCCCGTATCGGCATGATATCATTAAACGGTATCAGTATTCTCTAATTGAAAATAATAAAATAAAATAATCAGAGTTTTTCAGAGAAATATGATCAAAAACATTTTTTAAAAAAATCCTATAAACTGGGCTGCGACAGACAATTCCAATTCATCAAGTAACATACCATGCATGCTTTCGAAAAGTGGGAGGAAGCAGTGCCCTCAAAAGTAAATCCCCAACTGCAAGACACTGTGCTGCCAGATGTACAGTGTTTATCTTTTTTTTTTCGCAAATAAGACGTCGAGTGTCCTATAATCGCTCTGATTTTACTCTCAACAAAGGATGCAATAACCACTCGTGTGTGATTCCTGAAAGCAATAAACTTTATATAGACTATGACTGAATGTCTATGAATCAATCCTCTTAACTGAAAAAAACAGTCCAAAAACAAGTTCAATATTTTTTTACACATCTGTTCACTTTCTGATGGCACAACTTTATTGCATCAGTTCCTGTGATTTGAATAACAATTACCTATGTCTCCAATTCATGTGTGAATAATAAAAAAATATTTGACATCTTCCAAGGGTTGTCATGACCTGAGATGAATTGTATTTCTTTAGCAGATGGCCAACATTGGAAACAGTTGCCATGGATTTGTCATGTTTTATGGACACTTACGAGCGCGGGAATTTCTACTGTAATCCACTGCTGGATTACACTCCGATTGATTAGTGCTCAGATCCTTCCAACTGTTTTGACTTTTGATGGTATTTTCAAATTCGGTGCTAATGATTCCCATGTGAATCTTTAATTTATTTCATTTTCAAAAGTCAGTAGCTCTCGTTTGACATTTTTGGCACGAGTGAGAGTTCTAAATGAAAAGATTGATGATATGTTGTTAGCTTAGCCTAGCATCAACACTGCAAAACATGGCAGCCATAGGAAAAGCCGTCAAAGCCTTTGAGCACGTTAAAATGCAGTTTTCCAAATTAGCTACGACAAAACTGGCGAGTTTTCCGGGCAGTTTTGGTTTGTTTGTGGTCTGGAAACACTGCGCCAAACGCTAAGCTAAGCAACCGAGTCGCTGGCTAGGTTGGAGATTTAGCAGGCAAATATAAGAGAGATGTCATGTCACATTTCCCGAAGGCGCAGTTAGCCGGCCACAAGGCAGCGCATCAGATGCACCGCTATGACCCATCTTTAATTTATTATCGGGGTTCTCATTGCTGCTGCTAACTGCTACCCACTAACCACTTTGGTCCGCTAGCCAAGTTAAAGTTTGTCTTTTTTAATGATAAAAAGAAACCCTTCTTAAACTTCTTACTGGGGCTGAAACGGGTCAAGCCATTTGAATAGCTCGGTTAAAAAAACAAAAAAAACGCTCGAGGCATTTTTTCCCTCTCCTGAATACACACTTATTAGTATCCATGTCAGAAAGATATGCCAAGTCAACTGGAGCAACAGTTGTTAATGCTCGGCTTTACAGTAAAAAAAAACACGGTAGAAGTGCGGTGAGATCAACTTAAAAATAAACCATACTTTACCAAATAATATATGGAAATGAATGCATTGGTACACTTTTATGTCACGCTGTGACAGCTTGCCTAATTTCTCTAATGCCACAGATAATTCTAGCTCTTGATAAAAAAACCAAAGTGGTTCTGAAATCACATTCATTCCCTAATTCATTCCCTTATTCAGAGCACTAAATAAACAATTGAATTACGCTGACACTGACCTTAACATTCCGCACCTGTCTTAATCGTTATACCTAGCTGTGTCTAGCATAATTTAGCCGCTAGCCAGCAGCGCTTAAGTGCTCCATTTAGACTGGCATGATAGATGTAAATGACTTACTTTGTTGATGACATCAGGACAGTTGCCATTCCTACAACAAACCAGGCTGACTCAAATATGGCGTCAGCTAAGTATCTAAATTCTAATATATATATATATATATATATATATATATATATATATATATATATATATATATATATATATATATATATATATATATATATATCACCCTATATACCTAACCATAACCCTATATTAGATAAAAATATGCTAAAGACTTGATCTTGTGCGAGAGCTTACAATATATTCATTGTGCAATTTAGTGCTTAATTTCAACTTTAATTGGTTAGCCATGGGTCCCAAGGTTGCTAGTGATGTTACAGGGAGAAGTAAGAAGATCATTACTATGGAAACAAAGCTGGAGAAAATCAAGAAATACGAAGAAGGCGTCATTAACCTCTTTAGAGAATATGGCTGTAAGTAGATTAAGTCATGTCATTCCAAAGGTAAATAAAATTTCAGTTTTCCTGATATATTTGCATTTGGTCTTCTTTGTTTATACTTCGTTTTCACCAAGCATAAAAATATTTTTTATTTTTATCTGAATACTCGGTATTCGATTCACTTTTTTTTTATAGGCTATCGGAATACCAATAACATTCCATAGCTGCAGCCCTACTTCTTTACTAGAATCTAGGGATGGGATTTATCAATTTTAATTTGTTTTTATCTGCATTCTTATTTTCCGGTTTCCTAGTTCAAAGAACATTTGTGCAGATGTGCAGGACCTTCGCTTAAACACTGCAGTGAGCAGTGTGGAGTATAGTATATCTAATTGTCTATAGGCAAAGATCCTTGCAGAGTTTCCATGTATAAATCGTGCTAAATACATATTTAAATAAATAAAGCAAAGGCAGCTGGGAGAGGCTCCATCTCATCCGTGACCCTAATGACGACAAGCGCTATAGAAAAATGGATGAATGGATGTAAGTAAATTAGATTGAATTAGAAGAAAACACTTTGGGCAGGGCTATACTGTAACTCTAAAAAACAGTTGGCAATTCCTCCATATCCAGAAATGACAACATTTTCAAAAACTGTAAAATATGCTAACAACCAGGTCATGTCACACAAACGATCAGAACGCTGAACATTTAAACATACTTTCTCGGCAGCTTCACGTTTTTGGGACTGGTGGGAAAGTATCAAATGATTACAAGCGGTATAAAGCGGGCCGCAAAGGTCTACTTTACGACATTGTATTCCATGTTTAAGTATTTCTTCGAGCCAAAACGCTGCGACACCACAAGTGAGTTCACTAGCTGGTGGCCCATCTGGTTTGAGTAACCCCCAAAACCCCCCTCAAAACTCCCTTTTCCGCCTCCTCCGCATGATGTCAATAAAACGTCAAAGTGGAGAGACGATCATTTAAATTGGGCCTGTCAAGCAAATGGCTTTTTGCTCAGTATTCCGGCAGGGACCGTCCGTCTGAGATGATTTGTACTTTGATTAAGCTTACCGCAACATGCCATGTTCTATTATGGACAAATCAGCTCGCTTGCTCATTACTGAAGGTATACTGTACTATAAAAAATATGGAGCAAAGGCATGAAAAGTGGAGAATCGGACATCTGATTTCTGTCGAAACCTTAAAACTTTATACCTTGGTGATTTGAAGAAATATTGTTGAAGTTTCGGCTCTCTTCTTGCTTGTCGGATTTATTGCAGAGCCTAAACTCCCCCGATCTTTCCGCAGCATCAACATATTGAAGGAGACAAGAGTATTTATGTATTCAATTTTTCCGTAATTTAGCTCTTTGCTGTCTTAATAAGATCTGTCTGTGATGAGTTTTCTTCTAAACAACCAACAAGCAAAAATTAGAGAACACTACCCTCTCTCAGAAGTCCTGCTGAAATCAGTCTCATTCGGGGATCTATCTATCTATCTATCTATCTATATATATATATATATATCTATATATATATATATATATATATATATATATATATATATATATATATATATATATATATATATATATATATATATATATATATATATATATATATCTGTGCAACATTGAGAGGAGGAAGTTGAGAGACACCAGACCCAACACGGTATATGAGTTTAAGGCCGCTATCGAATTATCCTAGACCTCCATAACACTTCTGCAGTACCCACAGGCTGATTGCCTCCATGCCACGCCACATTGAAAAAGTCATTTCTGCAAAAGGGTTCCCAACCAAGCATTGATGTTCAATGTTTCTACTTAGCTGTGATTGCTTCAGCCTGCATTTTATTTGTTAATGGAAGTATTTATCAGGTTTCACATTTATGATTGTTTTTGAGCAGATCGAACAAAATGTAATCAGTGGCTGGGGAGGGGGCTTAAATTCTTCTGTATCACTGGTATGCAATACACTAAATGTGACTTGGTTTTATAATTTTACACTTCACGGGTGGGCAGGCAATCCAGAGACCCGACTAACAATTAAGAAAGCAATTAGCGTTGGCCCGCTATAGACGATTGCTGTTGTTATTGTTATCGTTTCACCTCTTCGTGGAGTGCGGTTGCCCCCAATTTGCCAGCTCCTTTCCAGACAAACCTGGAACAAAACGGGGCTACATGGATAAGGTCACACATTCCCAAGTGCTCCCCGCGGGATAACAAGCGAGTCGGCTGCGCCTGCTCTGGAACGTGGAAGGCCTCGTACGCGCACCGCAATCTGACAACAATTACCGCATGGATGTCAGCATATCATAATGCCACTTGGAGATGGGCCGCAGATGATTTGGAGCTGGAAAAGCCATCCAGAATTCCAACATCTACGATCAATCAAGTCGAAACGTAACAGCCGAGTTGCATCGGGGGAACGTCGACACCTGATTAGCCCGCCAGTGGCTCTGGGAATACTTGTGATCTCTCGCAGAAGCACAACTTGAATCCTCATATGTTTCCATAGGAACCATGCTAACGTCGTAAAGTTGTGGTCTTGCTTTACTGGCAAGCTTTAACATCACTTTTTTCCAAATTAGATTGTTCGTATGTAGCTCTGGAAGTTCTTTTTTTTTTTTCATGAAAGCATGCACGAAGGCCCCGGGAAGAATAATGGCAACATTTAGGGGACGATAACTGCTTTGCTGGCTTCAGGCGCGGCTCGTATTGAGTTGCCGGCTAGCCAAGTCACATGGCTGCAGATGCTATGAGAGGCCTCTTGTGATTGTCTCCTTATCTGTTTATGTCATTAGCGGACGGCTTAAAACTGGCGAGAGATGCCATTAATGAGCTCGTGAAGCATCATTTATTCAGGGGTTCTCATTTTGCTCGTACGGTGGCCCGATAACAAGAATTTGCATGCAAGTCGGAATTCGCCTCAGTAAAATCAGAATTACAATAAATATTTTTATGACAAACACCCCAAAAATGTTGTAAAAATCCCACCTTATTTTGGTCTGGATCAACCAGATGTTGGTCCTAGTTTTATTTTGCATTGGCATATTTTTCACTTTGTTATTAGTTATAAATAATTATAACAGGCGTTGCAATTGTCAGTAAGTGAATGATTATTTGAAATAAACTGATTCTAATGATTCATTATTTCTTAAGAGAACTGTATGTCTGTATTGACTAACATATTGAACAAAAAGACACATTGCAAGATTTAATTTTCAATAGATTTTACAGTTCAATACCGTTTACATGTTCAAAGAGAGGTAATATGACAGTCGAGAAGAATACACTCAATGTAGAAAAAAGCAAAAGCAAAAACAAAAAATGATTTTAGGGCAGTATATATTTAATCACACCAGATTGTATGACTTCAAATCGTCATCAAATGTAATAGTTGTATTTAGAAAGAAAGTACACTATAAATGATGAATTTTGCCATCAAAACGTTAATAGTTACATATCAAGTAGGACAGCCCTTATTTTAAAAATGATTACAAATTGATAAGGCGAAAAAATATTCTGTCATTTTGATTGCAAAAAAAACAAAAACAAAAATGTTATTAGTAATTCCTAGTAATTAAACACTTCCATCCAAGTGGCAACACCGAGTGTCATTTGTGGTCAGTATCTTCAAAATGTAACTTAAAGTAACTGGTAATCTAACTTAATTACTTTGTAAAGAAAGTAATCATAAAGTAACTTTTTGAGTACGTTTTCAAGGTAACTGTGGCAACGCTGTGAAAACAGACTTGCGAAACTTGTTTTCAAACACACAACTCAACCAGTTATCTATTTTGTTTGATTATCACTCTGTTTCACATCACATTCACGGAGTACATGGCTCAACCCAACTCATTGTTGATAGCGCACATAAATATTGAAGTGGTCTTCTAACATCAATTATTGTATGTCCCAAAAGTTTTCCAAGCAGAGCAAAAATTTTCTCTTAACACACCAAACACAACATGATAATTGAGCAAGGTAATCTTTTGCAGCGTTTGGTAATCAGATCATTGCGGCGTTACTGCTATGTGTGTGCCCCACCGAATGACGCTTATGTCCAAAACAGAAATGACAGCGCAGAAGCGCGCCCGGAATGGCGCGAAACCAGCCAACCTGATGTTTATCGACACTCCCAAAGTTTATCCAAACATTTTTGCACATTTTGGGTCAAAACAGATGCGGATTTGGAAAAATGTTCTCATCACAAAAATGTTTTGTGTCTTCCTGAGTTCAGTCAAGGCCATCTTGAATAAAGAATTGAATTTCCTCATGCAACGTTAATGTACAACTACTGTTGTGCTCAGGGTTACAGACAGTAACCAAGAAGAATGTGTAAGATCTTTTTTTTTTTTTTTTTTAATAATGGCACACGAGGCAAAACACAATTTACTTTTAATGTGGTTAAAAATTAAACGACAATACAAGGCATTTCAGAATAGCCCAATCATTAAACAGAACACAGAAAAAAAAAGAGGTTAAGTCAGTCATACTTTGCAGAAAAACTGCTTATTTTTCATGGTATATAAATTTATGAGCATTACTGTACGCAACCATGTTCTTCTACGGCGCTTTTCATCATTAGCGTTTTGGGTGATCTGGAACCTATTCCAAGGTTAACTTCCTGAGTCGGTCCATGGCCAATTGCATATTGAATCATTCGCCACTACCGACGATTAAAGATGTTCAAAGAACAGGGATTGAACCAGAACTTTTTTTTACAAAGGGTGTCCAAGGTGGCCACAGGGAGTTTAAGGGCCTAGACATAGCAATCCAATACTGAATGTCACGATTAAGCATGGCGAGGGAAGGCGTGGAGGGAGAGGACCCAAATGCAGGGAAGCCGGAAAACAGGCTGAACTCCATGCCCGAAGTAAGCTGGGATAGACACCAGCAAGCCTGCGTCCCTTGGGAGGATAAGTGGCTCTAGAAAGAGGAAGGATGGATGGAAAAAGGGACCAAAAAAAAAAAAAAAATCAAGGAATCAGACTGACTACAAAGTTACAACCAAAAACCTAACCATATGGTGGCAGTCCACTTGCTGTTGATTTTACGAGAAACAAACAAGCAGGACGATCGAGAATATCGGCACGCACTAATGGTAATACGGCCATATGTAAAAGGCAGTTAGCTGGAGCTAAATATCTGCACCACAGAATAACTTTTATGAAAATCTTTAGACCTGTCTAGGTGGCTGTATAGCGGCCACAAAACCACAGGAGCAAGACCCACACAAGAAGGCACAAGCCAAGATTTGAACCTGTGACCTCTCTGCTGTGAAATACACGCGCTAACCGCTACCCCAACTATGTTTATGTGACCTAAAACATCAGCCGGACAGTTAGTTAAGGTTTTATGACCGTCGGGAGTCTGGAAGGAATGAACACACTTGACGTTACATCCCACGGGACCAATTGTTTTCATAATTAGAACAACTTGGACCTCAGCCAGCGTGGTGAAACACATCGTGTTAGAGAAAGAACATTTTTCATCGTTGTTATCATTACTATTGCGGCAGATTTCAACTTGAGCATCCACAGATTTAGACAAATCTCCCTGGCGGATTGCGCTCGGTTTCATCATCGGCGTCGGCCCGAAAACCAGGCCCAAATGCGAATCGTCAAACGCGGCACTCCTCGGGACTCGTGTCGCGGCGACGGCGAGGGACGGGAAGTGCGTTGGCTTCAAAAGGAAGGTTCAAGCGGGCTGGAAGCGGCATAAAAATCAATTGTTTGACGTCGGCGAGCCGCGATGCCGTCCAAGTCGAATCAATAAGGTGAGCTCATGGGAAGTCCCTGACTCTCCCGCGTCCGACAGACAGCGGCTGGAGTCGCGGGGGCTTTGCTTTTTAGAGGCTTCTAATCCTAGCCACATCCCCTCCCACCCACCGGCATCACCACTGTCTCCACACACCCCCGCTGTCTGCTGATGTACCCTCATTCCCTGGATGATGCATCGCAAACATGCCCGGTGAGAGAGTCCAAGCCCGCATAAACTTTCTCCTTCTGCTGCCTGCCCTGTGTCATGTGACCAGGAAGCGCGGCTCCCCCTTCATTTCCCCTTCTGGCAGCGAGGAAACATTGTAGCAGAAAAAGGGGCGGCGTTGAGCCCCGTGACGTGGGAAGTTAAAAATAACCGGTATATTTAAGGCCGGCGAGGAATCCCGGAGCAGACAGAGGCCGGACAGCCGGCGGCCCGGCGGGAGCTCCCTTGCTCCGCGACGTCCTGTCATGCCAACGGAAGCCGCGGCGCTTAGTCAGTTAGACGTGACATCGCCTTGTGGTCCGGCATAAACCTCTTTCATATGGCTCGCGGATCACATTCGATATGACGATCCGCACCTCGTTCCACTTAATTGCACGTTTCCTGAAATGTTTGTTTTGGTCACCCTTGAACACGCCAAGATGACAAAACGAGATACGGGACATTTTACGAGCATCGGATAGGCCGGCGAGCTCAAGCGTGCGGACGTTGGAGCGCCAATGTTTGAAAAACAAAAACTGAGTCGGAATCATCTATAATTCTCCGAGTGTGTTAGAACACACAAGGAATTTGCGCATGTTTGAGCCACTTTGGTACGACAGCAAACAAGACGCTACAAGAAAATAAACTTTAGGACATAAGCCCTAACCCTAAACAACATTTGTTTTTTGTTTTTTTGCAACAAAACGTTCTATGCACCTAGTCAAAACATGACAATATGATTAATACTGAATTTGTGGAATATGAATGAAAGGTCAGGGGTCAAATATTCAAATGTTTTTCTTGAAACCTCTAGAATCCCAAAGACTAACTTGCACAAAGTGATTAGATAGCAGGTGAAGAAGATTGGCAGACACACAATTGATCCCTGTCATTGTGCTTTCAAACGGTTTCCCTCTGGTCGACGTCAGTGGGCTCGAAAAAGACGGGACAGTCAGACGGAGTCAGAGACAACTTTTTTCCCACAAAGCTATTAACGTTCTGAACAAAAAAAAAAACAAAACACTGAAAATAACAACAATTGCATTCCTGTGATTTCTATTTTCTTTATTCTTCATTTATATATTATTTATTATTGTTCATATTATTAATAAGCACCAATCGGACAAGCTCTCCTCATTTTCTTGTATAGCTGGACAATAACAATGGAGGTATTCTACTCTATTGTTTTGTAAATATTGCACCCTCAAACCTTGGGTATTTCTAAATCTGTGACGTCACAGAACCCACATGAATAAGGATTTTACAACTATTTCATACCCTCTTTTGGTGAAGCTTTGAGGCTTCGATCAGGGCAAAATCTCCACCTTGGCAAACTAAAAAATGTTGCAAGCCGTGAGTATTTCATGTTGCGCATGGGAAATTCTGCAGTATATGGTGTAGCATAGCTCGATTTTTAGCTGGTATAAAAGCATTTCCAGTACCCCTAGCGGTGGATGGACTAACTTCTTATGTGCATCTTCTTATGTGAAGAAGACTGATTTTTTTTTAACACATTCACAGCAGTTGATGACTATAGATGTCAAAGATCCATTTTAGCTGAGCTGGCAGTGAACGAGTTAATGACAGCGCTTACTTTTTTCACAATTGCATTAGCTGTTTATAATTGGAGCCAAAAGGGCTGTTGAAGGAAGAATGAGTAAATAATTTACACTGGAACTTATACAAAGTACATGGATTCAAACAAAGCAGAAGGCTTTACCAAACATGTTGTAGCATGAGATGATGTTTCTTGTTTTAAATTTGCATTTGCACAAAAAAAATACATTATTAGAAGCAACATATCCCTATCACCAACAAAAATGCATTACGGCATTATCAATTGAGTAACTTGCCGTCAAAAAAAAAAAGGAAGAGATTTTGTATTATTTGACTTCTTTTTCTACTTTGTGTGTGCAGAACTGATCACCTTTGCATTACGCCTTCATCATTATAACTAACTATTTCATTGCTGTCATAATAGTGGTAAAAATCAGACGGGAGAAATGAAAAAATATGTTTTATAGTGCTGAACTAAGTTTCACCCTCAACTGCGAGCTAAAATGGCAACGGTTGGAACCTGCTATGGATTTTTTCTATTCATTTCAAAAGGTGTTGAAGTGATTTCATTATAGAAACAACGCAAAGTTTTCTCTCAACTCCTCTTTCAGTAAAGAGCCTATTAAAATCCATTTTGGTCACGGAAAAATACTTTTTTTTTCTCTTTACATAGCGTGACGGAAGGGGCCTGCGCGAGGTAGCGACTCGGCTTTCACGAATTAGTGCAAGAATGACAACTATTTCTAATAATTACCGAGCGGCAGCCGGACCAAAGTGGCCCAACGCTCGCTTGAATATCTTCAGTCCTAATCTGCCGCCACTCAGATTTACTCGGTGACCACCGCACTGTTTACAGTTCACCTGCGAAAGCATTAGAGGGGAGCATTAGTATAATGGCTAACACCTGAGCTAACTTAATGTGATAAGACAGCACGCGTGTCATGTCACAGCTAATGAATGGAAAATGTTACACCTCTTACAGTAACAGGCTGCTTTTCATGCCACTATGATAATAATAACATCATAAAAATGGTTTGCAGAAATGAGCGGACGCCCATCTGTCTAAAAGTTTGTCAAAGCACAAGCCAGAAAATTTGCTTAAACTGGTTGCTTCTAGCCAAAATGGCTGACTTCCTGTTGACTTGAGCCAAAAAATAACCAAGGTTTCTTGATCACGTTTTTAAAATAGATCGATTTTCCTCAGGGTTGTTTTGGGGCAAGTTAAGGCCCCAAAAGATTGATTTGCCGGAAGAATAATAAACGCAACAATTCTAATTTAATAATACAGTAATGACCTCAATCCCTCCACATCTCGTTCCTGCGCCGTGCTCTCGTCGGAGCGGTGGATTTATGGTCGATATTTGGCTTGTTATGCTTTAAAATATGATTCATGCTGGGTGGGCTCCGGAATTCCAAGAGTTAGACAGAGCCGAGGCAACGCAACAAGAAACGCAAATCATCCTGTTGATGATGCGAGTCGGCGTTTGCTCTTTGGGCCAAAAGGGATTGTTGATACTGTAGATGTCTTGTCAAAAGTGGTTACTACACAACTTTATAGGATGGGACTTGTGCCAAAGATCAAATTCCAAATTTAAATGCTATCTCCTCTTTTGATTCACTCAGAAGGAATCCAACAGTTTCATGAGATCTGATATACAGTTGGTTTCAGTTGATCAATTTATGCAATGTATTCAAACTGGAAAACGCATGCTGGGAAACGTGGGATTATTGACTATTACTAACTCATTTACTGCCACTGATGATTAAAGATACATTTTAGACAGGCTGGAAATGTACGAGTCAAACTTTCGAACAGTCCAAGGAAGCTAGTCCAATTTCCAAAAAAGAAATTCTCCAATACAAAATGATGGCTGTCTTACAATTCCATTCTATTCTGATTCTGATTCTGATTTGATGATAAATCTACATTTTTTGAAAATGATCTGCTTGACAATGATTTCTGCTTCAATTTATAGATGTGGAAAAAAAAAAAAAAGATCTACTCCCGTCTGCTTTGCAAGACAGAATGACAAATGATGACATTGAAGTGTCTTTTTTTGTTGTTGTTTTTACATTACATTTTGAATTGTAAGGAAAGAGCCTTTTTGCGCAAAAAGTGTATGGAATTTTTGATATACAGGATATCGCCTTATAAACATTGATTGAAAGCCCACATTGTTTGGATAGTTGGAGTTATTGATGTTTAATGTATTGATGGATATTTTTCAGTCTGAGTTCGAAATGTTCGACAGCACTGAATGCACCACCTAGTTAGTGCCCTGCTGGAGACTTGTGCTTCATCTATAACACCAAAGTAATTGACTAGAAGTTTCTTAGCATCCTTGATCAGTGATTGAATGATTTTTTTTTTTTTTAATGGCGTGCATGTCAATGTATCGAGGACTCAAGCCAACTAATCTGCTCCCACAGCTGCAAAGGCTAATTTACCAAACAAAAGCCTTCTATGGCTATTGCATTGTCCTACATGTATTATTTGGTGTGTTTATTTTGAAGTTGGCCTTTGTTGCATCCTCCTTGGTAAGTCTTTTGTTGTTGGTTTTTTTTTTTGGCTTGCTTATTGTCCCAGGAAAGAGGAGGAAGCTCAGCAATGCTCTCTCCCTTCTCGACCTGCTGAAATGTTTAAGGTAGTCGCCTACCAAGCGACACCCCACTCCTTCTCCGGTGTGCACGTGTGAAATTGAGACAGATGCTTGCTGGAAGCGTTTTCTCACAATAGTTTTTTTCTGACATATTTAATGTCTTTCAGCCAAACACATACATTGCATTTTTTGTGCCATTTTTGTGAGACAATGCATCTTATTTTTTTATCGTTTTTGTCTAAAATGCATGTCTTTTTTTTTGCCAGTTTAGGGCAATAGTTTTATTTTTATTTTTGCCATTCTTGGCCTAAAATGCCCCCCACCACATTTTTTGGGTGTCATATTTGGACTTTTATTTTTTGCCTTTATTTGGATGATTTTTTTTTTTTTGAGTCGTTTGTGGCCAATTCTTTTTTCCCAGCCATTTGCAACTGAACACTTTCAGTGGCTGAAAATTCTGCACATATGTAAATATCCGTGCAATTGATGCTTCTTCATAATGAAATCTTCATCAACTACACAGGCACATTTTACGGCAGTATAAGCAGGGGTGATATTTGACATAAAAAGTGAAGGTAGACCCCCTTATACACTAGCTTTATCTAGCCTTTTTACCAACTTGCCATTCTGTGTATAAGATGGCATGCCGTCCACCCATTCATCCTTTTCCAACCCATTTGCAAGTGTGTCAATGTTTTTGGACAGCAAGAGGAAGCCATACCTGATGAATGGCCACAAGCTTGAGATTCAAGCCCAGAATCCTAAACTTTAAAGCAGAAAAGCTCTTTGACGCTGATATGGGTAATAGTAAGGAAAAGTGTACTTGTCCACCGCTGGTGTCAAGCCAGAGGTTCACATGCAGCACTTTGTGTTGAACGCAGTCATTACCATCTCACTTGCATTTATCTGTAAAACATGTAAAACATAATTGCCATTAAAAAAGACATCACTGGAACTTCTGTGTACAGTCATAATTTCTTGAAGCCAAACCAAACCTGGAGTTGCTGGATTAACGCGTGACGTCACGTATGATGCCTGGTTTGAACTCTTGACTTCACGGGCCTATTTTCCTCCGGAAAATTGTACTTTATGACACAGTTCCGTTGTATTCACGTGTAATTTTACTCAGCGGGACACACTAAGCCTCCGTCATTGTGTTGAAAGGAGGATGGAAAACGCAGCAAGACAGTGGTGTCATTTTCTCAGGCTTTATCTCTATTCACTCTTCCCCCTCACTCCTTTGCTTATTATTGCCATGCAAAGCATAGATCATTTTCAAAAAAAGCATTATCCGGCCACATAAAGAGGCAGGCTACAATGGCAGTAGCCCACATTGAGCTAGTTTGGGGAGTATTGTGAGGGTTCAAGCCATTGCTGCGTGTTTACAGGAGACATCCTAATGGGATGTTTAGACAGATTACCTAATAGATCATGTGTGTCCCCCCGGGTTACGGTTGCTCTTCCACAAAATGTTTCTTTCCCACCAAAGTCTTGTGCGCTTTGGCCGACAAAAACACGTGGCATGCGCTCAGGTAATTAAAAAAAATATCATACATTGACACTTGACAGCATGTCCTGTTGGAATTACGGCATGTTTGTTGACATGCCCAACGGACAAGATCCTGATGCGAGCAGGATGAGCGGCGAAGAACTTTGTTTGCTCTCAAAACTTGGCCAATCGGAATTGTGTCGCAAAGAGAAACAGTGTGTGAGTGTGAGCGAGAGAGCGAGAGAAAGAGTCTTGTGTTAGCTCACTAGCTCTGAGCAAACACAAGCACTTCAAAACCAGTTCAAACGCAGCACTGCAAAGCGCTTGGAGCCATTGTGAGAGCTCCCCAGGTGAGTTTTTCTCATGACAGATTTTCATAACTCGCAATTCGGGTTAGTCTTGTGTTTTTGCAGGGGCTGGGAATTAAGATTTCTTTTATGGTACAATACCCGAGCAATATATGATAACTGTCCAGTGGCCAAGAAATGCAAGTTAGCACTGGTGATACACATGCGTCCATATTAACATGATGTAAAATTATTTTTTTTTTTTAGATTGTGGGACACAGCAGAGAGCATACACACACACATACGTGTGTGTTTGAATTAAGTACTAAATTAATCAATACTAATCAAGTACTTAACTGCTTAAGTACCTAGAGTTATTGCCTCCTTGATCTAATTGATTACCTGAGTACTTATTTACTTAAAGTAATCAATTTCTTTAACACTAGAGTAATTGATTGACATAGTAGCTCATTACCCAAAACAATTGAATAGTTCAGGACTTAATTCATTTGGCAACAGCAATTTTAGACCATCCTTTAGTCAAACACTAGAAAAAAAAAAAGATCTAAAAAAGCGGCTGGGATTGAATGCCTGGATTCTTATAACATGTAAAAATACAGCATGTCTTTCGGATTGAATGAGTTCATATGTAAAGTCTATTAGAATTTGCATGTGTCCAAACTTTTGACGGGTACTGCATTAAAATGTAGTTCGTGTAAGAGGCCTAATTTAACTGTTGTAAATGTTTGTTTCATGAAAATATTGAGTTCCAACAACGTATTCCCATCATCCCGTAGCATTTCTAACTGGCACGTGCTTCTATTAACATACGTGGATTTTTTTTTTTTTTCTTGTTCAAGACAAAACAGATATGACCTTAAAATGCCATGTCACACTAATCTCCCCAAAGCCTCAAGAATCATGATTTTTGGCCCTTCAACTATATTTGCAAACCAATCCGAGTACTAACTCACCTCACAGGACTAGAGCGCTGGCTCTCAATGGAGTCAGTATTTTTCTGGCCTTTGATTGGCTGCACATCCAAACACATCTGCATCTGCACACACGAACGCATTTCACAATCCGCTTCTCCGGTGGTGAGTATGATTGGGTCATGTATACGGCTTGTGTCATGTTATTAGATCATTATTTTCAACGGCTTGAGATGCTTACCCTTGTGCCTATAAGGTAAACGTGTAAATCCAGCAACTAGCCGACTGGGTGACCCTCCTGACACAACTACTCTTCCGGTGAATAACCTTTTACAGGTATTCAGCCACTTTTCACAGGGGCGAGCTCACAGTGCGCATGTGCAACTGTTGCTAACACAAACAACGCTCTTGTTTTGCTCCCCGTTGCCGTGGCAACGGGGTGGAGCCTCGGCCGGCGCTTTAAGAGGCTCGGCTCCGCGCGCAGCTCCCATTCCACACGCACTAAGACGTGCTGCCACCGCTCTTTTTGCGCGTGGCCAGCGAGGGAATCCCCCCCGAACCCCCCCAGCCCCCACAAACACGGCCGGCGCCTTCGAGTCTTCCCACAACAAAAATCTGAACTAACCCACGCGTGGGGGGCTTCTTCTTTTGCAGCATGTCTTGACACACAGCGGAACGACAACTTTTCACCCTCATCACTTCTACCAAGTTTGATCAGAACTTCTCGTGAATTAGGTGATTTTTTTATTTTTATTTTTGGTGGGGGGGAGGACCACCACCAGGAACCTATAGCATCAGGACCAGTACTTGATATTTGTTTTTTGTTTTTGTTTTGACGTCTATCTTTAGGCAGCCTCCAAATGACGTCGAGATGGCTTTAGGAGGAACCCTGCTGCCATCCTTTTCCACGTTCACCAGCCCCGCTGTCAAAACCAAAGCCATTGGAAGTGCCAACTTAGTAAGTGCTCATCTTCTACCTTATGGGGACCGCAATCAAATTTACAGGGGTTGCACAGAAAAGCTTCCGTTTTAAAAGTCAGCTTTTCCAACCCTATATCCTCAACACAAAATTGGTGGACAACTGTGATACCAACTTACTAAATTATAACAGATCTTAATATAACATTATAAAGTGCTTCAATCTTTTAGCAGACTGTAAATTGCAGGTTAGACAGGTCAATAATGGCCTAAATGATGTTTCTTTCATAATGCACCACTGTAGAAGCTCTTTAAATGTAATGTAATGTTGGAAATGTAATGCCATGTATATGTCACAGCTGGCCTAAATAAACAAAGTGCATTAGAAATGACCAACATGTTTGTTGTATTTTGTTTCTGTAAAAGATAATATACGTGAGCAACACCACCAAAAATTGCTGTTATGATACAATATACTGTGGTATTAAATAAAAAAAATGAAAACAAAATAAAATATTAGATTTTAGTGCTTTCATTTTGTTTATTTCGACACATTTTTTTGCCTAAAAGTTTGGGTTAGTACTTAGCCACACCTTAACACTTATGTGCTATAATTATGGATTTGATGTGGTAGTTTCAAAGGATCAAAAACATGCAAATCTCCTGTCATGCTGAACAGCGAGGTATATCGAAAACACAGCTTGATCATGACACTTAACTTATTGGGAAGGTAATTGGTCAATGGTTAAGTCATTACTTGGAACTCAAGCCTATCGATGATGCTTGTCGCAATTTAGTGACCTTAAGAGCATCCATAATTTAGACAGTCATTAAGAATTTTCATTCAAATATATATAATGCTCCATTTTCAATAACGGAGGCATACAATGCCTGCTATTCATGAATGATGTAATGCTGTCTTTCTGTATACAAAACCTTAAACTAAAACTGAAAGTCCGCCTTTCAATGTCCAAATACTTCAGGACCCAGTAGCAAGTTGGATCATCTGAAACAGTTACTTCACCGATAACAGATTCAAATGGTCTGCCTGAATACGTATTAAAAAAAAAAAAAAAAAATCAACGGTGGAAGAGCTGTTCTCACTAGACTGTATGGATTTCTAGACTTAGACTCTCAAAACAAGGACAACTTTAGAAGATGAATTATTAACCCCATGAACCCTTGTCAGAAAGTAGATTGCCGTCTCTAACCCTCATATTATGTTCCTGGAAGGGACAGCAAAAAAAAAAAAAAAAGTCCCTGGGTCACTTTGACCCAGTGCATATGTAGCCACCCAAACGTTCAACCAAAATACATTCAGAAAACTGAGGACAAGTGTCCTGCCAAGTAGACAATCTTGTACTCCTAAAAATACATCCTACATCAACTTTCAAACGGGTTTGTTTTAACACTCAGCTCTTTACCTCGAGAGACCCCCACTCGTTTTTGAATCCAGCGAAAAACTGATGTCACTAGTGTACTATTCCAGTCAATAATGCCTGTGACTTTCCCCTAGAAATGGAAGGAGGAGCTGTCCCATCTTAAGAGACTCAGTGCGCCAACGGGAAGCTCGGACCCAGACCATCCGTCCGCCACCTGTACCACAAGCCCCAGCATGTCCAAGAAAGACAGCGAGCCAGACCTGGACTTGGACTATGACTTCATTCTGTCCAACTCCATGCTCCAGCAGCAGCAACAACAGCAGCAGCAACAGCAGGACGACGTCATGGCGTGCGGTTCCGTCCAAACGCTGCCGTCCAGCTCGCCCGGCTCCTTTTCATCCTCGTACCCCCTGCTGCCGTCCCCTCAGGGTTCGGCCGAGTTGCTCTACACCATCCCGGACATTAGCGACGTCTCGCCGTCCGGCGGCTTCGTGGCGGAGCTCATGAGACCTGAACTGGACCCGGCGTACCTCCACCCCACCAGCCTGCACGGCAAGTTTGTGGTCAAGACCACGGTGGACCTGGGGGAGTACAACCCCAAGGCTTGCGTCAACGCCGCGTCCGACCGCCCCCCTTCGCGGGCGTCGCCACCCTTTACGTGCCATCGGATAAAGCAGGAAGCCCCCAGTAACTGTACAATCTCCCCGCCGATGGACCTGCACCGGCAGCGGCCCGGCCACCTGGAGCTGCACGGCTTCCCCGGAAACGGCGGGCGCTCCGCCATGACGGGCGGCGGCGGGCGCCTGTCCTCGTCCTCGTCGCTCTCCCCGGATCACCCCCTGAGCCGCGAGCACCAGGTGTTGGGCCACCCTCACGCTCAGATTCCTCTACCTCCCCACGGATACCACCACAGCTCACCGCAAGGATTCACCGCCTACCCTCAGCCCACCGCCATGCAGCACTACCAAGGTAGCGTCTCACGCCATGTTCAACATCCGTGCATTAGGCGGAAGAAAAGAAACGCAGACACTAACAAAGACCAGATTGTCAAAGAAATCTTTTTTTAAATTGGGCCTATACAACATGGTGGGTTGTAATTACAGCCTAAAACAAGCGCTTGAAAGGGATTAAAACCGACATCCCACGGCCTTGGACGCAAAACCGTCTCTTAATCGTAGACTTGCAGAAGCCAGACCAGATGTGAAGCAAATGAAACGTATTGTTTTTTCTTGTACGTCTATGACTTGTTTTCCATTGCGTCTCTCTGTAGTTCTGACACCACCTTGCATCCAAAGGTCCCAAAATCGTGACTTTTTTTTTTTTTTAAATGCAGACCCCCTCATGATCTCCAGCGGCGACTGCTTGCCAGAGGAGCCCAAGCCCAAGCGCGGGCGACGTTCGTGGCCCCGCAAGCGCGTGGCCACGCACACGTGCGACTACGTCGGTTGCGGGAAGACGTACACCAAGAGCTCGCACCTCAAAGCGCATCACCGCACGCACACAGGTAACCACACCAAGCTCCTGCTTAGTGATTCTAGGATGCCCTTATTACACTTCACAGACTTGTACTCGACCTGCGCATGCACGGAAAATGATTCTCTCATTCTATCTTAAAGACATATTTCTTTAAGCGTCAGGACGAGGGGTGTCCAAACTACGGCCAGAGGGTCATTTGCGGCCCGCCATCCATTCTCCCATCAGAAATTACAAGGAAAAAAATGAAGAAAGTTTAAAAATAAAGGTCCCATATATATATATATATATATATATATATATATATATATATATATATATATATATATATATATATATATATATACTGGATTTTAATAAATATAGGTTTATATACGGTAGAGCTTTACGCAAAGTGAAGAAACTTTTCTATTTCTATTCAAAACACTGTGGTGAATAAAGAACGCGTTTTTTGTGGTGAAGGGATTGGGTTGTCGTTCAGTGCAGGGGTTGGTCTAGGTGGGATACAAGGCTGTCGGTCACCCAAAAATTCCTACTTTGTTTGACCCATCTTCTTTAACAGAAAGCTTCTGCAGCAGTTCATCAAATGAACTTAACTCTTTCAGTGCCACATATTATTTGAAAAGGAAACCTCGAGAGGGCCAGTATGTTTAGAATTTTTACTCACCTTGCAAGGCCAACAGAATATTGTGTGTTATGTCTATGTAAATATGGGTGCTGTCATATAAAAGATTGACTTCCATTCTTCAGTTAGAATTGATGTAGGTAATAGCTATGTTGTAAGTGTGTAAGTGTGTCAGTTAGCACTACAATGCTCAATTGGCTTATATTAGGTAAGCATTAGTCAAGGGTGTCAGCTCTTCTCCATAAAAAACGTACTGTATTTGACTAGAGTTGTATTATTTATTATTGTTATTACTATTTTGATAAATCAGAGTTTTCATCCATGGCACTGAATGAGTTAAAATTGCTTCCTTGACTGATTATGCCTTGTTCAAAACATGAGTCAATGAATTTTAAAGTGACCCTTGCATTCTTCCATTTTACTGTATGTGGCCCCTAAACCAAAAGTTTGGATACCTCTGGTCTAGACGTTCAATCCTGGGTACCTATTTATATTTTTTCACATTTTTTGTCAAGTGTTCGGCCAAAAGAAGATCTAAAAACTGCTGGTACTAAATGAATGATGTGCTAAAGTAATTAGTTACTTTAGTACAAAAAGTAATCAATTACTTGTAGAACTTTGGAAATGTAATCAATTACTAACCCTAATTGTTTACTTTAGTTCTTCAGTACCTAACCACTTTAGCGCATATTTTCTTAAACTAATCACTTACTTGAGTACTTAATTACCTCAAGTAATCAATTACCTAGCATTTAATTAGCTAAGTGATTTACTTTACTTTAATTCATTTAGTAACAGCAATATCTTTTCTACTTTAGCCAAACATTTGGAAAAAAAACACTTGGGCTTGTAAGGCTTGGATCCTTAAGAAAAAGGGGAAAATAGATCTTAAGGTTTAAATGAGTTCATCACAAAAAGAGGGCAGGGAGTAGAAGCTGACATTTTTTTCAGCAATACTGCAGGTCTCAGGAATCCCACAGGATTCTGTGGTCTATGGTCTATGGTCTTGGGACAGGATTTTTTTTTCTCTGTGAGAGTGAGATTCCTGTGTCACTCTCTAGTAGAGAGAACCTTAGTGGTCTGGTTTCAAGCTTTTAAAATACTCTTTCATCGCAGAAAACTCTTAACATCTCCAAATGTTTTTTTTTTGGATAAAAATATTGATCAGAAATATGCACGCAGTTTTATTTTGTTTGTATTTTAATTATGAAAAATGATATACATGCTTTACCCTGGACAGCAACAATTCACACAAACATGTACCTCCTTAAATTGGTTATCTTTGTCTAATGAAGGGTAAATATGTCCAATTTCCAACATCCAAAACAGAAATACTTTGAGCCCTCAGTTTATTTTCAAGTTTGCATGTAAAGCATATATATATGGTGTGTATCAACAAATGTTTTTTTTTTTTTATTATTAGGTTCCAAACAAATTATTTTTTACTTTTGAGAGGAAGTTCAATGTAATAAAATACAAAAGTATTTTGGGTTTTAAAACAAAATTCAAACACTTAAATCACATAAAATGAATGGGAATAAAAAATAAGCGCTTTTAAAAGTTGTAAAACAAGTGCATTTAATTGCAAATCAATTTTGGTTGTAGCACATAAAGTGAAATGAAATCATTGCCTTTACAATCATAAAAACCTTTCTGAAGTAAAATTTTAACATTCGCCACTGCAATACAAGTGTAAAAAGAGACGAACCCCTGTATAACACATTTAAAAACAATTGCAAGTACTGTACTCAAACAGTACTGTAAAAGACACCTGTCAGAATAGTAAAGAAAATAGTTATTCGTAAGACGAGCCTGCCCTCTAGTGGCTTTTTATGGTTATTACAATCACACCAATATGACCAATATGTTTACTACAGTACGTGCATAAGTACTGTACATACATAGTATTTGAATTTGTGTATAAAAAAATCAATTTACGTTGTATTTAACTTCATTATTAGTACATTTTTAAATAAAAACAATAAAAAAACAAGAAAAGAATAATTTAAAAAATGTTGTGGAAAAATATACAATACACAAATATGTTTTTCTTAAATCATCCATAGTTTCATTACAGTGAAAAGGCAGTGTTGTACTAGGATGACATGTTAACTGATACGAAGTTTGATTTCCATTAGTTGAAAAAAAAAACACCTTGCAACAGTCACTTCTTTGGGAGTGATTTAAACAATGTATGGTGTGAAATATGACGTGTTTTGTGTTTATCTTTTTTTTTTTTTTTTTAAAAAAAACAAGTTCAGTGCAATACATTGGACAATTAAATTATTATTTTTTGTAATGTTTTTAAATGAAAAAAATAAATCACTATTTTTTAACCACAACAATGTGAATACCATCACGTGGCTGAGTTTTGGAACTCTCTTGATATAATACAATCTGGTCACCACTGACCTCCATTTTGTGTGTTGCCCCCCCAACCAGGAGAGAAGCCTTACCATTGTGACTGGGAGGGCTGCGGCTGGAAGTTCGCACGATCCGACGAGCTGACGCGCCACTACAGGAAGCACACGGGCCATCGGCCGTTCCAGTGTCAGAAGTGTGACCGGGCCTTCTCCAGATCGGACCACCTGGCCCTCCACATGAAGCGACACTTGTGAGGCAAGGACTGCCAAAACAAAAAGGCAAATTCAAATGACATGCTGTGGCGTTCACAGCTAAAGACAATCAAGACCAGACCTGCGAGCGTGGGTCAGAACCGGACCAAAAACTGGAAGTCAACTTTATTTATGAGACCAAACTCAAAGAGGACCAGCAACTGGAATCTCGTGTGGAAAATCTCCAGAGGCCTTCATTAAATCGCCAACGACACTGTATTCATAATGCATAGTTATATTTATACATATTCACATTCCACCTGTCACTTCAGGAACAATGTTAGAATTAATTTATATTGACTGGTGCTCAGTGACTTTTTCCCCAAAAGGTACCAAAGAAACCACGACAAAGTGCCATATATCAAGTGTTTCCCCTCTTTTTTTCCACACTCAAAAATCAGGTTTTGGAGCGTGAAGGCAATCTGAGAAAGCACTGCAAGTCCCATAGTGCAATAATTTATAAGGAAACATTCCTATTTTTATAATGAATGGAATGAGTGACTATGAACAAAAAAGGGGTGTTTTGTTTGTTTTGTTTTTATATAGCCAAAACGGAAAACAAATGTAATATAATCTTTATCTCTGTACATTTGTAGATACAAAAAAACCCTCTGTTATGAAATGTTTTGTATTTTATGGTATAATAAAATGTATTTCAATTAAAGAAACGGTGCAATTTTTCCCTCGGGATATCAACAGCTTATGAAATGTACATTATAGACTGAAGTATAGTATTGTAAAAAAAATGTTTCTAATAACCTGCAAATATATAATTGCCATACTTTTTCCTTTAATTTTACATGGACTATGCTTTAAAGACCGTAAAAGTAAAATGGATATTACTTCTAAAGGTATAGAAAACATAATAAAATGTCAGTGAAAATGTAACATCTATTGTTGCCATTAAAGACATGTGTAGTAAGTTAAAAACTATCTAAATATTACTAATGTCGATCAATACATTTAAAATGTAAAGCTCTTCGACAGAGAATACATGAGCAGCACATATTAAGACATATCACATTTCCGTGAAAGTCTATACAGTTGAGACAAAATGTATAGTTCGTTACAAATATTTTTTAAATAAAATATGAGCTGGATAGAAATAGATGGAAATCAATACGGACAGGACTCACCAAGGGCAAGGTGGAGATCCGCGTCGTGCTCTCTGTTGCCATCTGTTGGTACCTCAGTGGTAGCGCAGTACTGCGTCCTCGTGGGAATACTACTACTACAGTACTCATACATTTCACATTGAACATGCTGCTTCTTGCCAACAGGTAGACAGATTGCGGAGGGGGTAGTAAAACATACAAACATAATCTGAAATATTAACAAACAGGTTAATTCCAATGGAGGGCATACACGGTAGAGAACATGGGATTTATTTAAGATTAAATGACAAGTCTATTATGTGTGTAAAGCACATAACTTCAATTTCGTCCATGTTGATATGGTTCTTGCGGTCATTTTTGTGGGAGGACGGGCAAAAAAAATGACATTAACACGTGAGTTAAAGCTTTCAAAAATTAGAAAAACAAAGACAATGGGTACTGTGTACATAGCCATATTCATTTTCCTTTACATAAAACATCAGCATTTAAAGAGAAAAAAAAACTACTAATCAAGACTGAAGTGAATTAAATCATTTTTTGGGAATGAGGCCAAATAAATGGCTTATATTCAATAGAGGCAATCAAGCATCAGAAATAAACCAAAAAAAAAAAAGCAAAAGTAAATCAGCTCAATCGTCATCAAAGTTCTGTTGTAAAAGGAAGTTGGCGGCCAAATTCTCATTCTTCTCACACGCGAAGTAAGCTTGTATGACCAGTCCCTCAGGAAATCCTAACGCTTTTAACTGCAACACACACAAGTTATGAACAAATTACAAGCAAGCACACCGTGTGAAACCTCCAAAGTGGCACAACGCTTTAAGTCAAGGCTTTTTTTGTCCTTTCAAATCCTCCAAATTATCATCAGCCATAGACACCAAGCTTGCCAAAATGGCTGCTTTGGACTAAAATGGTTGACTTCTGTTCAGTTCCTTTCATGAGTCCTTGAAGCATAATTTGCAACGTGTTACGATAAATGTCCGTTGCCATATCGTAGATTTTGTGATGAGCATTTTTATACAGGATTAGTTACAAGAATGGTAAATGGACTTTGACTAATATATAGCGCTTTTCTCCCTTTGTTACTCAAATGAGTTACACTAACTCGTCATTTACCTACTGATGACGCAGCATCAGGAGACAGGCCAGGAAATTGCAGAAAATATCATGTGCGGCGCCATCTTGAGGATTTTTAGGCAGATGAACTCATCAATAAGATCAGTGAGCACTGTAACGTTTGACTTGTTGTTTAACCCTTTCACTCCCGTTGGAACAATGCATCCCACAGCTTTTCAAAAAATAAGTGGGTATATGAATGGTAGCAATAAGATGAAATGGCATCCCAGCGGTTCATTACACACCTACCTACAGATTCTAGCAACATTTAGCAACTTTTCCATATACAACAAGCGAGTGCTGAGTCGACTGTCAACAAGGCGGCTTGCGTTGTACAATTTATCCAGAATTAACGATGTGGTACTGCGGAAATATATTGATAATATGTATTATACATATGTGTTATTATAGATAACTCTGATTACTATGTATTAAAGGCGTTTGGTGATCATTTTTACTTTTTGTCACATTCATATTATTATATTAAATACCAATGGGACACAAAAATCCCAGGGCCTGTAACCTAATCTATGGAAGTGGGAATTTTTCAATTAATTTTCCAAGTATACTAGACATAAAGAAGTAATATATGCCGTAAATTTTATGTTTTTCAGGAAAAAAAAGAATCATAGTGAAAGGGTTAAAGGGCAGTTTTGCTATAAAAATGCTCAATGTTGCTGTCAAGTACAGTATTGCCATATTTTAGATAGCACTCGCAACCGCGTCAGGTTTCATATTCCTTCGAGAAAGAGGAAAAATTTATGGAAGGCAGAGCAATCCTCCATAAAACAGGTAAACACATTCAATAAAGTACAATCAAGTATGTAGATCCCCCCCCCCCCCCCCCCCCCCCACACACACACACACACACACACACACACACACACACACACACACACAATTTTGGAGGCAAACATCCCAAAATTCAAATTACAATAAAATGAACTAAATTCCATAAGTGGAGGTTCCACTGAAAATATGTCCAAACAAATGGGCTTTCCCCCGTGCGCTCACCCTCTCGATGGCCTCTTTTTCCTGCGGGGTCACCTGGATGTAGCTCATGTTGCTGCTGCTCTGCGTGTCACCTGGCGCACCTCCTCCGGAGCTCCCGGAATCGAGAGCCATGGGCTCGCCGGGCGACTCGGGGATAGGCTCGTTTAGCATTTGAATGAAGTGCTCCTGGTGATTGCTAATCTCCTGCGGCAGGGGAAATGAATTTCTCTTTCATTTGTGATGTCAACACACACACAGGCTACTGGCAACCATAGAACAGGAAACTGATCTTAATGGATCTCGCTGAGAGTTTGTTGTGGACAGCAACTAATATTTTTTTCACTTGCATGACAATTAAAATGTGTAGCGGTGATCCCCAAAATAAAAAACGAACTCAATGTGACAAGAGTCTGCTTACTCATTTTCAGACTTGTTAAAGCTCTTTCTTTCTTATTTTTTATGCTGCCACAAGCACATGCACAAAACCTTCCTGGCAGCAGAAAATAGGGTTCAAAACGTGTACATCTAGCAGGAATTGGGGTGTGCACTTACCTGCAGCAGTTCTGGGTTTTCCCTCCCGATCTCTTGCAACAGAGCAGGAAGCAGTGAAGCGTTCTGCTGGATCAGGTGTCGCATCATGAGGAATTGAGGCTGATTCCTTAAGAAATTCAGTGGATTATCTGTGGGAACAACAATTATGTCAATCAATTAAGTCCTATTAATCACGGGAATCAAGCCGATCACGTTATTTTCAGCTGATGAAAAACAGGGAAAAGATCAGCTGTTTTAAGAATTTAAAAAAAAATCATTATTATGGTTATTTTAGGGGCTACAACGCCAGAAAAAGTCAAACTACAGAGATGCTGCCAAAAGAAAAAAACAAAACATGTTTTTCTTTTTTTGGCAACAACCTTAAACTCGCTTGACATGTGACAAACAATGCCTGCGGTGAAAATATTTTAATGTATGCAAAATTATGTGTTTAACACATCGAATTTAATCCACTTTAAAAAAAAATTGAGGCCCGCCCAAAATAAGAAATTAAATGACTGTTTAGGCTATGTACCGTGTATATATATATATATATATATATATATATATATATATATATATATATATATATATATATATATATATTATGTCATGTTGGCTTAATGTTCTTTAAAAGAAAACCTGGATGCAATTTTTTCAGTCCCCAACGGATTGCAGGGGTATTGAATTGCAGTTGTGATGTTATGTTATGTTTGGCAGAACTTCCAAATCAGGTGACTCTCACTCAGATGCAAAATCACGTGATCGAGACATTTCTACCAGGAAGTCATTTGTGCTGCTTCTTGATCTACCTGTACCCTGGGAGGCACCTATGTTGTCTGGCTCAATTACATCCCCCGTGGGTCCGGCTGGAGCGCCGCTCAACTCAGCGTCGGACCCTCTGGCCTGGACCTGGTCCCTGCCTGGGATACCCTATTGAAGGAGTCACGACATGTTTGAAATGGAACCCGTACAAGGGTTTTTTTCCATACAAGAAAAAAAAACCCATAACCTATAACCACGGGTTGAACATAAAACCGTCCCAGTATTACAGAAGGAAATTGTCAACCGTCAGTTCTTACCGAGAGCAGGTACTCCACGGCTCGGTCGGGGTTGTTGAAACTGGCTCTTAGCGCCTCTACAACCTGATCCCTCTCGTAGCCCATCAGCATCATCTCCGTCACCATGGCATCATACGATGCACCCGTCACTGCAACAACAAACAAATTGCACTTTGGTGATCAGCTCAAATGTTTGCCTTAAATGTTGCAGACTTTTTTAACAACTTTTCACTATGTGCCTTTATTTAATTAACTCTTCTGTGACTGGTGACATGCATTCGAATCCATCTAACGGTAGCGTTTGGAAAGATGGATCACAGCGTGAAGATGTCAATTTTTCAGGCTAACAACTAGCTAGCTGGCTTGCTTGACAGGACACAGGTGAAACTGTGACTGAAAAAGATTAGGCGATTAATTGAATTAATTTATCATTTTAAAGTTCAAAGATTTGAAAAATAGCTAAATCTGGAAATCAAGGTACACATAAATGAATAAATAAACTCTTGTGTCCATTCGGACGAGCAGCCAGTCTGTATTCGACTCGGGCTGCAAGATTGTATCTCATGTTTCTGTGGCTTTGTATGGAATACTTACATATTTCTCTGCCTCTATGTTTTTCACCCCCTGGCTAAGTGAAGATTAAGTTACGTTGGCTCAGCAATGCAATTTCAGTCTGCATGACTATTGCAAAAAATACAGGTGATCATCACAATAAAGAATAACTTATTTTGGCAAACTTTGATGACCGAAGACTTTTGTTTGGGTCCTTTGTAATGTATACAAATAATTTATGAATTTAAGCGCTTTGAACATTTAGTGAAGAGCTATGCTATTATTTGCACTATTGCAAATAATGCAAACAGTTTATAAAAATGTACTGTAATCATTTATGAATTTGAGTACTTTGAAGATTTAGTGGAGGGCTACACTATTATTTTCACTACTGCAGTTTATAAAAAATGTACTATATACAGAAGTGGTTTGACAATAGTCAGATTGGAGGGTGTTGTTGTCCTCAAAAAGCACAAGACAAAAGAACTAATAAAGCAAAGATGCATCTCTGTTATAGGTGTAAATGTGCTGAATAGTTATAAACGAATACATAACAATATATATATAAAAAAAGCATAAAAGAAATTATATCCAAACAGACAAAAGTTATGTTTTTCAGTTTATTTACTACTACATTTTTCTTGTTTGAGAAGATCAATCTGTATTGAAAGTGTGACTATTTCTTCTTTGCTGAAATATGTTTTGTTACGTTTATGTGTGGGGTGGCATGGCTCTGTGATACAGAGTGGTCGTCTCCCAGCTGAGAGGCTGTGGGTTCGATCCCCCAACCATAGAGACCATGTCGAAGTGTCTTTGAGCAAGACATCGAAGCCCCAGTTGCTGCGTCATCAGTAGGTTGCTTCCTGTGTTTCTTTTGAATGAAGCTCGAATGAATCTGAATCTGATGAATATGTGCAGCTGTATGTGATGTTTGATAAGGAGCACTGAAAAACAGTGCTAACATTAGTTTATGGTGCTAGTTTGACTCTCAGATATAATTTAATACATTTTTGGTAAAAATTGATTAGTGTTTGAGTCCTCCTGTTTACGGTATGATGCATTTGACCCTGAGGAGCGATTAGTGAAGCTGGGGAATGCTACACTAGCTCCTTGCAGGTGCTGGTGGGAGACCAGATTTTTTTTTTCAATTCCAAGCAAACTAGAGTTCAACCAGAATGACATAAAAGATTGCCTTCAACTTTAATCAAATAACTTGGACTCACCAACATTTGAGCCCGCCTCATCCATTAAGTTGCCAAAGGTCTCCCAGTTCCTGCAAAAAAAAAAAAAGTAGACTGGCGTGAGTCAGGGCCATAAATGCCGTAGACGTGTCAGCTTTTTCAAGCAGTTACCCTGTTGAGGGCGGAGCCGAGTCGGCAGTGGCCGCCACAGCCGAAGCGGCACCAGCAGCAGGAGGTGGTGGTTGTCTTGTTTCTGCTTGGCCATCTGCTGGAAGTCGCTCGGTTGGATTTTGCGAGACGGGCGTCGGAGGTGGTGCCGTGCTGGCCGTTGACGCGGTTGGTGATGGCTGAGATGTAGCGGGGGCCTTTTTAGGCTTTATTAAGACACAAACCACAATGTCATCATGATTAACTTGCATTCATTCATTTTTCATCCAGACAAGGAAAGTATGAAATGTAATGAGTATGAAAGTATGAGTATGAAATGTTCTGTATCAATAAAGCATAGATACAGAACATTTCATACTCAATGTGCTTATTAACACAACCAAAAGCACATTTCAAACCTTTACAATAATGCTTGTTTTCATAAAGGGTGAGGGTGAGTTGGAGCAAATTCTAGCTGACTTTGAGCAGGTAGGATATACCATGGACTGGTCAACAGCCAGTCGTGACGAACAAGACATCCATTCAGGGAAAAATTCACTCGTATTCAATAAACATATGTTGTTGCAGGAATGTGGCAGAAAGTTCAAGTATCTGGGGAAAACCCACCCTCCATGCTTTCTTGGCTAATACTTCAAAATTCATTCAATTATTAAAACAAAAACGAACGCAGATACCTTTGTCACCATGACAACCACAAAGTTCTTTTCATCAATTTTATATTCTTTGAGGGGAGAGTCATCGCTGAGGATTTTACCTGTGGGTTCAAAAGGAAACATTATTACAATTTTAACCACATTTTGTTAAATGTGAGAGAAAAAAAAAACTCTAAAGTGTTCTCTAACGTCTATTGTACGATACAGTGATGACTTGAGATAAGCAACCCAATGTGTGAGTTTTTCAAGCGATGAGTCAACTTTCACCCATTTTTTTTAATTTGCTTTAATTTGCAAGCAAAAAAATTGAGAAATAAGCACTGTATGGTAGCAGTCAACAGTCAAGCAATTTGCCAGATATAACATTTGTTTAAAAAGCATATTCAAGCCGCTTTTATTGCCACTACCAGTTGGAAGTTCACTGTTAAACTAAACATAAAAAAAGAATTCCATGAATATTTAACCCCTGGAGGAAATTTAGACCAAACTAAGGCTTTTTGATGTTTTTGATGAGTGACCTCAAAGGAAAAGCATACAAAAAACACTAGGAGGCTAAAATAGCTTGTCAGAACATGACAACTTTATATATGCCACGCGGCTGTCCCTTCTAAATGCTTGCAAATGGAAGGTTGAGAGGTACACTTTATAGGTGTCAAATTTAGCTAATGACAGGCTCATTTACTGCCATTCAAAATTGTCAATATTGTCAATTTTGGACATATTGAAAACCCGATGTTTAATCATGCATTTCCCCCGATTTTTGCATGAATCCTTTCAACTGCAACTCGCAAACGGGGCGCCAACTTATGACATTTGCAAGCCTTTCAATGACTTTGACGATTAGCTTAACCAGGACTCCAATAATGCAAAAGTCTTCAAAAGTCATAATTCTCTAATTATGACATAATAAATATTTCCAAATTGGGGGATAATAAGACCAGGACAGTGAAAAATCCCCGGACCCCCAGGGGTTAAAACAACCAAATAAATTTGCCCAAAAGTATACTAGCTGTAAACACACAGTGGATATTGTTTTTGTTGTTATTTATTGATGTTTTCAAAGCAGAACAAGAAATAATATCCATTTTACAAAGTACACTGTACAAAGTACTGCAATAAACACAGAATACAGTACCAGCATAGATTAGTTTCTGCCCAGCAACAGGAAAACTGTCTTTGCCCTTCTCTTGTTCAATCCGCTCTTTTAAAGTTGTCACCTGTATGCAAAACATCGAATTAAATGATCATTTTAATATTTTGCATATGTTCCCAGTCATAACGTAAGGTACAGATGCTCATTGGAGGGCACACGCCCAATAAATCGTCCAAAGTGTAATTTTAAGATGATGATTCATTTAACAATGAAGTCACAAAATCTAAGAATAACTTAAGTCGCTCTGGATGTTAAGATTTCCTCATCTAGCTAAGATGTTAGTAACGTGTATACAACTGCACTGAGAGTATATTTGCAATACAGTTGATTTGAAAGAGAGCGTTATGTAATACGTTTATTATATCGGGGCAGAAGTCATTTAAAGTAAATAGTAGTGGGCTACGGCTAAATATTTATGATCCAGTATTACCCAGTCAGCAGAGTCACGATCATGGCTGTCAATTCACATAAAACCTAAACTGAATAGATTATGAAAGGTCGGACGCAGACACTATTAGCTGTGTAAACCATATAAATGTGTATTTTACTCAAAAAGGTTTCACAAATAGTCTTGCTTCCAGCACATACCCAAATACCCCAGTGCCCCCCGCCCCCTCCTAATCGCATGATATGAATTTTTACACTCCTACCGTCTCCTCCTCGTCGATGTCGATTTTGAACGTCTGCTGTTGTAAAGTTTTCAAAGTGATCTGCATTATGGAGGCGTTCTTGTCTCTACAGACACTGAGTAAATGCGATATGTTAAACTTGCAGGACTCTGTGATGCTTTCGCTGTCACATTACAAACTGTCAGCCGCCATGCCGCTTTTGCGCCACTCTTCTTCTACGATTTTGTTTATGCACTCTTCTTCTACGGTTATGTCAGAGGTTAAATATAAATGGCGTACTGTATGTGAAATAAAAACGAACAATCGAATTATTTAAATACTTGGCACAAAATAAATCATGTATAATAAATAAAAAAAAACGTTAACGTGTTAGTTTTATTCAGTTGTCTGGTTGTTCTTTTTAGATGGGTTGTTGCGTTCACGTACACTGGGAAATATAATTTCGTATTAATGCGCTAATCTTTGCCCCAGTTAGGCATCAACAACGCACGTGTCTTTATACATTATTCTTTAATGTCAATGACGCAAAGTGTTCGTGTGCTCTTTTTGCTAGAGATTATTCAAGTGTGACGTTGACCCGTATTTCAAGTTTCGGATGTCTAAGGTATCGCGAACGCAGCAGATAGTGCCCTCGCTTTCTCACACTGCGTTCAATGCTTGTTTATCTCCGGGGATGTTTTGGCCTTTCGTCTGCACGCTTTTTGCGTATAAGATAATAGAAACCGAATATATTTGGACTAGGGGCATTTTAGGCGCTTTACACCCACCGACTTCCAATAGGTTTACGCAGTTTATTATTTTGATGACGTCAGAACTGGCACATTAATGCAGACAAAAATGTTAAAAATTGTAGGGGGGGGCATGCTATATTCTGAAACATTGCATGTATTGCTGGAGAGTATATTTGAGCATTTTAAATATCAATCTTAAATCAACTGCAACATTTCATGCTTGGAATCAAGTCAGAACCATACACGCTTAAAACTACATGTATTATTGATTGGCCTACTATTACTCGGTTGTGAGGGAATGGCAGATGACGTCAGTGGGTCACATGCAACGAATGCATGAATCCGTCAATCTTGATAAGCCTCCATCCATCTGGTCTTTTACTGTGATAAGACTTCCATCTTCTCCCTCGTCTTGGCACACCCTCTGGTCGTGTCCTCCTTTGCCCCTCGTCTGAAGCAGTAAAGCAGCAGATTAAAAATGTGATCCTCTGCGAAATGGAAATTGTGCTAAGATTTGGCATCAGATGTGAGATTAGCGCATCTCAACAAAACAGCGAGCATGCTAAAAAAATTGCAATAAAACAAGACCAGACCGTTATCTGATAACTTTATTATCAAGTTAAAAAAAGACAATGAATTACAATATGTACAGAATATCCAGAGATAACATGGAATCAAATTGTAAACAATCATCCTAGGCAACGTACACAACCCACCATATCAGGGATTTAGATTGAAACGAGAAGAAAAAGGCAAAAAGGACAGTCTAGTGTCAACCTATAGATTAGAAAAAAAAAAACCCAAAACAAACCTATGTACAACGTATATATCCAGTGTGTTATCAGCAGGGACTCAACTTTGGGTTTTCTTATTTTTTTTACAGTCAGAACTAGACCGTGAACACACAGTGAGGGGGAATCATAGTCACAAACAATTCAAAATTAATCACAGAATCACACGCACACAAAAAAGTTGCGCCAAATTCCGAGATTGTCTCGGCATCTGGTTTCACAATGGGAAAAGGTCCAACCAGAAGATGAGAACCTGGCACGACCTGATCGCTACAATAAAGTCAGGGAAAAGAGGTGCACAGACAGGTTGATACATTCCTGCCTTTTACCAACTATGGACCAATGATAATTGACACAGATGTCTAAGACGAGAGGAAACCAGATCTCTAGAGGCTGACGGGTTTGACTAATGAAGCAGCTATGCTGTATGAAAGGATAGGGGGGACTACGTCAACCCCGACCATTTTTGCTTTCGGAGGTAGTATCAGCAAGAGCTGTGATGTGTGTGCCGGTAAAAGCCATTGTATATTTACGTTGTTTTCCGGCACATGCACGGAATGGTGTGTGTCTTGGAAGTGGGAGGCAAAGTCACCCCAGCTACTGTATACTTTAAATCTAAGCCGTAACAGAAAAGGGAGCGTGTGTGTGTGCGCTCGTGTGGACCCCTCCTTACCTGACAGTATATTAATCTTTTTTTTTTTTAACTATTCTGAATGTACAGCATTGGCAAGGAATCTAACTACGATCTTGTCTCAAGACGTTCTGCCTTGTGAGCCCAATTAGAATCGAAAGCAAAGGATGAAGCAGGTTTAAAGCCGGCTTTTTTTTTTTAAAGACTTTTTCCGTTCTGTATCAACAGCAACAACTTAGAATAGGAAAACTGTTGGCCCGCTAAAGGTAACCAAGGCAAAACAAGACAAATGTATTTTTCAGGCTTTTTTTCTATTCCATATAAACGGGACTGACACGGAATGCGGCTTGTGTATCTACCATTTTCACCCTTGCGTAAGCAGCTGTAAATGAAGTAGAAGATTGTATGTGTGAAACCCCTTTTATCCTGCCTGTAAAAACTGATGTTTTCACCTTTTAATGAATTCTTAACAGGACTGGGATGGAAGGTGGTATTAAATTAACGGCTCAATTTTCTGCTTTAGAGGTCCTTATCAGAGCTGTAACTGAGGCAGGCCATAACACAGTCTGTTGTAGTAGAAAATAACTATTTTACCGCCTTGTATCAGTTCTGGGGAAGAAAAATAAAGGCACTGACAAAGAAATGGGGAGCAAATTCAACCCCGCCAGTTTTTGCGTTGTAATTTGTCGCATCAGAGCAATAACAGAGGCTGCATGGAGCCTACTATGTATAAGCCCTTCTCTGTGCAAACTCAACAAAACTGGACAGGAGAAGTAGACCAGAAAATATTCTGCCTTCAAAAGATCCTGAAAAGACCTTTTACAATGCTGGTAAAAGCTAACATTCTCCCTGGTAATCTTTCTGTATGCACTGAACTAATGCGGAAGGAGGGGCTGGGCTGAGTCGACCTGGCAATTTTCCGCCTTTAGTTCATTCAATACCAAATGTGTTAAGTATATCTGATGCGTTTTCACAAAACCGGGCTTCTGTTGGCAAATAAAAATTGTGATAGTGTTACAATGTAATTCTACACGAAAATCCCTTTGTAATGATATATAATACATGGGGATAGCTCAAAAAATGACCAAGTTACTAGTACTAGTACTTTGAATGTTGACGGCTGTTCTGTTATGACTCCAATGCAAAGATTCCGACTGAACATGTGAAAGAGTCTTTACAAATATTTAATGGGAGATATTTAGGTGGCAATTATTATGCCATTGTTACCGCAAATGTGGAACAGTTAATATGGGAGTCAACTATTGTATTTTTTTTTCAAGTGTACCTAGGACATTGAAAGTTAAAGAAAAAAAAAAGGGGGGGGGGGGGGGTAAGGCTTTAGTATATTCTTTTCAAAAGACCACAGATCAAACACGTAACAAATAGTTTTGTCGTCTGTACATGGATGGCATCTGCAGTTCTGACATTTCAAGCGCAAACTTCCTTTTTCTTCACTAACAGAAAAGACAACAGCAGGCTTGACAGAGAGTTGGGTAACGCACATTAAAACGTATCAAATACGCTTATCTTCATTTTATTAACATTGCTAATTTGGGCATTTTACAAAAGTCTGATTGCTATATTTTAATTCCTCGTAATAAGGCTTCAGGGCGTTCAAGCAGCAACTTTCAACACAAAGACAATCTATGCTTTTTTTTGTATAACAGTACTACTAAATCGACGCACAGGAATGAAGATGACAATGGACAAAGAAGAGGATGGGGTGGCGATCATTTTAATGAAATTACAATATAGAACAAGGCTTTTTGTCAAGGTTGCACTTGTTTTTTTATTGTGTTTGTTCTCAGATTAGGAAGCCCCCCCCCCCCCCCCCATGTGAAGGTACAAACTGAATACATGGCACAAAAGGCATTCAATTACAGCCATACTTTGTGTCTCTCATTTTATTATTTATTTATGACCCACTATGTTTTTCATACATATACAATGCACCAGTGTGCATTGAGATATATTCATGTTTGCTTTAGATTTCCCCGGCAAGTATTTAATTATGTGTTTCTTTGTTGATCTAGCAATGCCAGCCAGGATTTAAATTGTTTTTCATTACATGACAGAAAGTACAATAAAACTGTGTAATTATTGCATCATGGTTTCCTGCGATGAGATTGAGATGAAGCTCAGATTTCAAACTAAGCGCATTTTTCAGCAAAATGAGACAAGAGACTCATTTCTCAATACATTTGATGCCATTCTTTGGCAGGTTGTGTGCCATGCGTTATTTAATTGTAAAAATGGGCCTCAATAAAGACTGAGAAACACTGTTGTCTTCTTCAGAGAGCATGAGTAAACAGCTGCTTGATGAGTTGCATCCAAGCTGAGTAAATTGTTTTAAGGCTTTAACAATTGTTTTGTTGACCACAAAAAAAAAAAACAAGTGCAACCTTTAGTGCCTTAAATCGAGGTGCTAACTTGTCCTCCAGCTAGAGACCCTTCTCTTCTCAGCTTAAAACGCATTCATGTAGCTGGGTGAATAAAACCTCAATTGTCATCATTGTATGCATCCACGTTTTGATGGCAATATTTATAACCAGTGTGAGAATGAAAACATTTGTGAAATTACTGAACAATCATTAGAAACATTACAGTCCAAACATTTAGGGACTGAAGGCTTATACGCAGTATAATAATAATTTTATCATAAAGGGTCTAAAGATAGCAATTTGCTACAAAACATGGCAAGGTCAATTGTTTCTACCAATGCAGATTAGTAGTAAAGTAGATAAGGTGCGGGCGTTACTAAATGTTTTAACACAGGACAAGAATGGAAAAAAATGATAAGGTAGCTCTCTACACTGTTCACTTTTTTTTTTCTTAAATGTGTGAGTGTCAAAGGTGCTTCAAATACGCTTAATTTGAATAATCATTTTGGGGCAACATTCTCTATAAATAATTTGTATATAGGTGGCATCTTTCACTGTACTTTTTGACCAGAATGTCAGCAATAAAGTTCACTATTGGTTACCAATATATTAAAATCTGTCCTAGGGGACGCCAGCTTTTTTTGTGTGTGTGTTTTTTTAAGCAGCACAACCTAATACTTGTATATAGGGATGTCCCGATCATGTTCGGAAATCGGGACCGATCATGTCATTTTCGGGTGATCGAAATCAGAAGGCAATGATCGGATTGTTTATTATTATTAGGAGTAGTTTATTCTTATTAAAGGGCAAAACGGAGGCACACATATTACCAAAAGATTAAGAAAAAAAAAAAAGTTTTATGCTGTTGCGACACAGCCAGACACACCAGAAGTAAACAGCCAGTGGGGGAACGCTTTGGTAAATGCCTTAACATGTGGAAATATATTTGCGTGAATAATGAAGACAATTCATCGTCGACTTGCAAAGTGTGCAAAATGAGCATTTTACATGGCGGAACGGATAGCGTTGCTTTTAATAAAACTAATTTAAGACCCCAGCTGAAAAACACCAATGCTAAACTTCAAGGTTAAGTTACTCAACCAACCAACGCTGAAACAGACTTTGCAGAACGATGAAGAATGCCCAAAGACGGCAAAGAAGCCAAAAAAAAAAATCACAGCCCATATCGCTCAATTCATCACATTGGATGACCAACCTCTGTCTGTGATAGAAAACTTTGGCTTTCGGCGTCTCGTGAACAACTGCAGCTACGATATGAGCTACAGTCACGCTATTATGCCTGTGTTGCAGATCTACTGGATTTTCTCGTCATTTACGAGATATCCCGCCTCGGGATTCACAACGGACATTTGGACTTCATCTGTGAATCCGATGTCATTTCTTAAGCCCCACAAAACAATGGGCTGACATAAGTTTGAATTTCCAGAGTGTAACTTTCCATGCGCAGCACTTTCTTATATCACGAACATGTGAGAGAGGCAATGAAAACCATGCTTATTAGCCCTTTGGGTGTTCACATTTTTCTTTTTTGTTAATGCAATAAGTGGAATTTATAATATTTTTGTCATTTTTGTGCAAGACAGGATATTTTATATTATTTATTTACAACATTATTTTGAGTGGCACCACGATGTGCCAAAAAAAAAAAAAAGTTTGTTTCAATTGGTGTCATATTGTTGCAGTTTTGTTTAGGGAAAAAAAAAAAAAGATTTGGATGCACTTTTATTTTATTCAGCTCAAAAAATTGTCAAAATATCAGATCAGGACTCTATCAGCCAATTCTCAAAACAGAAAAATGTGATCGGGACATCCCTACTATATGTGTGTGTGTGTTTGTTTGTTTATATATATATATATATATATATATATATATATATATATATATATATATATATATATATATATATATATATATATATATATATGAAAATCTAAAAGTTTTACAGTCTAATGAAGCGCAAACTAAATGTTTTCACTTGTATCGTTGTTTTCTTTTTTCTCCCCTTAAACATCCTATTTTAAGCTAACCTTGGAAAGTCCCACTCGGGTCACCCCAACTGTTGTTCCTTTTTGGCATCAAGTGACTCCCCATTGTCCGCCTGCTGACCCGGCGAAAGACTCAAAGCGTTCTGATTCTCGCCCTGGTTGGCGGAAACTTCCAGTCCGGCGTCCACAGAAGTGGAGGAGAGGGAGGAAGGGGCAGAAGCCTCTATATTGGAGTTTGTGCTGGTGTCCAGTTGGCTATTGTTCACCATCCTGTAAGAGATAATATTATTGACACTAGGATTGTATGGTGGCAGAGGGCAATGAAACTGGTGTTTAAGCTCCTGAAGATTTTACAGGTGTTGGAAAAGGTCGCAAAATTCATGTTCATCTCGGTGTTTGTTTAAGGTTGCGAATATTCGCAAGCAAACTCTGGTGAATGTTTGCAACCTTGAACGAACCTGATGAGAAAGCGACATTGTTTGCCTTCTGTGGAATAGCGGCTTTTAAGGTAACAAAGTTTTAAATAAAACCTTTCTGCGTGACCTCTTTCTTAACATTTGAATGTTATACGTGGGGAATAATAATTCAAATATATGATTTGTTTTAAGGGCTAAATTTGGCTAAGCGTTTTTACTAAATTCTACAAGGGTAAGTTCTTTTCCACCTTTTAGGTATTTTAAAATACGAACAGGTTAAAAATAAAAAAAATGATAATACTTACATGCCATGACGAAGAACATGGCGTTCCCACTCAAAATTGTTGGTGAAGCAGCGTCCGCAGAACTCGCATGGAAAACGTTTTTCTCCAGAGCTGCTACTGCTGCTGCTGTTGGTTGGAGAAGCAAGAACCTCTGGGAAACAAAAGTTTCATCGTTGCCTCAGTTTGGTATTGATGTCTTTATTGTTTGAGATTTATTGTGAAATATGCTTCAACAAAAAATAACCTTGTGGTGCAGGCCTTTCTTCTTCCACCTCTTTGAGCTCCTCCTCATTTTCTTCTTCGTCTTTGATGCTGTCCTCCCGCTCCTCATCCTCCATACCTCTCTCCTCCTGTCCGGGGCTTTCTGTCTCCTCCATGCCGTCGTCCTCCTCTGCCACAGCCACGCTTTCGTCTACAGCCATCTCCAACCTGTTGCTTGATTCTTGTTCCTCCTCCGCTTCCATCTCCAACTCCCGCTGTGGCTGCTGCTCCTCATCACTGCTGCTGTTTTCGTGCTCCATCATCTCCAGCTGGTCGAGGTTGACGCGGCCCATCAGCTCGAAGTTCCGGATGACCTGATCGCAAGCACAAGGTCTCCTTTGAGTTTGACACGCCGCTAGAAAACTCAACCTTTAACTGCCAAGAGTGAAAAGTTGATCATTTGATGCCAAACAAAAAGGTCCTTTAGAATTTTTTTAGGAATAAAGTTGTGGAAAGAAATAGGAGAAAAAGCAACCCTTTGAATTATCGATTCTGGAAAAAAATATATATATATATATAAAATGCAGGGTAATATTTATGAAGTTTTTTACAATTACATGGATTTTATCTGAACATGTAATAGTATAAAAAATGATAACTTCAGAGGAATGCAGTCATTTTATTTGAATTTTTCCACAAGAGCAATAATTATATTACAACAAATATACTATAATTTCTATTTTATTTATTTTTCTTATTTTATTGATTTATTTTGTAGTAGCGCTCCCAATTTCATTGTTAACAAGCTATACAATGACAGGTACGGTAGCTCTGAGGAAAAGGGAGTAAACGTGTAATGTGAGGTTTAAACATTCTAGGAAAATACACGTTGTTATATTCAAGCAAAAAACAAAATAACAGAAATGAATTAGATGAATTAGAAAAAAGTTTCACTAACAATTATATTTTACAAAAACAATTTACAAGACTAAAAAAAGACTACTATATAGCAGAAATCCATATCAGAGTACTATTATTGTCAAAATAAAGTGAAGGCAACGTAATGAAAAAAAAAAATGGATATCCTTTTCATAATCTGTAATAATACCAGCATGGGGAATGCCATTTTATAATAAAGTACATGTTGCAACCTAAGTTGTGATATTCAGAAGAAAAAACTTTTCTAAAATGAAGAACAGTATCAGTTAAATAAAATAAAAATTAATATATTGCAGTATACCTAAATATAAAAAATAAAATGATTGAAAGAAAAAAGAAAGGAACTCATTTTGGTGATGGTGGCCCTTCCAGAAACGTCTCTGTAGATTCATGATCTAACATGCTAGGTTTGAATGATTATTGCATATTCAGCACCTTTCTTCTTTGTTATATAAGCCTTTAGAAAAACTACTTTAGCTTGTATTTTTATGAAGCCTTTAACCCAACTACAGTGGTACCTCGGTCCTCGAACGCCTCTATACTCGACCAAATCGGTGCTCGACCAAAAAAATCAAGTAGGTAATGCATCGGACCTCGATCAGATTTTCGGCGCTCGACTAGCCGAGCCTAGCCGAGCCGAGCCGAGCCGACCCGAACGCGCTCCTCGGCCCTTCTCGGCCAGCGGGTAAGCGCCAGTTCAACTCAGACCGCCAGCGGAGTAAGACGTTTGTTCGAGTATTTCTTCCCGGATTGAAACTTTTTCGTGTTGCTCTAGCCCTTAATAATGGGTCCAAAGAAAGACAGTGATAAGGGGAAGGCAAAGAGGAAAACAATGAGGACCACTATTGAACCGAAGAAGGAAATTATAGCAAAATATGAACGCGGTGTACCTCGCGTCGCAGTTAGCTAGCGTCATCATGGAAGGAGTAACTCCCTCCCGTCCTCTCCACATCCATTCCTGTATGCCATCAACCACTCTCCAAAACGTAAGTAAATTATACAAAATGGTTTATAATGCTTTATTTATCTTTATCTTTATCATGTACTGCTTGTGCACATTTACTTGTGCACACATACTTTCCATTATTTCTTATGGGAAAATTGCTTTCGGTGTTCGAACAAATCGGTGCTCGACCACCACCTCAGAACGGATTATGGTCGAGTACCGAGGTACCACTGTACTTAGTACTTTTTTTTTTCCAAGGTCAGTGATCTTCACGTGGCCCGAGGAAGTCACATAGTTGCACATACTGTTATTGTGAATAAAGTTTGAAACATTATGAGAGGGAATTTAGATTTTCCATCCAACTTACATGTGGGAACAAAGCTAAGGCACAGGGGTGGATTCTCACGCTTCTGACCTTATGCTCAAGGCGGAGGTGCTCCTCCAGCTGGCTGCGGTGACGGCTGTCGTAGTAGCACAGCTGGCAACAGTAAGGCTTCAGCTCATGCTTTTGCAGGTGCAGCTGCAGGGCGTGGTCGCTGGAGCATGTGAACGTGCACTTGTGGCAGCGGAACACCATACCCTGGAGGTGACGGGACAACTTGGAGCGATTTACCTCCAGCGGACCCACACGATCCTCTAATGGAAATAAAGGAACATTACATTAGGTTAATGTTTTTTAATTGCCTTATTTTTTGCAAAGCCGCCCTTGAGGAAAGAAAACATTTCGCGCCTCCTTCACACATACACATGCTGCAGTGACTATGAATGTGATCATGATCTATAATAATTGGATATGTATACCTAAAATTGTATCATTACTATGAATGTGATCATTATAATTGTGTGTGTGTATATATATATATATATATATATATATATATATATATATATATATATATATATATATATATATATATATATATACACACCTAAAACTGTATAATTTTCAACATTAACAAAAAGAAAAAAGATAAATCAACTTTCAAAAAATGTTTACTTTTTACAAGGTGTGAACCAGTTACAGGTTAGTCTGATGCTAAAAAACCTCACAGGCCTAAATCAACTTTCAAAAAATGTTTACTTTTTACAAGGTTTAAACCAGTTAAAGGTTAGCTGATGCTAAAAAAAACCCACAAGTGCATCAGTTCCTGAAATAAAACCAGTCAATAACTAAAAACATTTTTGACCAACTCAACAATTTGATTCTGAAAGAAATAAAACAATAATAAATGTAAATTGATATGCAAAATTAACACACGGGCACCAAGGATGAAGGCCTGAGGAGAAGGACTGCATAGATACACCTGATCCATCTTAATGATATTTGTTTTTCCATTTTCTAAAGAACTCGCTCTCATTAGTGTCACTAGGGGAGCTGAAACTTATCCATGACTTAGAGTTTGTAAGTCATGCCCACTATGAATGGCAAGGCATTGAAATTGTAAATTAGAAGATGTTTTACGGATGACCAATTGTTGCTGAGCTTTGTAAAGGACTCACAAAGAAATGTGTTGAGACAGCTTGCGTACCTCTGTGCAGGACAATGTGGTCGATCATACTGCTCTTGTGTTTAGTGTGGTAGAGACAGAGCGGGCAGCGAAGGTCTTTCTGGACATCCTCTGGCACATGGTTACTGCTGTTGTTATTGTGGCCCGCCTCCACGTGCAAGGTGAAGGTATTCCTAAGAACATAACCCGCCAGCTCTGTTAACATCATATCTTATTTCAAGTATTCGGCATAGCGGTGTCTCACTTGTAGCAGGTGAAGAAGGAGCAGTCCTTGCACTTAAAGAGCTTCTTGCCACCATGGCGGTCTCGATAGTGTCGCCGCAGACTCTGCATATAGCCTGAGCTGAACTCGCAGAACTCACAGGTGAGAATACTGTCAGGTCGATGGTCGCCGTGGGACGTGTGACTACGAGAAGTGATCTGGTAACGGCTGAGCTGCTCGTGGACGTCAGCCGGCTCCCAGTATGAGGTGTCTGAAAATTGAGCACAGTCCATCATAAATGCTGCACACAACTTTTGAAATAAGAAAAAAATGGATACTAAAGGAAAAAAAATGAAAGAAGATTAAAATTGTTAATAACAAGGACATAAAATGGATACTAAAAAGAAGTATCAATGTATAAAATTTCAATTAACACTAACACAAAACAATTAAAAAAAGACCTAAAGCTGTGCACAGGTGTGTCACATATCCGCAGCGTAGCACTGACTACTGGCAAGGATGACATACTCAATACCATGTTTTGTTTTTTTTTTAAACATAGGTATCAATGGTTGGTGTCAGCACCCCTACTCAATAGGTCAACACAGTCAACCTTAGGGTATAGCGAGTTCAAGTTTCACAACTTCACTATATCACAGATTATTCAATATTAAAAAAAATTAAGAAAAGTCTTAAAAACATTTTAAAAATACATTTTACACAAAAAACCTCCATCTCCCATCATAACCCTTGTGATTTCCAAGAACTGACTGATTATAACTGACCAAGTATTCTGTTCCTTTTTTTCTTGTTAAGAAAAAAATTACTTGGTGGGGCTATCCAATTCATAGCTTTACAGAAAAAGGTCTGGGATTGATTTGGGGGAAAATTGGAATTGTACGGTTCATACTGAGTTGAAAAAAAATTGAATTTCTCCCACATGCAATTTTTTTTAATAGTTTTTATTCATATATAATTTTCCAACACTTTTCATTGAGCATTAATTTCCTGATGATTCCCCCACAGTATAACACCAATTCGTTGATTACGTGACATGTAAATGACATGTAAATGACAGCCTTCATTTTCCAATATTGAGGGCGGTTAGCCCTAATTTTTTTGATTGGCAGACAATTGGATTAAATTTGTAACCAACTGTGGCAAAAAATAAATAAATAAAATAAAAAACCTCTGAAGCCACATAATCGCTCTTCGTACTCATTCGAAATATCAATCACACGCATACACCCCACTCGGGTGATCAATCGATGGTCATAGGGGAGCGGCAGAGCAACTGTGCACATGCTTCATTCGTTCTCTCAAGAGTGCTTATATGAGTGAGCGAGCCCATCTTCTCGCCCTACTTTGAGCCTCAGACACATCAATAAATAAGCCACAGTGACACTAATATAATATCTATCTACCTGAAAAATGCACCATTCAGCACTACGAGTTTGTCGAAACATGCTGGAAAAATACATTGCGGCTCAGCTTTACCTACGATGCTTGCTTTTGTAGTAAGTGTAGATATTTCAACACATAAGGCATGCTTTATAAAAATGAGATGATCTCAGCTCATGCTTGTTAATTTATGTACATTGAAGGACATTTGTCATCTGTACAGCACAAAGATGTGCATCATGGTTATTAGGGAGGAGATGAGACAAAAATCCCACGAGACGAGAAATCTCACGGGATTGAGTCCACGAGACGAGATGTCTCATGGGATTGAGTCCACGAGAACAAGATGAGACGAGATTCTCTAACTGTATTTGCAAAATAAAATAATGACTAAGAGTAAGTTTTTAAAACCTTTCTTCTTACTGAGGAGTACAAGAAAACGAACCATTTAGCATTCTAACGCAAAACTTAAAAAGAATCTGGCTCATTTTTCAGCAGCAGATCTTTCCTTAATGAATAATGTAACAAATTGTATATAGGTTGTGCGAATTGCGGTGCATTAAGTAACAAACTGTCTTATTAGCCAATATTTTACAATCCTTTTTTTAAACTGGAAAACACAACTCTCCACATACATTTTGTTTAATGAGACGAAGTGATGTAAGAACCACAGAACATCCATTTGAGTCTGCCTGGTTTGTTAAAACATGATCATTAGAAACGGCCAGCGTGTCAGGCTGTCAGCATTAAAGTGTGCATAGTCGATTACGTCTATTAAACAAGCTTTGAAAAGTAATCCACCTGCTCTCACATGGTTATATGGCACATTCGTGTGCTGCTAGCTAACCTCTAATTTATGCTAGACGCTGCGCTAAAAGCTGGAAAAAGGCGCCACGCAATACAGCGTAATTAAGCAATTTTTTTTGCACCCTGAATTGGTAATTAAAAGTAATTTAAGAACAAGGATGTGCTTTTAATATCGAGAGCCGCAACTCACGGCACACTTCCGGAGCACCCGTTTGTAAAGAGTTATGTTGTCCATTGATGCAACATGCATTCGAAAACAACTTTAAAAATAAAAACTTACCACAGTGTTCATGTCCGTACATTATTGGGTATTATGGTGAGGTTTATTTTGAAGGTGGCTGGCCTTCATTGCACATTTGCGGAATGTGTTGCTGTCATGTCGATAATCAACAAGCAACGACTACTCCTGTGTACTTGGATTGCCTCAATTCAACCAAATTATCCTGCATACGCCATTGCACAGAAAAAAATAAAAAATAATAATAATCTTGTGATGTGCAGGGACAAGAAATTTGATGGTGTTCTGATCTTGGCCCATCCCTAGTGTTTATGAGTAAACATTTTAATGTCAAATTTGCCAAATTTTGCCTCACAACATACTTTTATGCATATTGGTAATTTTCTGTATGTGGCTGTAAGTATGTATTTTGGTCAATCCAATGTATAAGTCAATGCATCTCACTGCTGCATAAACAAAATTGTTGCGTTTGGTCAAAATAATTTTGTACTTGATGTCTGATGATTTTGTTTTGTTTGAAGTGCATCAGTATGTTATATTTAACAACTTTTTTCTGACAAACCGGACACATATAGGACCACTACATTCCGCCTTGCATTCTTGTGACTTTGCATGTACTACTGAGCCAATTAAACGACCACGAAGACTTCAACTGCCTCGGTTTAAACTTTTTACGCTCACACGTAAGAACTACGACTTGCGACAAACCATATTAGAGTCAATTCCAAGCCCTGATATCCTAGTCTCACCTTCCGGAATTAAGGGGCTCTGCTCCGCCTTGGTGGTTGGTCTGGTGGGAGTCCTGAGGGTGGCGTGAGCAGCCTGTGTGGCGGCCCGCAGTTTGGGGAGAGTGAGGGCTTCGCCGTGGTCTTGCAACGAATGCTCTTTCAACTGGCTGATGGTCATGGAGGAGAAGGGGCAGAACAAGCACTTGTATGTGTGCTGCTCACCTGATAGGGAGGAATACAGTTGAAATGTTTGATATTGATTTTAGGTCTTTATATAACGGTGGGTGCACAGCATATAATTTACCAGTGTGCGCCTTGTGCAGGTGGCTCTTCAAACGGCTCGCATAGGCAGACTTAAAGGGGCATAGTTTGCACTTGAATGGTTTGTGGTGGCCGTGGTGAGACTGCATGTGTCTGTCCAGGCTGGGGGTGATAGGAGACAAGACAGGAAAATATTAAAACTACAACAAAACAGATGGAAAGTAAAAATGGGAGTCAAGTTCTTTTTTTTTTAAATGCATTTTCCAGAGCAGGGAGACGTGTTGGATGAGGGAAGGGGGAACTCATCTGTCCACAATCCCCTGGTGGGAGCGCCTGTAGGGAAGCTGGCTGTGTTTTGAATGCCAGGCTGCCTAGGTGGCATGGGAGTGCAGCCTGTTTCTAGGTCAGGGCACGGAGGATACAGTGGGGATTACACCTGACTCTCATTCCTGCTCGCGTTGTGTCTGATGGATAAAAACCAAATTGTGTTCCCAAATAGAAAGGATGTCTTGCACACTCAGAAGTTTGTGTTTATTAATATGGAAGTCAACAGATTTAAGTGTAAAGTCTTCTCTGTGCAATACCCCTGCAAAAACAGGGGGTTTCCTCACATTCTTTCAAAATGTGGAAGCATAAATACTTTTATAAGGGAACTAATAAGATTTCATTCAATCATGATCTACCGCTTCAAAAAAAATCTAAAACCTCAAAAATATATAAGTAAAAACATTTTACATAATAAACCAAATTTACTTTTGCTAAGAATGGGTAAACAAAACCCTAATAAATCATATTCTTTTAGATCAATTGTTTTATTGAATGAAAGCCATAAAAATAAAATGTAATAAATTATATACACTTTTTAAAGTTTTAATTTAACACAAATGATTAAGATTATGACCAAATTAAAATCAAATGACAATGACTACATTAAAATCAAATAAATCAGATTGACTTGTAAAACTATGAACTTGATATTTTAAAAACGAAAACTAAATTGCACCTTTTCTTTGTTTTATTGAAAAAGAATTTAAAACCAGGTCGTAAACAAAATAAATCAGCAGATTGTCGCTTTCAGGAGTAAATAATGAAATTCGATTCATCAAAAGTGACAAATATATTAATATTTGCAGACCTAAAACATTTCATGAACGTAAAATAAATCAAATTTTTTAAGTACTTACATAAAAATGAATTTAGTTGTTAAAAAAATGTCAACATACTGTTTTGTTTTTCGGATACTACTCCAACTCACTTACGGCTGGCTGAATGGCGAGACAAAAAGATCAATTGGCGAGACAAAAAGATCAATCAATGAATAAACTTTTAAACACAAAAAAAGGAATCTAAGTATGTCATGAATCAGGCCAACTGATATGCTGGGCTGATCTTACTGCGCCAACTTACTTGTGTCTGAATGGTGAAACAAACTGACAGTACTGGCAGTTATATTTGTCCTCCCTGATGATCATAGCCATGGCTGAATGGCTCCTCTCGTGGGATCGGAGACCCTGCATGGACATGAAGACCCTGTCGCATTGGGCGCACGGGTGCCCCCCCGTTGACAGCCGCTGCTTCAGAGTCGAGGACCTCCCATCGACAGCATCCAGGTCTAATTCCAGAGTTTCTGTAGCAACGGCGGATGAAGCTGTGGGGAGTGAGGTAAGGCCCTTCGTGGCGTCTTTGGGTCTCTCAAGGTTTTCCGTTTCATCCTCCTCCAATTCACCATTAACAAGTCTCTCCGACGGCACGGTGAGGGCCACCTCACTTATTTCCTGCTGAAAAATAAAGATTAAAACTTTATAATTGGTCTGAAAAACTCATTATAGAGGCTGTTCCAGAAGACTTGAGCACATTTTATCTCCTGAACTATGAATGGTAGTAATATGAAACTGGTACCACTTTAAGTGTAAAGACTTGGATGAACTGAAAGCCTGAATAACAAATGCTGCTGTTTCAACCATCTACGCTATACTGGAAGGCATTTATACTCTAGCTTTTGGCACAGTTTTTTTATACTGAAGGTGTGGCAGTTACTGTAATGATGGAACGATCGATAGAATAATTGACTAAAAAAAAATCGGTTTGCCCTCGTATTGCACAAATTGAGGTAAGACAAGAATGTAGGAAAATTATGTGGATACTTCATCTGAAACCATTTTGTTAAACCTTATTCCAGTGTTGTACGTTGCTTTTCATTATTTCAGCTTTTATTTGCAACCGGACATGTTTTTCCCCATCTCCTCGTCTTCTGCAGACGCTTTCGGTGTCACTGTCACAAGTCGCAGAAATCACCACGACTTCTTTCACAGTGCGTCAAGGAGGCTCATCTGAGCTTGTGGAAAGACCTGACCCTGGACTTCATGCAGCCACAAAAAAGGATTTGGCACATCCAAAGGGAACCTCTTCATAGTGTCTGTAAAAAGAATCACCTGAGAAGGAGGAACATTCTGTATAACACACGAATGAAATTGTAGAAATGCAGCAGTGCGCTGGTTGACTATACCAAGTCCATTAATGTCTAGCGTTTGGTTAGAGCCTTGTACCATCAGGCCTATTCCAAGCCACACTGGAATACTAATGCTCCGACAGATACCAGCCGCAACCCTAAAAGTAATAACTCAGCCCTTCGATGATTCTGTCACTAGCGAAAGCGAATGAGGAAGAACAAGATACATGCGTCAAAAGAAGCAGCTCACAGGGAACCGATAAGCATCCTGTGGCGAAGTAAAAAGCCTGTCAAGGCTTTGAAATGACTTGCACAAAATCCAGAAAAACTCAACAGTGACAGTGATAATCTTTTATCATTTTTCAGGAGCAATGAACTACTAAAATCTCATGAAAATCTTTAAATATACTGTATTAGACAATCTCATCAAACTCAGATGAACTGAGCATTTCAACAGTGATTTTTCTACACGAACTGGAAACCACTTGAGCCGCTAATCATAAATGATAAACCTGTTCAATGTTTACAATGGCAGATCCTTGTTTGAATGGTCAACATCGAGTTGGGCTCAGCCACAGATTCTCTGATTGTTGTGTGAAACAAGAACGATAGCCAATAAGAAAGCACTGATGTCATGAACAAAAAGAGCTGTGACTGCATGCACCCATGTCTCTTGCAAGTTATTCACCACAGTAAAAAATGACAATGGGAGTTTGGAACTGTCATTTTGCTTTCAGATAGGCTAACAGTTAGCCCAGCTTCTTCGCTTCTGTGCACATGCTATATCTCAGGTCAGTCATGTGTAAAACAGGTATGAGTTTTGTGGGAGCATTGTGTGTTTGTTAATGGTTATAGTGACAAACACAAACATGGAATAGGGAAAAATATATGCTTCAAAAAACTGCAATTACCTTGACATGTCCCTCTTTGACCTCTCCATACTGGACATGCCTCCTCAGGTGATTGCAGATTGCTCGGATGGTAGTGTGTACCTCAACACAAAAGTTACACCTGAAGCCTATAGGAGCTTTGTTTGCACAGCTTTCCTGTAAACAACGCAAACAAGTTTTATTTTGCATCCATTTGACAGTAAAACAAAAATGATTTGGTTTGTATCTTTGCAGGACCGTCAAAGGCATGTAAACCTGTAAGCTATTATTAAATTACACATTAAGGAAGCTTCATAGTAAAATAAAAGAATTTATAAGATCATCACATGCCATACTGCCACTTACAATTAAGAAGCAAATTGAATCCGAAAAAAACATAGCAGGGCATTTTGGCTGCTTTTGTATAGAATTTGAAACTGAGACCTTCTGTGTGATAGCATAACAATTACAGATAATAACCAAAGCGCCCATGAGACGCTTATTGCTATGGATTCTCTAACCAAATAAGAAATTGCAGACTATAAAACTAATAATAAAAAAAAAAAATGAATCTTACTTTGTTAAATTAGGATGGCAAATAACTGCTGGCAGTCGGTATGGGAATGATAATCAATTCGTTGCATTCTTCAGATTGGACATACTAAATTGTCCTTAGGTGTGATTGGGTGTTCGTCTCTGTGTGCCCTGCAATTGGCTGGCAACCAGTTCAGAGTGTACCTCGCCTACTGCCCAAGTCAACTGGGATACGCACCAACAAGCCTGCAACCCCAGTGAGGATAAGCAGCTATAGAAAATTGATGGCTGGATGAATGGAAATGTTTCTCTTGACGCGATTAATTCAGCAATTACAAAAGATAAATCGAATAACAATCTGTTTTATTTCTGGCTCATCTACTAAAGACAATGTGCATCTGTGTCAAACTGCACATATTAGTCTGAGATTGCTTCATATTCCAAATAATTTGCTCTTAATTTGTGCTGTTCCTGTCATGGCATTTAATAAAAGAGATAAGAAACCCTGTTAAAAATTCATGTTATCCCTTAAGTGCCCTAATATACCCATTTGCGCACCATTGCTTAAGCTTTCTCACCTTCTCAGACTTGTCCGGTATGGCTGCTGCTTTGTGTTTGCTGAGAAGCTGACGCCTCCTTTCGTGCCTGGTAGCCCTCTTCTGAAATTCGTCATTGTGATTGAGCAGATGAGTGGCAAGCGTAGGGAGGGACAAGAACTTCAGCTCACAATGCGCACACTGGAAGCACTCTGAGGTGTCGTCATCAACATGGGGGTCTGGCGACACGGCAAAGTCCCTCTTGAAGTCGGCCCTGTGGTGGTCGTTGTAGTGCATAGACAGCAGCAGGCCAGTGCTGAAGGACAACCCGAAACATTTCAGACATTTAAATGGTAGCCAGTCCGCATCCGGCTCTGAATCAGGGACATCCTCCAACGCCTCCTTATCATCATCTTCCATAGGACTATCCTTAGGTTTCTCGGGTTCTTTGGCATAGATGACAGTGAAGTAGCGACTGAGCTTACTAGCGTGCTGCTTCTTGGGAAAGACACCTGGATGGCGTTTAATATAGTGTGACACAATGCTCTTCCTGCTGAATGCCTGGAAAGGACAAAGAGAACACTTAAGCCTCTCTACAGCCAAGCGGACTTCTTCGCTCATCTCTGAATTCTCCTGTTCAGAGGGGGAGGGTAGTATAACTTTGTTGGGTTTCTCAGTTATTGTCTTGGAAGCAGCAAGACAGTGGGTATAGTAGGCATCAATATCATGGCGCTTCTGGTAGTGTGCTGCCAGGCCCTTACGAATAGGGTTGGTGTACGAACACAGTGCGCATTTGAAGACGTTGTTTTTACCCTCAGGCTGAGCGCGAACATTGTTGTGCTTAATACGGTAGTGGCGGGCGATGCCTTTGCGGGTGGAGCAGAAGTATTTGCAAAGCTGACACTTGAATACGGCATGCTTCTCTGGCTTATTGATGGGTAACTGTGAAAGAGTGAAGTCCACATCACTGACCTCCTGGCCTTTACCTGTGCTTGATGCATGATTGGTGCTGCATTCCGCTACTGGCTCGGTGTCTTGGCTGATGGAGAAATTTGTCAAACCTGGAGTGAAAATCTCAGTGGCTGACTGATTGTGGCACTTCTCGTAGTGGATTTTGAGCTTCTCCAGTGTCCCGTGTGTGTACGAGCACATTTTACACCTGTACGCACCATAGCCCTGCCTTTGAGTCTTGTTCTTGTCCTCTGCATCATTTGTGTCTACAATCTGTTCAATGTCATTCGCAAAGTCCTCAGCTGTGACTTTCACCAATGGGTGTCTTTTCTGGTAGTGGGTGAGGACACCATGGATTCGAGAGTTAACATAAGGACAGTGTCGACATTTGTACACAGAGCTGGGGTTGATGTCCGCCTCCTGCGCAAAGTCTGCCGCTTTGACTTTCATACCCGGGTGCTTCTTACCATAGTGGGTGAGGAGCCCATGGAGGCTGTTGTATTCAGAAAGACACACGGTGCACTGATAGGGATTATTCGAAATAGATAGACGTGGGTGAGTGGGAAGTGGGTTACTCTCTCGAGGTGGTGTGGCAATGTAGAGAGTGCCATCATCCTCAACAGATTTGGAATTCTTCTCGACTGAAGGTTTTCCTTTGATAATATCCAAAATCACAGATTCGTCCCCTTGGATGGCCCAGGGATGCACTGCCTGATAGTGATTTGTTATGTCATATACCGTGCAAGCCTCAAAGGCACAGTCCCTACATTTATAGTGTTTTGTTTCTTGATTCCCTGCTTCTTGAGTGGTCTCTGGCCCGGCCCACAGCTTGCTCGCCATGTAGGCGTAGTCCACATTATGCTCCGGGTGGCGTCTTTGGTAATGGAGAAGCAGGCCTTGGGGTTCAGTGTGGGAGTAAATGCACCACTCGCAGTGATAGCCGGCCTTCAAAATGCCATCTTGGTAAGCCCAATGTAAAATGGTCAAGGCTGTGGCCTTCGCGTCTGGGTGAGCCTTCTTGAGATGTTTCTTGAGGGCGTAAACATAAGGGGATGTGTAGGGACAGTGTCGACACTTCAGGGAACGTAGAGGTGCAGTGTTTTCGGGGTCTGGGGCGGAAGATACACTACTTGATTGTGCACGCTCGCGCTGACTTCGGACGACGGCACTGTGACGACGCACTAGTTCGGGGTTGGCTTTAGCCTCCCTGTGCTTCTTCTGGTAATGCATTAGCACTCCTTTGACAGTCCGGTTGCTGTAATCGCAATGCTGACAGAAAAATAGCTCGTCATCACACTTCTCTCCACTTCCCTGTTTAGGACTTGAGTTGTTGGAGCCATCATGACCGTTGTTTGGGTACTGCATCAAAAACTGCTTTGGTGCTGCAATTTGTAATTCGTCTATTAGTTTTAGCAAGCCAGGGGTGGGGGGACCATGTTTGATATATTTGGCTGTCACCTTTACTTCGGGGTGTCTCTTTTGATAATGCACCAAAACACCCACAACAGATTTGTTGCTGTATACACAGTGCTTACAGTAAAACATATCCTCGTCTAATCCATACAGAGCAGTGTTCGATTTTTTGGGGGTAGCTGATGTGTTAAGTGAGGAGTTAGCGACGGGCTGATCTGCAGAGACAACCTTTATCGATTTCTGTATGCGGAAATAGGACGCCTTTTGCTCCGGGTGTTTCTTTTGATAGTGGACCAAAACAGAGTGCATGTTGGGGCTGGAAAAGGAACATACGTCACAATCATATACGACGACACTTCCGGCCATGACGTCTTTAAGGGGATCCATTTCAGTGCTTGATTCCGGGGTCTTGGACACTGTCTTAAGCAGCGGGGTTGAGGAGGACCTCGGAGTGGATGTGGTGGAGTTGAACGTTTTGGGGCCGGAGTTTAATATCTCCCTCAAAGTTTGTGATTCGCCAGACTTGTGCGATTGCTCCACAACATAGCTAGAGAATATCATTGCATTGTTGATCTTCACTGTGGGATGCATTCTTTGGTAGTGGGGCATCAGGCTTCGCACATTGGGGCTTGTGTATGAACAGAAGCGACACATGTACACCAAATTAGGCTGGTTAAAGTTGAGCACATTGCTAGCTTCTGGGTGGTGATCCATGTAGTGTTGGTGAAGGTCGTTGTAGTTTGTGTACTCAATGTAGCACTCCAAGCAACGAAATACCGCGCTCTGGTCCTCAGGATCCAGGATGTACTTAAAGCTGAATTTCATATAAGGGTGCATCCTCTGGTAATGGGTGCTGACACTACGAGCAGACTTGTTATTATAATCACAATGTTTGCAGTAGAAACGCGCCATTCCAGGATCGGCAGAATAGTCACTGTTCTCTTGGGTAGCCTCTCGACTATCAGTCAGATCACTTGAAATGTTCTCACTGTCATCAGAAAGAGCCAGGGACAATGGAAGGCTCCCCGATTTTGATTTTGGGTTGCTTTTTCTTTTTCCAATCCTGCTTCCCTTGTGAGATGAATCCCTTGTGTGAGGCTGCAATATGTTGTATGCAAACACGGCGTTTTTGCCATCATGGTTTTGATCGGCCATGTCTTCGTCATCCATGTCATCCAGTTTTATGATCAGGTCCTGTTGGCTTTGGCTTATTTTACTTTGAAGGTTGCTTGCAATTTCATCAATTCTCGTCCTTTTTTTGACCAAGGATAAATCCAACGGCAAGTCATTTATAGACTTTCGTGCGCGTTTGCCACCAACAAGGGTTTTTTTAGTAGTGAGCCCTAAAATGGAGGTCTGCGTTTTTCTATGACAGGCTGGTGAAGCTGCTACATCCGTGTCCAGTTGATCGGCCAGCTGACTTTCAAAAGGGGTAGGATCCATGTCATCACAGTAGGAATGCTTGTGCTGCTGGTGAACCCTCAGTCCTTTCAGCGTGCTTGTAGAGTAGTTGCAGAGCGTGCAGCGATGTGGATTTTGCTGGTCATTCGAAATGCTGTTTGACTTTTTTCCATTCATCTTGGACATAGTTACATTTGCACCATTGATGAGCTCTCCAGTGCCGTCATTGTGAGGTTCTGGGCTGTCGCTTGTCAGGTCCATGGTCTCCACATCAGAGGAACTGTGGCTCTGTTTGTGTGTGCCTAATTTAAGAGGGCTGGTGCAAATAAACGGGCATTCATCACATTTATATACTGTGGTTTTACCAGAGAGGTGAATGTTTTCAATGTGGCGTGAAATGCTACGCCTGTGCATGGTGAGGAAGGAGCAAAAAGGGCATTGGAAACGATTTTGGTACTTCCTGAAGGGTATTCCTTTCGTCTCCAACAGCTTATTGTCCTCATCGGTTAGTAGCTGCTTTGCGTCTGCTGACAGCGTTCCAGTGTAGTTTGGATCGTCTATATCGCCTAGCTCTTCATCCTCACCCTCTAAGCTGCTCCTTGAGTCCTCATCATTTAGTAAGTTGGCATCTACCTCATTAACACTGTTGGGCCGCTTAGGCGAAGCAACGCATCCTTCGTTGACGGGTGAGTCTGCAACAATCTGTGCAGACGTGTTTTCAGGCTCTCCCACAGACTCATCATATCCTTCATTCAAAGCTATGTTTGACCGAGTGGGACTTTGGGGCAGGGAATCTGGTTTAGGTATAGGTGAGCTCATACACAAATCCCCTTCCGGCTCGAGAATGCTAGACCCTACATTGACCTTGTCGCTGTGCTCCTTGACCACGTGATTGGTCCAATTGGCCTTCTGGTCAGTCTGATAGTTGCACCATTCGCAGGCTAATGTTCCTGTCAAGAGGCTGCTGGATGAGCATAACTCCTCTTCAGGTTCAATGTTCTCTGAGGTAACCCCAGAGACCCCCAAGGGAACTTGTCTATGATACATAACGTGGTGTTTCATCATCCTTGCTTTGCGCGGAGTCTTGTAGGTGCAATACTGGCAGGAATACACCTTGGAATTATCAGTCTGTGAGGAGATCTGTGCGACAACGTCCTCCTCAACAACATTGTGCACCTTTTTGGTGTGGTTCCTCAGGAACGACTTTGATCTGAAGTAACGGACGCAGAATTTACACTGGTAAAACAGCAGATGAGTTTCAGCACTTTGCTTTGGCGATGCCTTGCTGGAGCTATTGGCAGAGTTGGGACCTGAACAAAAGATTAATTAAATAAAAGTTAATTAGGCATCTGCTATATGAGGGGACATTTTGATGTCAATTGAAGTGACAAACAAAGTACATAAAGCAAAATTTGAATAGAAAAGTACACAATGCAAAATTTGAAAAGAAGCTGAGAAGAGTGAACATGATACTTTCTGACCCTTAACAGGATTTACCTTCACATTTAAATAATGTGAACATAATCTCGTTATGTTTACACTTTTACTGTCATCATTACTGTGAATACCAAGAGTCTTTTTATGATGATGATGATGATGATTATTATTATAATTATTATGAGTACATCGATATGCATTACCCTCTTAAAAAAACAATGATTCTTTTATGCAGAGCTGTGTGTCTAAAGGCTGGGTAAATTAACTGTAACATCTTAAATTTATTTGGGAGGCTTACTCATTCCAGCTTTAGGTGGTGTATAATTCCTGTTATCCTTGTCTCCGGTTTCCTGCGCTCCTGCTTCCTCCTCCGCTTGCTTGACCATGACATCGTCGTTGTCATTGTCTTCTTCCTCCTCCTCCTCCTCATCTTTCAGTGAGTCCGAATCATCTGTGTCTGTGGGCTGCAGGAAGACCTTGTGCACTTCCTGAATGTGGCTCTTCAAGTCATCGTAAGAGTCAGCACGGAAGTCACAATCGTCGCATTGCAGTACCTCCATCACCAAAAAGGGGGAGCACTCCCTGGAAAATCAGGGAAACCTTGGGAGAAAAATAAAAAGACAAAACGTATTTAGATCAAAACATTAAAGACAACCTGTTGCTGTTGCCTAAAAAAATATATGTTTGCTAAGAAAATATATATATGTATCGACCGTGAAGCCTCGCAACATAATAAGCGAGCAACTGACCAGCAAGTCAGTTTTACACTTTCAAATGTCCATGACTGTGTGGTCAAAAGGAACCTTTATTAAAAAAAAAAAAAAAAAAAAAAAAAAAAGGAAACCTTTTCTTTAAAACTAGTGTAAAAGAGCATCTTTGTACTGTGTTTCAAAGACTCCACAAATGAGAAGATTAAAGTGCTATGACAAATTGAAGAAAAACTGTAAATGCAAGGCTTCATGCAATCTATTTTATGTTCGTGCATTTTCTTGATCATGTGCTTATTATACAAACAGCTTTTTATTTTTAACAGCAATATATAATTTTATATAATATACATAATTTTTTCAGGTATTTTTAACAGCAATAATCTGTCTTGAATTGCCCTTTTAAAAACCAAAAATGCAGGGTGTGGGGGGGGGCATTTTGTAGTTGGTTACTATGATGCTATGTTGCTTTATTGAACTTGTTTTGACATCTTGTTTACATAACATATTTGAAAGTGGCACAATAATGCTGCCAGGAGGTATGCCACAGCAGACATCAACCACTAACACAACTATCCATCCGTCCATTTTTTATAGCCACTTATCCACACTTGTCAAAATTAATAATCAATTATCAAAGCGCTATACCCCCTGTGTGAAAATGCAAAACGATACCAAATAAACAACAATATTTAATAAATAGGGGTCAGAAAAATGGGTTTGTAATACAACTTTTTGCAAAATAAAATTGTATCCCAATTTGACTAGTTCGATATTCAATACTGAACACCCTACTCTCAATTATCAGTAAATCTCTCATGCACCCCTTCTGTGCCATAACTAAGTTGGTGTCAGACAGTAGTGTGATTTAAAAAAAGAGTTGGTTGTACACAATTTTACAAAGGGCTTGTTTCTAAAATTCAATTAGCTATAATCAAGTGTAAAATATCTACTTCCCTGAGAGAGGAACATAAATAAATGAAACTTATGGCTGGAAGTCAGGTATTTGGCTAGTAGCAGACACTTGAAGATAGCTCTGAATTAAATCTGTAAACCACTATTGACAAAAACACTTGAATGATTTCTGTTGTACTGTTAGTAGTAGTGTCCCTTATTGGGCATAGCATCATTCCAGGAACAATGGAATGACTGTAGAGGGATTATGGCCTGATTCATCTCATTTTTTATTACCTTGGGATAAGCGTCAGCTGGTCAGCAGCTCATCACAACAGCATTTAGAGCAGAATATTCCATCAAATTGTATCAACTGTGTTCAATTAAGATTGAGGGATGACAGCTTTACATTTCCTTCAGAATAGTTTTGGAACGCTACCGTAGTTCATCATCATTTCACGGCTGTGTAGCTTGATATCCCAAGTTTCATTGCAGGGATATGAGGCAATATTTTGGTTGGCAATAAAATATACAACTCCTACTTGGTAAAAATAATGATAAAAATTGGTTGACACAAACATTTGTACTAACATTAACCACAAACCAATATAGCCACTTTCCATTTTTGCATGGACATTTGTTGCTGACGGATCATGTATGATTTCCTTCCTCTCAACAGTCATTTTTAAAAAATCTAAACATGCCTAAGTTTTGGGGTCACTATAAACCAGTGCTTCTCAATATTAATAATAAAGTTATGGAAGCACTGCAAAGCGGGGATAATGAAGCTCTGCTTTGCAGTATGGCAACAGAGGAATATGTACGTGTGACATTGAGAATCCATTTGGTGGATGCCTGCTGCCACAAGAAACAACAACCTAGATTTACAGTTAAATTAACACTGAACAAGCTTAAGCCTCATCACAGTACATCCCATCACAGTCACGGGATCCAAGAGTCTTCCACTAACTAGTCATGACAGGTTAAACTTGTCTCAGTGCTTGTTTCCAACTAACTTATTTTCGCAATGGTATGGCTTGCCTTTGTCTCCAATTATCACTAGGCAGTGTTGAGTGTAAAGTGGTGCAATTATTGTGGGATATATGAACATAAAAAAATACCAGGTGAGGATGACAGTCGCGAGGGAGCATGAAACCACACCCTTGTTTTTAAGAACATCAAATAAAAATAATGTTTATTTTTAGGTGAGTAATCCCTGGAATAATATATTCAATAATTGATTCTAAAAAGGATTTGCTCATGTAAATTCTAACACAAAGTCATTGGAACATCTATCACATGAATTACGTAGGTAATTTTTCCCAGAAATGATTGTTTCTCTTGTAGCCTTTGAGCTATAACATAAGCCTTTGTGCTAAAGCAGTCAGTCTGTTGACCTGAATACTAAACAACCTCGAAATCCAGAGTGTGTGGCAGAACTCAACCAGCTTTCCCCGCACAACTGGTCGACCAAGGAAGAGCTCCATGTGAGACACAATGGCCCTGAGCAAGCAGGAGATCCATTGTTTTGGAGTCATGTTACTGTCACGCCCTGCTCTCTTGGCATTTCAACACTGTTTTCCACCAAGTGGCCTCCAAATGCCAGTATTCTTGACATGAATATCAAGACGGGATAAAAAGAAAAACACCATCTGCCAGGAGTTGGCGAAGCCTTCGTCGTGCTACACCAAGTTTATGGGGCGATAGTACATCTGCTTTCATCTAGTCAGCTGGAGTTCTGACAGGCATAGACTGAGCTGCTCAGATCCTCCTCTGAGCTGAGCTTCAAGGGCAGCCATTTTAAGAGCTGACTATGTGCACTTAGGTGTTCAGCCAGCAGCACAACATGGACCCACAGACCTGATCCTCTTCCTCAGCGAGGAAAAAAAAAAAGGGCTGGGCGGCCTGTCACAGAGGAAGTGCTGACAGAAATCTATCGGCCAGATGTACAACACAAGCTCAGCAGAAAGCATCTCACACTCTCACCGGCACAACTCCGCCTCTCATTTCTCAGGACATTATCTGTCGCATCAGGAGATTCTCAGAGAAATGCCAGGGTTTGCGCTCTGGGATGAGTTGCATCAAACCTTTGTGGAAAAGGACAGCGGTAAAGCCTCTCCTCTGCCTCCACTTGTTTTATGGAATCCGCCAACGACATTCCACAAGGGGGTCTAAAAATGCAAGGCATGTTTGAACTTCTTTATCTGTGAGTTCTGCAGGACCTCAGGAGAGCAAGGGAAGGGGCAAAAGGGGGATATAGCAGGCCAGAAGGGGAAGGGTGGGAGGAGGAGGGAGCATGACGGAGCAACCTGGAAGAATTTTTGGTGGAGAGCAATGCAGGACAAAGCCATCAGACTGGGCTCCCCAGATTCCAAAGTCTACAGACATTTGTTAATCACCAACCGGTCTCGCTGCATCGGCAAGCACTGCCAGTAGTCAGTCACACCCACCACTCTGCAGCTGCATCGCTTGAAAGAAGGCCTTTGAGTAAGCCAGCATTAAGCTGATTAGAAGGGCTGAGGCTTCGTCCGCAACTGTTGGCTATTGCTATCTCATGTTATCAAGAAGGAAAAACATCTATGGCTTTACAACACAGGGCCTGATAGCACATCTTCAAAGAAGACTTCAACTGTCCAGAGTGGCAGTAGAAAAATCTTTCATCCCAAAATGTCTGAGCATAATGAATAAGAAACATTCCGTAGCGTGAGCAATCTTCTTGGTGTCCACTACATTTTACTGAACATCTGCAAGTAAATAAGATCTGTGGGGTCTTTATTTCATTGGCCTTCGCACTTAACAGAATCAGTTTTCAACTTTAGCCTTTGTGGTTTTTAATAGTCTACCAACAGGATTGGTGTTTACTTCCCATCATCTACACACATTCATTTTGCCTAGCCACCTGTATCTCTAGCTACCATTACACAGCTAATGTGTAGTCCGAACATTCCTGACCTTTGACCAGTCAATTGGAACAGAGCTTATTCTACGTCTGAACCAGTGTATGCACATAAGCCAAAAGCTATTTGTCTCCAGGAAGTTGCAATATATATAAAGAGGTTTTTAAAATCCCCAAAATATTAGTTGTTTTCTTTGTTGGAAGTGTTGCAAATTATCTTTAAAGTCAATCTGTTATCTAACCTGCTCTACTCGGCAAAATCAGTTTCCACCGAAAAATCTACGTGGCTCTACTCTACCCTGCTTGCTTTTTCTGATACCCGTTTCGTTGTCGTTCTAAAAAAAAGTAGTCCAGTTACAAAACGTGCTGTGAATACTTTGAATGCCATTCATAGGCCCAAGACAGATTCGAATATGTGGCATGGAAAACTAGACGGGGAAAACCATTAATGACCAACGACAAAGAGGAAAAAAAATAAACAGCTTTTGCATCCACAACCTTATTTTGATGGACTTGATGTCAAAGCAGCCACAATCCAAGCACAAAGTACAATAATCCTTCGGCGGCATTCGCCCTTGTTTTTTTGTTATCGTATGCAGTGTGCTCGCTACCATCACCACTGGTGAGGTGAGGAGGGGCTCCCGGGTGTGGAGTAGAGTAGCGCAAGCCAGAGTGGTACAACGTAGAAACCGTTCGGTGGAGAAGGGCCTACTACAAATAAACAATAGCTGACAACTGGTGACATTAACCTATTTTTAGCTGAGATTGTGCCTCAATTTGTAAAAGGTAAATGTCAGAATGTAACAAAAATAATCCTTGACTTTTTCGGAACCACAGGAAAATGTAAATCTTATTCCCATGTGTTTAACAGCATAAAAGTGCTCCTGAATATAACAACCAATAAAAGCTAGGGAGACAAATCTGCACTCTGACACTGTGCGTGCAAAGAAGTCAGTGAGCAAAATAAAACAGTATAACTCAATAAGAAAAAAATAAAAGATGCATTATCACGTCTGCATGCCCGAGCTGGTATGGACAGTCTTCACTCTGGATAGAATTCTCAACAAATAGTGACTTAAAAATAGAGTTTATGAGGGAACAAAATGCATAGGAAAAACAAATTTAATGTTCTAATGGAGAGAAGGGGCCGAATGCTTTGTTGTGCCAACTGATATACAAGTAAACTGTGAATGATACCCTGCTCTTTAAAAACCTGGTACCAGGCTGCTTTTGTCCCAATTTTGCTCATTTCTGATGAAAGACATCAAGTCCCTACTACCTTATGTCTTAAAAAAAATGTCTTATAAGATTATCCTTATGTCTGAAGTGCATTAAGAGTGGATTTGTCCTACTAATAGGCTCCAAAATGAATCAGGACTGAGAATCTAAATTCATTGTAAGTTCTCTATGCACAGCAAGAAGCCTGGAAGTACCATGAAAATGCCATAGAAAATACATGCAATACTTTAAATAACTGAAAATAGGAGGGTAAAAAAATCCACTTGCACTAATTCAGTGAAATTCCCATAAAGAGAGAAGCTCAATGGAGAGGAGTGTCCTCTAACTACAAGAACATTAGAAAACATTACATCACCACCCAGGAAAGAGAGAGGCCATGTAGGTTAAAGATGTAAACCGCTTATCCTGTGATGTTTGAGGCTCCTGAAAACTCACCGTATCACATGTTGCCATGCAATACCTGCTCAAAAGTCTTATATACAAGATGGAGTGGGATTGGATGCAGATGCGCACAATTGTAATAACACTTATCCAAAAGGAACACAACACAATGACATGTCTATGCAAACTACATTTTTCTTTGAATTGCTACGGGTTTGCAAATGAGTAAGATCTGCGAGGTCATTGACAAACTCTATAATCTTTTAGTTTGAGACCTAAAACAGCTAACTTCATTGTGTTTGTTGCAAATTCTTAACCTTACAGTATGACCAAGACTGTCGTTTACTATCCTGCTTTTATTTTTATATGCCACCCTAAAAAAGATCAAGGCTGCCATAAAATGTGAATGTTAGCTGTCTAAAGTAGCATACTTCATGTCACATCCAGACCATTCTTACATTGTAGACTCTTGCCTAATCTAATTTAGGGAAAAAATATTCTAGTTAATTATCCCATGTAAAAGAGCGCAAACATTCCAAGTTTGAACCCCAGAAGTAACCCAACTAAATTTGGGCTATCCTTGTCATTTTTTTTCCTTACATCCTAGTTGTTTTTCCTGACATTTCTGTAGTTCCAACAACACAAGCCTTGGTTTCTTAAAGATCTTTCACAGCATTAGAAGCATCGAATTTGTCAAACACGTTAGTTTGGAAAAGGGTTAAAAAAAAAAAAGATCAATTAGACAACTGAGCACAGTACAGTCACCCAGTGAAAAAAAAACATGGCAAAGGTTACTTTTGGCCCTCTGACAAAATGTATACCTGACCAACTTGCTGATCTTGTCCCTCTTTGGATGCCATGAAGGTTTGTAAATGCACTAAGTCATTGGGTAAATACAGAGGACACCCCTTCCCAAAAACAAAACCTTTACATGCCTTGCGAATGCTGTGGTGTGCTTAAAATCACACTCTTGCTGGCTCAGACTCGGCTTTGTATCAGTTGGCATGTTGTAGATAACAACAGTGGTTTAGGAAAAAAAAAAAAAAACCTGGTTTGACTTGACAGACCTTCATATTCCAATAGGCCTTACTCACAATATGCAGTGATAAAGGGCATAACCATTACACTTTACGAGTCAAAAGAAGGTGGAATTACAAAGAGTATGCAAACTTATTCAAAATGTTTAGAATTTTTGTAAATATGTTACAATACTGTACTATAGATTCTTGTATTGGGGTTTCCTTTACAAAAAGGCCCTCTTGGCCTATGTTGACAGTAAACAAAGGACTTCATGGAAAAGGGCAGCTTAAGAGAAGGTGAAGTGCATAGTGTGTTTTTGCCCCCTCCTAAAAATAGCCATAATTGTTAAGTTTTAAAGCCACGATTGTTTAAACCAAATCAATCCTTTAAATTGTAAAAGACATTCTGGACCCCGCCTAAGAACCTGCTACTACATATCATATGAAAAAAATACTGACATTTAGTGGATTCTAATTAAAGTAGTTGGTAATTAACATTGTCATACCATAACCATGTGTAAACATTTGGCGCGAGGCTACAGCAAAGGATGCTTTTCTAGTTGAAGATGTTCCATTGGAATTTGTTTGACGACATTTCGTAGATCAGTGTTTCATGAAAAATAAAAACAATATTAGTAGTTTTGAGGGAAATTACATCCAGTTTCACTTAAGTTTGTCCATGATTTTTTTTTATTATTATTAATATGTTTGCCACCAACAGTGCCACAGGTAGAACAACTGAATACCATTCAATGGCAGAGGAAAGGGCTGCATATTAAGAGAAAGATTGCTCTAAGGACAATGACACATGCGGTATGCATGTTGCAAAGATGTGTGATAAATTCATATGGGATTGTATTCTTTTATCAAAAAGTGAGTATCATGTTGGAGCAAGGCTAATTCTAGGCTGACTGGCCAGAAGCCAACAATGAAGTAGGGTCATACATTCATTACAGGAAAATTGTAACATAAAACGTATATATTTTTAAAATGTCTGCTTGACTGCATATTGCAATATAGCAAAGGCATGTTGGAATACATAGTGCAATATATTGGGCAATATTTGTAAAAAAAAAAAAAAGAAAAAAAAGAAAAAAGTTTTCTATAGCATATATATTAAAGACTGAAAAACTGAAAACATTGATACAGAAATTCGATTTATCATTCTTTTTAAGAAGCCACTCATTAGCCACTCAAGGAGCATACATGCAAAACTTCATTGTTATACCAATACTTGGAAAACTATACTGTGTTCATAAAAATAATCTATATTCAGTAGGCAAATAAATGTCTCTATCCTAAAAGCCCAATCTTCTCCATGTCAGAATTGTTTGCCCCAAACTGTCATATGCCAACTATCATCACATGTCCATCATGCATCTTCTATTGATCTTTTTCTGACCACCTGACAAATGCTGAATATGATCCAGTTCTAGAGTCTGGCAAGAGCATTCCAAAACCTTACTACTATTCTAGTGAAGGCCTTTTTTGCGCTTTGGATCTTGTACTGAAACCCTTTTCTCTTGAGATCCCTATAATTAGCTTCAACTAGCTACTAAAACTGACTTAGGCTATAGCTTTAAAACCATGTGAGTTTTCAAAATCAACAATTTAGAGTGGATACACTTTCTAGTTTTTTTTTTTCTAAATTTTGGATTTAGTTATGTAAGTGCTAGAACATTGAAAGTGGACATCTGGTCAACAGCTGGCTGGACTTGCTTGTTTTAATTTTTAATGTTGAAAATAGTGCAAGTCTAGTGTGTGAAGTAATGAGGTTTTGGCTTGATTCAAGTTTTAAATTGTTGTGGTGATGTATTTCAAAAAGTTGTTCTGTATATTCGTCCCACTTTCTCTTGATTGCATTCCAGTGTATGACTAAAATCGTTATGACAAAATTCTCATGGCTGAACATGATGAACGAGTTCCATCTCTCATCTGAAAAGGCGCAAGAGTTCATTGATCAGCTGGTGGAAATCGATGTCTCATCTCAAGTGTATTCAGACTTCCTCAAATGAACGGCATCATGTGATCGCGTCATTTCAGGAACCTCTGTCCTCTGCTCAGATGGAAGACAGCCAGATCACTGTTTTGTCTTATCACAAACGCTGAAATGTGACTGTGATGAAAAGTGATATACTACTCATCTAGACGAGAGTAACCGCATGCCTTTTCAGTTTTCAGGTCTGTATAGTTTTGGGATTTGATTCTAGTGATTAGAGATGCCCGACACCACTTTTTGTCAGACTGATAGCAATATCAGAACTCCATTTGAGTTCAAAGCACAGATACCACTAATACTTTGGAGGGCCGTCCCCCCACCAGAAAATAAATGGTTTATTTTTCAATATTGTATATCGCATTTTCCTTAAACAATTCATGAAATAGCAATTTTCTATTTGTATCATTTGTAACTTCCGCTCTCACACGTACCATTGCCTTGAAATATGGCCAGTTTTCAGCCCAAGTTTTGGTACTTGCTCATCTATACTTGTATTGAGTTTTCATTGAAGTTGCTTTTTAGTAGCCCTGCTGAAGTTATAGAAGGCTAGGAGAGTTTGGACATATGAAACTAGCATAATCATGGTAGTGCACTGCTTTCTAGCTTGATTGTTTTAAGACAAAATGGGCTGGCTACTGCCCGAAGACGGCTGGGATAGGCACCAGCAAGCCAGTGAACCTAGTGAGGATAAGAGGCTATAGAAAATAGAAGGGTAGAATGGTGGTCAATAAAATGGAATTATGACCACCCTGCAAGAGTTGCATCTTCGGATTCAAACTGCATCACTTCCTAGATGGAGTTAATAGATTATGACAAATGAATACATTAAGAATATTTACACTCGAACCTATACACGTTTTTGAGTGGCCCAGTGATTATATGATGTAAGAAAAGAGTTAAACTGAAATGGAGCCAATCTTTTACTCATCTTTAAAGTTTCCTGACAAGATGTGTGTCTCCAGACTTTCATGAATGTTCAAAAATTACCCCAAACTTGCTTGTTTAGCATTTTGGTATTTTTGCGAGTTGGATTTCAGATCGTGCTATTTACCGTTCTCCATTTAATCAGATTAGATTGGAGTTTCATCAGCACTATTAGTACTATTTCTGACATTTAAAACTAATAGATTCAAAATTCATAATTTCCCCATTTAAAAAAATGTATACAATGCACAGCTATTTCGAAAGATTATTATTAGACATTTAAATTGTAGATATGATTAATCTCTCTTTTGGTGGATGTTAATAGCAGTTGAGCTGATCTAAATGAGACAAGTTTGGTGTTCACAGAGCAAAAACACAAACTGTTGCCGTTCATGTTCAAAAGCCGAAGGAAGGAGGAAGAAAGCTAGGTTTTGTGAGGACAGACAAGCAAAACGCTGAGTGTCTCTAGAGGCAATGGAAAATGAAGGTGCAGAGCTGCTTGGGCACTGCAATCCAGAGAGCTTTGCTGATCTGTCTGCAGACTGACCTTCACTGGTGTCACATTCACAGGACATTAAAAAAAAGAAAGTACTGCAGTGTAATGCAGTAGGCCTCAAAGACCATCCTCTTCAAGGTTTCAGTTTTATGACCATCAGCGTCCCATTCAACACTGCTTGACTGGAATAGAACCAGAACTAAAGAGGTTTAGCATCTGAAATTCTAGCTAAATCGTGACATGGCTAACAGAATGTATGACCAAGAGTATTTCAGCAGAGGGGATAGCAAAAGGAATGCTACAAGCAGCAAAACACTAATCCCATATTTTATGTCTGCATCTTCCATACTGCAAGGTCAGACCGTCTCCAAGTGACAGATGGCTACCTGACATCAGCCACCCATCCAGACAGACAACTCTTTTTATCTTTATTCGCAAGTCCACGCAATTAACGACTCGCTGAGGCCACGTTTGCTATCCAAAGCCGCATAAAAAATTGGTGGAGAAGCAGCCATTGTGGTAACCTTGCTCCAAGGGTAGCCTTCTGTTTTGCAAAGTGCTCTGCCTGCTGAAAAAGAGTAGCAAGGGCGGGAGGGGTGTGTTACACAGAGAATTAAGTAGCAACATTTGGCCTATTTTGCACAAGATAACGACCAAGCAGATTAGGAGGAGCATTAATGACCCTCTCCTAGTGTCTTTAAGGCAGCCACTTGATGACATCTCCTAGGCTGACACCATGAAGCTGCTGGGGTGATTTGCGGACCTTCACGCCTGTAATGTTCAGGAAGACCTGACTGATTAAATCGGTCTGACGATTAAATAGGTCAATTACAGCCCGCTTAAATTGACAAATCATCACTGCTGGTTCATTTCTTCATTGTTTACGTAGTCTAACAATTTACAACAACATCCATAAATAATGATTATCTCATATTTTATTACATCAAAAATTATTGTATGACTTTGATCCCTTTACATGTAACCAATGCAATATCTTTCCATGCTACATTTTGGTTCTCTTATGCAGAATTTCAGGAATTTCAGGAATGAAAAAGCCAAGTCTACCGAATTTTAAGACCTCTCCACCAAACTATAAGCAGAATTGTAACCCAGCAACAGATGAAACCTGTGACTTACCTAACATTCTGTTAAGGTGCACTAAAACCTCTTGGTTCACATTATTTTATTGGTTTGGTTCACTGGTTCAACTCAGGATAAATTGGCTTGAATTGAATAAATTATGTGATTACCTTGATCACTTCTGGGACGAATCTCTCTCTACAATGTCCATAAATGACCAGCAAACAAGTTGAAACAACATTGCCTCTGCCGGTTGCAGCCAAGTAGTGCTCTCAATTGCTTTAGATTGAATCAATTCAACACAAGCTAGAGCATGTTTAACCATCAATTCATATGCCTATTAGTCCCGACAGCTGGTTCAGACCAGTGAAAGCAGGGTTTAGCAGTCGTGATGTATCCCTATATGATGTCATTCTTCAATCCTTGTAGATTAAACAACTGTGTCTTTGTCCTTTTTTTTTTTTTTTTTTTTTTAACAAACACAATGAACACCGAGGAAGTCCAATGGGCTTAGAAGAGAGATAAGAGGAAGCAGACGTGCATGGCTGGAGTTGTCTGGAAGTCTGCTCAATCTTTCTTTGGTGTATAGTCACTTCACTTGGCTGCTTCCTCAGCTCTCTTGGGGCAGCCAGAATTATCTTCTGCATCACAGCCAAAGCCCGGGCCAACGCCAGACCGAGGGCTCTATTTCATACTGCAGTCAAGGACAGGCAGTCTGTCACACTGGAGTATCGGTGGCACAACCGTCCACCATTTTGAGCTCCTCGAGGTCTTTCGTAGGCCCTTTGAGAGCACAGAGAAGAACTGCTGCTTCACTATCATGTTACACAGATGGAAATGCTTAAACTGTCCTGCTGGTTCCTCTGCAGACTGTCATTGCTTGCCTTTAGCAGAAGCTAAAGAAAATGGCCGCTGAGAGAATACAGGAAATGCTAGCTCTAAATTTGGGAGAGTTGAGTCACCCTGTCACACAAGCCTGCAAGACACATGTCCAAGTTTCTCTGGACATTAAATATGGGCGCCCTCACATTTAGAATACCAGAGCAACATAATCCGTTTTGAGGATCATGATTGAACATTCCATTCTAACGTGATTGGTTAACAGTAGCTTAAGGTATTGCTATTTTTATATTTTTTGTACAATGTCACTGGCATTACTTGGCTTCTCCCAGAGGGTCTTATCTCAAGTTCAATAAAATAATTTCTCCAATACATCCATCACAATAAACAATTTTTCAGTTTTACCTCCCTATCAACAAGCTATCACAAAGTTCTCTTTTTTTTATTATCTCATTGTATGGTGTCGCTACACACTCATCACGTAAGCTGTTCAATTACACCAATGTATGTTTTGAGAATCAAATCAGAATCTGGGCCTTTATTTACCTATGCCATCAACACAGCATTTAACCTACCAACATTTTTTGTTTTCGTTTGCTTATGAATAAGCTGTCAAGTCTGTGAAATAGGCTTTCAAAAGTATGGTCCCATCTCTATTGCCAGAAAGTTGCAGAACATCACAACATAGCATTTCCTATTCTGGAAACATTTTGTTCCATAGTATAGCTTTTGCATCAACCTTCAAAAGAATATCAGAAAAAGTGATTGATTGTTTTCTTCATTGGACCATCCAATAATATTCCATGTTCCAATGTTTTAGTATCGGCCTGCAAATAAACTGAATCTAATGACAATCTTCATGAGGGTGTTGATGACAACAATAGGTTAACATGTTATTTGATTGCACAGAACAAGTAATTCTTTTTAATTCCCAATACAATGTCACATTGTCAACAATAACCAATGCAGTTACTGTAAATGTGACTAACTCAGCCATCCTAGAGCAGACACACAACCACATAACACAGCACTTAAGTCTAAAGCTTGTGTAGAATGTCCAAGGACAGGTTGTGGAGAGAAACCAGGAAGTGTTTTTCCACAAGGACAATTACGCCAGGAAACCTTGCATTCCACATAGCCATCTCCCTTAGGAAACCATTTCCCGACATCAATCAATCCGAAGTTGTCACCTATGATCTCAAAATACTATATGGGAAACGATCACATACAGTGAACAGTAAATTATTATGAGCTCTATCTTTACACTGTTATAGGTACAATGGCCTCTGCTGTGCCATACAAGCACAAAAAGAAAAAGATTGTGAGGCGCACAAAAGTGTTTCTTGTAAGTGGTCCTGAATGGACAAATGCCAGTAAACATTGTCAGGCGTACAAGGAAGTCAGCGCTGCAAACACTCCCGTTTACTAACACTGGGAGAGTTTCAGCAGCATGTCTGGATGGAGTATTCCAGACACAGCCACGGAAGAGGGTAAAGAGGACATGGGATGCAATTAGGAATGAAAAAGTCCAAGCGGTTTGCTGCAGGAATGCTTGCTAGGGTAGTGGGAAAGCTTTAAAAAGCTAGGGCTAAGTTTAGACGAGGTTTCTCCCCAGGTTGAGGTAACTCAACAAGTTAAGAGACGGGGGTGAGAAAGATGAGAGAGCCATCAATATTAACTTACCACATAGACCTCCTTTCCAAACCCTTAAATATTTAATCGTGCTTGGACAGCTCTGTTGCTTCCAGCTAGTGAATCCTTTCTACAAGACTGCTCCTGTTCCAGCTCAATGAAGGCCTTGTCTCGTGGCACCACACTGCCCAAAGAACGAGCGTCTCCAAAGAATTCAGCTTTTTTTTCCCCTCTTTCCCTCCCCACCACAGGCAGCTTTGGGTTGACAGAACTTGGGTTTGCTGTGTCTTGGTAGAAGAAGGACCATAAATCCTGAAATTAGGGCAGGATACCTGAACGTGGGCTTCATTTATCAGCAACAACATTCATTCTCCATCCAAACCACAGATCTGGAATGCTCAGAGTGTTAATAAGCCAACTGATAAAGTACTGAGCTATTTTTCTTTTCAGCCCCACAAGAGAGAAGGCAACGTTGGGACTGTTGATGTTCTGATGGAAAGCACAGAAGAGGAACCAGTTTGGCGGTGGTGTAACGTGGCAACTGACAACAGAAACTGGAAAGACACCTCTCGTGCACACACACACACACACACACGCGCGCGCGCGCGTGCAAACGTGCGCACACACACACACACACACAGACACATACACACACACACCACTTCCTTGTTGAAGTTTAACCCTGACATGAATCTGCAGCACATTAGGTTCAACCAGGGACTGAAATTTGAACCCAAGCATTCTACAACACTTCATACTGTCACACCATCAACATATACTGCACATAAACTAATGATGAGAACCCAGAACATTTACTCTGTGTGGACTTGTAGAGCTGAAAGCTTCCGAATTTCAGTGACATTTTGCTACATAGCTGAATTTCAGTGACATTTTGCTACATAGCTATTAGGTTCTCTTGAGCAAACAAACAACAAGAAGGAAGCGAATGGTGTAACAAGAGCAGTAGTAGCAGCAGTAGAGGGGCCAGCCTCTATCTCACTAGCTGTGCATCAAATCAAGAAAGCATTCACTGGAGCATTTCAATTTGCTTTTGTTTGAGCGTCCCTTCACTGCCCCAGGTGGAGAAGAATGGCCGAGTGCAATGAGAGGGACCAGTAGAATGATGGGTTTCATACAAACACACGCACGCACAAACACACATCCTTGCTGCATCAAACCCTTTACTGGTTCTTAAGAATACTAAAATACAGCAAAAATTGCTCTCACTTTCTCACAGGAAAAAAATGCTGAATGTATTCTCATAAATGTTAACATGCAGAGAATCTGAGCCCACACCTCAATTTACATGACGTTTTTCTTTTTTTTTATATTGTCACATAAAAAATAAAAACATGACTTGCTTGTTGAGTGTTGAGGATATGACACAAAAAATGGATTAAAGATTAAGACATAGATTAAAGAAGACTGAGTACTTCATTGTGGTTTTTGACATACGAGTATAAAAGCAAGCTAATGGCAATGCACTATATTCAAATGTAAAAAGTATACAATTAATACATTTTAAACTGCCAGTTAAACTGTTGTTTCAATTTTTTATGCCAACCTAGCCACATTGTATCATTAACTTGCAGCACTTTTTACATTTGAAAAATTGGTTATGTGCTTTGCACTATTGGTTATCCTTTTAATGCTGTCGATGTTATGATTACAGCATTTAAAAAAAAATTATTTATACCCTCTTAAATGCGCTCAAATTTTAACATAACTTTAAATGCTCCACTGTACCTTGACCTTCTTAAATTTCTAATAAACTCTAACTCATCTTTAAATTATTTAAATTTTACATAATCACATATTTACAATAGCAAAGAGCAAAACAACAGTGTTTGGAAACATCACTATCAGGTCATAACACATGTTTACAAACAAATTTTAAAAAATAAGGCAGTCAATTGAACTTTAAGCAACTGATGTGTGAAAAGCCTTGTCTTATCCAAACTAGCAATAGTCTTTGAGGTTTATTCAGTCTCAAGTTTTAATCATATCAAAAGATTACAAAAACAAGAGCATGATGTTCTGGTTGCATGATAACGTTGCGTTTGTCACTATCACAGCGGTTGTTTCCACCATTTATCAGGGAGCAGCAACTCATTTTTATCACAAAAGACAATTTCACTTACATGCAGAGCGTGAAATCCCATTTTAGGCATGAGGTTGTCATTGTTCGCCACAAATTATATAAATCAATTTTCGGATTCATTGCAACATCACACCAAACCAAACGATCCTAGCAAAATGGCTCATAAATGAGATAGCTTACATCACTTAAAATTAACTTTAAAAGGAAACCCAAATATAAAGGATTAAAGTCAACACACCAAGGCAATACCACACTGTATACATTTTCTGTTCTAAAATGAATTAAATTGAATGCCTGGACTCTTAAAACTTACGTCTTTGGGACTGAATGAGTTAAAGGAAATCTTTTTTGGTCTGAGAAGCAGCTGCCAAAAGGGCACTGTGTGATGTAGATAAAGTGCACTCAGTTTACCATTTTGACATATGTGCTTTTTCAACTGTTGGACTATGATATCTTCACTTAAAAAAAAAAAAAAAGGCATAAGGAGTAACCATTTGATTTCTTTCGAAAGTAGTGAATCACGTTTCGACTCCAAGTCTGAGCTATACTGTAGATGCTTCAGAAGTTACAGAAAACATCAGTGCTGGAAACATCACAATGTAAAACGCCACACATATTTTCAGCAGACAGCACAAGTTCTCATCTGGGCATTAGCTCCTAGCTCATTTTCTTTTGGCTTTTAACAAATCATAACCAAAAGCGAATACGTATCGTCAAAAGTTGCATGATGTTATAGTGGGCTAATATTCGATGCATTGGAGGTGCATTGATTGACAACTAATGCCATCAATCTATCCATTTTCTAGAGCCGCTTCTACTTAAGGGGTCACAGGCTTGAGGGACACCCTGAATTGGTTGCAAGCCAGGGCACACAAAGACAAACAACCATTCACCCACCCAATCGCACCTAAGGACAATTTAGTATGTCCAATGCACCTGCCATACATGTGTGTGTGTTTTGTTTTTTTTAAGTTTGGGCTAAAGCCGGAGTGCCCAGAAAGAACCCACATGGGCTCGGGGAGAACATGCAAACCCCACATAGGAAGGCTGGAGTGTTTTTGTTTTTAAATCTGACTGAATAGACAAAACTGTGGACAGCAGTGTTTCCTCTATGCGGCTAAATCCGAGAAGCCATTCCTTCAATTTCTTCCAAACTCAACACTGACTGATTCATCCACCTCCAACTAATCAGTGTGCTCTGGTAAAAAATGGCATTTGGTTGCACGGCAAGAGTATGTGTTTTAATGACGACGTAAATATATAGAACATTCACATAATTATGTGAGATGTGCACTGTGAATAAAACCTACCAAGGAAGATACAACAACATCACGTCACATGCAAGCTATCAGCAAATTGCGAAATTGAAAATAAACACATAAATAATGTATGGATGACAACACAATAGCTGTCGTATGTTATGGATACAAAGTGGCAAGCTAGAGTCCTAGTGAATCGGTTTTGATTGTTGTCACATTACAGAGCTACCATCATAAATACAACCCCCGCCCCCACCCAAAAAAAAAATACAATAAAAATCAAATAAACATATTCAATCACTGATTAAGAACACTAACAAACTGCCGGTCAATTACATTGACATTTTATGACACAGCACAAGTTTTCAGCATTAGCGCTAGCAGCTAACTATGTATGCAGTGAATGTGTTGCCTTTCAAACAGACAGATAAAGAGTGTCAATGCATTAAACGTTAACTGAAAATGCCTAAATAATGGAGGATTCCAATCAATCTATGAAAGTTGGCATAAATCAGTCCTTCTCAAATATGTCGCAGGGTGATTTTTCTTTCCTGGGGGTGCTTTGCAAAATATAATTGAGAAGAACTAAATACAAACGGTGGAAGTGGAATTGCTTTATTTACTAAATTACAATAAATGGTCCATTTGATCACTTATGTTTACAATACCCAATCAAATAATTAGACTTCAGTCTTCCAGTCTAGAGGTTGTTAAGTCAATTCATCAAAATAAAGACCAAACCTGCTTTTGTTACATTATATATACTATAAATAATATGAAATTTACCCCCCCCCCCAAAAAAAACGGGGTACATTAAAATTAGTCGCATTTTAATAGGCTTTAAAACACTGAACTAGAATTAAATTAAGGTAATACGCATATAGTATACAGTATAGTTTTAATACATTTTCATCTTATACCCACCTGTGCAGTGCGCTGCTTGTGATGTTACACTCCGATCCCAAAGTCTATTGACCACAGCGAGGCGTAGTGCATTAAAATGAATTAAAAATTAAAAAACGTTTTAAAAAACCTGCTTTGCAATTTTCGGCCAAGCATTTCTCATTTTCGGTTCCGGCCAAACAGTTCCATTTCTAATATAGAATGTTTCCTAATAGAAAATTGCTTTGAAATCGAGGAAGCGCTACCAGCCATGGATTTCATCTTGAGTCTCGAAACAAACGACAGTACAGGAAATGCCACTAAACTCAACACAAGAATGGGATATGTGCATTGCAGCAGCTCCGAGTGAGACCAATAACACCACCCGAGAGTTGGAAGAGCACAGGGCTCGTCCACCAACACCGCAGAGGCCTGCCAGAGAAATGTGTCGAGCGCAGCAGATTCCTGCCAGGCTCCTCCTCGAGGAACCTGCCACGCCAGGGGGAGAGGAGCATGGCCACCATTTTGATTTGGATGACTCTCCTCAGACTGGGCGCTGTCGCAGCACACTGTGTCAAGCTCTCAACACACAAACACGCCCTGCTCATCAGTAACATTGCACACTACAGTCACCGCTGCAGAACACTAACACACACACACGTCTCTTGATAGGCTGAATAACTCCAGGGCATTTTGCTGTGGAAAGTCATTTAAGTTAAATTGGCCACAATCAGAGGCACATCTTCAGAACGTCCTGACAGGGACTATGTGTCATTACTTCACACATAGCTGAACATTATCCATACAGACATGGTGAAAACACTTCGGTGGTCAGCATGCAATCACTCGTCATAGCTTACCCATCAGTCAATAGGGTTGATCGCATATTTCCTCAGTAGGATTACTGGTAGAGGTTTGGTCAAGAAAACCCAAAATGTCCCTACATGAGCAAGCAGCATTATGGTCATGGAAAATCTCCCGATGAAAATAAACCACTTTGGATAAAACCATGATTTAGTGTGAAATGTCTGTCTGCCTTGATAGTAGAGTTTGGAGTTTGAATGACAGAACAAAAGCAGTAGTGGTAAAGGATACAGCGCTTATCGAGTAAATGACCGATTTTTAGAATACGTAATACATATACTAAAAGTGTTTGCTTGATTCTGTTGTTAAAATATGTTTAAAGTTATATACAACGCTGCTACAATTGCAACTGATATTACAACAGTACCAATCAGGGTCAAGGCACACAATGAGCACTTTACAGGACTTTATCAAAGTGTTCGTTGGTTTTACAAATTTCAAAACCCCTCAAAAGAAACCCTACATTAACATAAAGCGATGGGAAATAATAACATAAATTAGTCACAACCTGAGTATTTTAATTACAACATAACAACTACTCTTCAGAGCCCAGACCTCTGCCAAGGTCTGAAGAATCACTCCAAAGATTTGTAAACTACTTTCTCTTCGTGTAATTACTTCCACACCAGAAAACTAGTTTTTCCACTTAATGAAAACGGGTTGGGAAAAAAAATAATCAGCATTGCTTAATGTTGTTCTATTTCAGTCCTGCAGGTTGTAGTAAATTAAATAACATTGATGGTAACTGTCAAACTAATTACAAATGAGATCTATAATTAAATGTGTCCAAATGCTTGGATGTTCAACTTTTTAACAGTAAATATTAATCTGCCTGTAACATTTTTGCCTGATTTCTGACATTATTGACTATATTGACCAAACCTTGATGCCTTAAGGGTCAGTAGCTTGAGAAACACTGACTGCGTAATTAAATCCCGAATTTTTAATCAACCTATGGTTTAAAACTTCCTAGAAGTGACATGTTTGTATTGAAACCATAACATTGAAAACATTGAATGAACCCAATGCATAAGAAAAAAGTATAGGCTAATACTCCTTAACTAATTGAGACTAAGAAACAACAACAGCGCCTCTGCTGACCACAACTGAGTAATACACTTAATTTAAACGCTTTAAGATAATATTAATCAGTAACCATTTATTGATTATTATTCCTTTATCTCAAGTGGATTAACGACAAATCTTGAAATCATCTGTGGAGTTTCTTGATAATCCAGGTCATGGTGATCTATAAAGGTTGAATCAAGATAATGGGACCCTTGTTTGTTGAATTTGTTGCGGGAGTTTTTGGTCTTTTTTTTTTTTTACACAATATTCAGATAGGACTGGGTAACTTTGCTATTACAGAAACAATAATACTGATAACAGAAACGATACAACAGTCCCCATCAAATATTTCTTACTTGTTCTTCTTCAGGCACCACAAGCCAGAACTCGAACAAGAATGGCGGCTCTACTGGCCACTAGTAGTCATTGCACTTTTGTCTCAACTGCGATGCAAATAGTCAAGCATCAGTATCAGCAAATTTTATACATATATATACATATATATATATATATATATATATATGTGTGTGTGTGTGTTTATTGACAAAAGTTCCATAGTTCCATTAGCTCAACTGAAGATGGCAGCCTGACTTCTGCCGCTGCTTCTACTTCTTCTATGTCCTCGTCCATCTGTCGAGCCCTGCAGCTCCATGTCAAACACCACCTTTGTTCTGCAACACCCCCCCCCCCTCCTCCCTCCACTCCCCTTGGAAGACTCATCTGCCAGCCTCCATTTTATGCTTGGAGCTCCACTGTAAAACACACACACAAGCACCTGACCCAAGACCAGTGACAGGCAGTCAGGAGCCGCATCAACACAATGACAGCACATTTGCAACACCATCATCCAGTCGAGACAAATGGGGGGGGGGGGGGGGGGGGGGGGGTGGACAGCAGATTTAAGGAAGCGGGCGGGAGGGGGAACATATCCTCCTCATGCAGGACACTTGCATGGCAGCTCCTAATGGAGGACACAGAAGAAGGACAACCATCTGTGCTCTAGCTTCTCCTATGACTAACTCACTAATCCCCCACACCGTTTTATTTTTTTAGGAGAAAGAGGGTCATAAACTAAGCCTCGTATCTTAGCGACAAAGACTATTTCCCTATTTGAAGTGACTGGCACGAGCGCGAATGAACCGGGAAGCAAGGAGAAGAAGACACTTGACTTTGGGCTTACATGGGAGCCATTAAAAAAAAAAAAAAAAAGAAAAGAAATGAAGCCTCCCGGTGGAGGAGGGGGGAATTGGGGGGCAGGGGGAGGAGGGGTCGTCGGTCAAGCTCTTTCCAGGTCACGCATGAGGCGAAAAGCTATCCCATGATCCACCAATGGCGACGTTCTCGCAAGACCTTGAAAGCCCCAACGAACGCGGCCACACACACGCAAGTGGAGTGGCGTCTCCGCCGTGAAAGCGTGACAGAATGTAGCGTTCGAATAAATGGTCAAAACTCACCGCTACAATCTTGTCCTTCTCCTCCAAAGTTGTCGGTCTCATGCGTGCGCCCGCTCCGGCTAGTGGGTGATCGCCATCTTTCCTCCTGCTTCTCCTTCTTCTTCTTCTTCTGCTTCTCCTCCTTCTTCTTCTTCTTCGCCGCCGCAGCTGCAGATGACCTGGGCTCCTCCGCGGAGCGGCTCGCAGTCACACACGGGGAGGAGGAAGAGCAGGAAGACGAGCACCACCACAACAACAATGATAACGTGACGAACGGGCCACACAAAGGAGGAGAAGAAGGAGAAGTTCGGCAGGCTGCGAGCGAGCACCAGAGGGTGCGCGAGAGTTGGCCACGAGACCAGTGAGCGTCGGCGGAATGGACGCCCCTGAAGCTCATCCTTCATCGGCACTCCACGCCAACACCGACCCGCTAACCTCGGAGCCCCCTAGCCGGCGCGCTCCCGCGCACGCACGCACAGGCGCGCGCACGCAGCCCAGACGACATTTTTATATAGGATTTCTATACGCGTTTGCGTGGGTGTGCTACGTCATGGGGTTATCTGTAGTTCACGATGGTGGCTGATCATGATGATGCTCCGTGTATCATCATAACAACACTTTTAATAAAATTAGTTCACATTCATATTGAATTGAAAAATGTAACATGTACTGTTTACTCAGGTATATGAGTTTTTTGCACTATCAATATAGTAATAAAAAATCAGATTTTTCTGTACATACAATTAGTCCATTTAATTTGTACACGAACAATAATAAATGAACGTATATTTATCATGTAAACGAATTTTGTCATTACCCTTATTGTAATATACAATGCCTCATCTTATAAAACGATTTAGTGGGAGGATGGATGGACAGAGAGATAATATTGCACTATCCTAATAATAAATCAGATTCGACATGCTCCTTTAAATTTTGTGATGTTTCAATAAATCAATTGCATCTAAATACGAGCAGTAACTACTTTATATTTATAACATCAATTTATTTGTGTTTATATTTACACATATGTGTACATATTTACAGTCCCTGACAAAAGTCTTTTCGCTTACCCATTTTATGAAAGCAACATACTATAACCTGACTTATTTATTCCATTAGCATCAGAAATTGTTTGTTATGAAAGCGAAAACCTCCTGAACTATGTTTAAATTAAAAAAAAAAAAAGGCTTACCCATAGAAAATTAATCGCTTCATGAGGACAGATCTTTAAGATATCGTCATGACAATTGTTTTAGCTCCTAGAGAGTCATGGAAAAATGAGACAAATAATATGCTTCAAATACAAAAATATGCATAACATCAGTGTCTTAAGTAGTGGTGCTGTGAGAGCCAAAATAAAAATCTTTCACACACTTCTTAGAGCTTAGATAACTGCATTTATTTGGTACAGCAATGATTTATGTAATTTATTGATGAGTTGTTAGGAATCGTTAATAGCTAATTCCAATACCAACAGCTTTTGAGATGATGTTTTGGTGCCAAATAATGGTGCTGAAAACCATTCTAACATTCACAGCTTGGTAAAGGCCATTGAGTCAGTTTTTGCAAAGACAAAAGTCATGTCACCTTGTTATAGGATGCACTTAATCATTGATTACACCCTCATTTGTGATCAATAATTGATCAATCACACGGTGGTTGTGTTTAAAAAGAAAGCCAGCAGACCAGACCATCACTTCAACTGCAGCTTGACATCTCACAACATCCCTTAGATTCACTCTGAGATCAAAGTGTTTGTCATCAAAAGGCTGAAGACCAGATCCACTACTGAGGTGGTTCACGCCTTCAATGTGTCTCAGCACCAAGCACAAAGAACAAGAAGAAGGTTTTGAAGAGGCTGGATTTGTTTTTCACAAGCTTAGGTATGAAAAACAACTGCGCGGGAGGACTCTTTTCCACTATAACGGAGCTCCACCGGGCCTGGTCACCTCAAGTCCCCGTGTCAACCACAACAGTTTATGTCTTGGTTGAATAATCAGTGCCCTGAAACCAGCACTAATACAAAGGCAATTTAAAAATATATATATGAAAGCATGGGAGAGATTTGAAGGGTTGAAAGCAATATCAATAGTTTAAAATATCAAGAAGTATTGCCACCTCTGATATTCTCATCCATAAAGGGGGTGGATTTTTGCAGCAGGTGAACGCTCCACCACATACATACATCTCTACATCAAAGTTCCTCAAATCAAAGAAGATCAAGGTCCTCCAGGACTGGCCAATCAAGGCACCAGACATGAAAATCATTCAGCGTGTCTGGGGTAGAATGAAAGAGGAAGCATGGAAGATGAAAACAAATTATGTTGATGAACTCTGGGAGACATGCAGGACTGCTTTCCCTGTGATTCCTGTTGACTTCGGCAATAAATTGCTTGAATCATTGCCGTACTGAATGAATGACTCCTCAAAGTTTGTGGAAGTTTTATAAGATTTTGAATATGGCTCTCAGTGCACCTCTACTTAATTCAACATAGTATGCATCCATTAGCTACCGCTTTATCTGGGGTCGGCTCGCGGGGGGCGGCAGCTTGAGCAGGGAAGCCCAGACTTCTCACTCCCCAGTCACTTGGTCCAGCTTGTTCAACAGAGTATTTGAAGTAAATTTTCAATGGGATTTTCACATTACTCTCTGTAGTTGATTAAACTTTTTCATGCCAAAAGCTGATGTTTCCGTGCTCATCAAATAATTACAATTTGTACAGTGAAGCAAATATTGTATATTTTAGTATATTAAACATAAGTGGGGTAGGATTTTAGCTTTCATAATAGCTCTTTCTAAAACCAAGGATTAAAAATAAAAGTCAGGTTACAGGCTGTTGTTTTTACAAAATTTATAGGTGTCAAGAATTTTGTCAGCGACTGTATATGCATGCAGATTATAATAGGAACTGATACTGAATATATCCAACACCAGTTTACGAATCTTTAACCAGTTTTGTACTGTAGTTAAAAGATTTTTTAATCCAAGATATAAGCAATCGTTCATTTTGTTTCTTCATTTTGTTACAATTAAATGCACGATTAAACACTTTTCTACGGGCACAAAGGAAAGGTTGGGGTTAAAGGGCTGAATGTCAACCATTGGTAGGAATTCATTCGTTTAACTCAGCATCCAATCAGATTCCAGTGATGTCATTCAAGTACTTTTCAAAGCCACTGGGAGGCATATTTGGATGCCACCTGGAGGTTGACATAATTGATTGTGATTCTTTATAGTCTTTTGATCATAAAGTCAGCTCATGCTTTTTTTTCTTCATACTTTGAACTCTAAAACCAGGAGATAGTCACAGCCACAGCTATTCATTTATTTCTCAATAAAAAGCCAATCCAATATAATGTGGTCAGTGATGATAAGGAGACTGTAACAGCGGCAGTAGTAACATTGGCGCTGCCTCTGCTGCAGGCTAGCTGCTTTCAGTAACAAAGAGGAGCCCCAAACAAAAGGTGTTCACATGCGTATTGTCAGTGCAAGGATGATTTGATGGGTGGTGGGGAGGTCGGGTTTGGGGCAGCAAGAAGGGGTGGTTGCGCCAAGGGAACCCCGTGTGATGGGACATTTATCAAGCATGATGGTTTCGTGTCATTCCTGAGGATTTTCACAGTAAATCTTCAGGTCACAAAGAAATGCAGCATTTTGAAACCATGCATGAGTTGTATTATTATGAATTTGCAAAACTATTCAACAGTCATATTGTTTATGAAAACATTTCTATCACACAGTGGTTAACATTTTTTAATGACAATCACACAACAGAAAAGAGAACTTAACACCTGATAGAAAATTAGCTCTCAACAAAAAATGAGTAACGCAGTACTTATTAAATTCACTTTAATATCCAAATGCTAAAATACAGTGGCAGGTCAAAGCATGAGAAGTCTTTGGAATTACAGTAGCCTACATAGAGTTCCAAATAAATGGGCCAGAAATTGTCCTTTGATCATCATGAACAAAATTCACTCTTTTATCTTAATGTTAGTTTCTGGACATCAGTTGTCTGTTAGCAACAAGTGCTAGTAAATAATTTATGGATATGGAGACAAGAAAATATGAAGGGTTAAGGAAGTTGAGATTTATGTTGTTTTGCTGTACTTTTTTCATTGTTGCCAAAGTGTTAATGCTTTTACTCAGAGAAATAGAAAATGCCAGAATTTGAGCCTAAAATTAAGAGTGTGTCTTATATTTGGGGAATTATGGTATTTGACCATTGACAACGATCAAAAAAAGCACCATTCCTCCTGATGGTCAATACTAAAGATTACATTCAGGATTTGGGGCGACTCTCAAAAGCAGCAAAAGGTAAACAGTTAAATCTTTTTCTGTTATAGTCTGTTGGAAAAAACATACATGACAATAGCCACTTTAGTTGTTCGGTATCAATCTTTAAATCTGATACAATAAAACAATGTTTAAGAGTTTAAAAAGAGACAAATTAGATCAATGAATAACAGATAATGAATCTCTTGACAGCATACAATAAATATGACAAAAAGCACAGTCTTCATTTCTAATAATAGTTTGAAATGGAACCGTGTAAATGCATTTTCTGAAAAAACTGAAGAAAAATAAGAGTGTGAGAAGAGTGTGAGGTAAATATGTATATTAAATGATAAAACACCACAGAGCCGTGTGAAACATAGGACGTGTTGTTGAGACAACAGATGGAATAATGTAGCTTCATATGGTGTGTTGTAGTGACGCACGTAGCCCCATGTAGTTCCCCAAACCACTACATCAGCTGACATTATTGTTGACAGAGTGCCCCATGGGTGCCAGGTAGCAGCCGGGGGTTTATCACACTGCTTGGACATATGGTTGCTGCAGCAAATCGGATTAATATGGGATGGCCCCTAGTCCAGAGTGCAGTACCACACATGCATCCGGTCTTAACCACCATCCTACTCTACGTAACCCCAAACCTGCACATAGTGCCAAGAGTGACTAAAAATGGACTGATCAACGGGAAGTCACACAGTCCAAAGAGGTGTTATTTCGCCTACAGTTTTCTGTTGACCAGCCCAGGGTGTACGCTGCCTCTCAAAGGATAGGCTCCATCAATTGGAGGAATGGTTGGATAATATGCATTTATCAGAGGTGGGCAGTATGCCACCTCTGTTGGACCGGTGACGTTTACTGCTGAAAGAAGTGAAACATAAAAAACACAAATTAAGCAATGATGCAAGGGAGGTTTTTGTCCATCTTTGTATTCATCAGTCACCCCCGTTGTGAGCGTTCAGTTGGGACTGAGGTGGGCATTCTCTCAGTGCCGCATCGACAGATGTCTGTGGTGGAGATGAACGATGGACCATCAAAAATTTGTTAAAAAAATGCCCATCTCATGGTGACAAAATGACTATGGCAGCGTTGGTGAAACAAAAAGACTGATGATTACAGTGTGGTTTAACTTCAAAAAAGAATGGCTGACTGAAGATGACAAAGGGGAGACCAGATCATGTTTTTGGAGACCCAAAAGATGGCCAATTTGTAAACATTTTATTGTGAAAACCATTGAGCCATTTTCAACACTTTTAAATGATCAACAATTTATTATCAAAAGTATAGATCAGGAGTGGTATACATTTTATCCACCTATCTATCTATCTATCTATCTATCTATCTATCTATCTATCTATCTATCTATCTATCTATCTATCTATCTATCTATCTATCTATCTATCTATCTATCTATCTATCTATCTATCTATCTATCTATCTATCTATCTATCTATCTATCTATCTATCTATCTATCTATCTATCTATCTATCTATCTATCTATCTATCTATCTATCTATCTATCTATCTATCTATCTATCTATCTATCTATCTATCTATCTATCTATCTATCCATCCAGAGAATCCCATTGAAGAAACAGCAGTTTGCATATATGGCAGTCCCCAAACAATAATTTATATCAATAATAATGAATCATTTTGATTTTGACTGATGTGACTTTTTTCCAATTATTTTATTTGTGTTGATTTTTTTGTATAGCCATAAATTAGTATGAATTTCTGAAGTCTGGTTTACTATTTATTATTACTTACATTTTCTTTCATTATTTATGAGTTTTTTTGTATTACCAACTTGTTAAAAATGTCAATAATGCCTAGCACAGCAACAGGGATAGCCATTTATCATTGTAATGATGTGAACATGACAAAGCCAGCGTGTCTTCCTTCACCCGTCTGAACACACCTTCCACGGCTCATTTGCCTGAATTGTTCTAAAGTCTGGACTCTAGGTTTTATTCTTCTCACTTACAGCCCATTCCAGCTGACAATTAAGCTTGCTCTGTTAGGAGGCTAACCTCTCTGGGTCGCCTGCATTTTTATCTATAGCCTTTTCTTCCATGGAGGTGGCCCATGCTCCTTCCGGTTTTCATCTCATAGCAAAGCCTCACGAGGATAACTGATGCTGCTGCATAGATTAGCTGCTTTATCTCAGTGATGCTTTTGGTAGGAATACTTGTCAGTGCGGCATCATTGACATAATTCAGTGGCGATTCTGATGGAACTACTTTCTTTAGCCTTGGCAAGCAGGAGCTAGTTGATTTTCCCAAGGACCTCATGATGTTCTCTGTAAGGTCAATCACGCTTCTGCTGAGCTGTTCTGCTTGTGGGGTTTGCAGCCCACTCTCAATGTTTGAGGATGATGATGAAATCACCCCCTTAATGCCCTTGTGTCCTGGCTATCCCTTGCCATTGCATCTTTGTACTGTGGATGAACCACATTGTACTTCTTCCATCTCTAACTGTGATAACAAATTCCCACTGCTGATGTTTTTCTTGCTTAATTTGGGTGTGGGATTTTGGAGAGTCTATCCCATATTGTACAGAGAGAGAGAGAGAGAGAGCGCGAGAGAGAGAGAGAGAGAGAGAGAGAGAGAGCGAGAGAGCACCATCCAGGAGAAAGAAACAGGCCTCCAAGAATACAGTACATTAAGATGATGGACCCTATAGACTAACTCATGCCCCAGACAACAGAAGCCCATTAGGGAGAAGGAACTGGATGAACTGTCATGCCCCTCCAATGTATGTCAAAATTGAGGGAGTGGCTAACATTGATAATTATGGCAGCACAAGAACAGGCCCTAAACACAAGATCAAGAGAGGCCTGTGTCTACCAGGTGTAGGCTGTGAAAAAAGCCACTGAGACAGTAAAGTACATCACAGCAGGGTGTAAGTGAGTGACATAACCATGTAGCAGGAATAGTGTACCATAACATCTGTACCGAATATGGATTGGATGTTTTCAAAAAAATTCAAAGTCCTTCTCTAGTAAAATCCTGATTAATTCTTTTTTTTTTAAATATATAATTACTGTATAACAAATCTTAAAATGGCTATAAAATCCTCAGATTTTACGCTAGATGCACAAAAATCACCAAATGCAGAGATAATCATCTATGTTTTAAGGAGCAATAACAATATTTAACATATTTTGAAAGTTTTTGCCTGAAATAGCAACTTAATTTTGTTTAAATTTAGTCCAATTTTGACCTCAGTTTTTAACAACAAATAAACCACTCATTTTTCACACCAGAAATTTTATATTCGGGAAAAGCATACAAAAACATGTTAATTTTACTACAAAAAAAAGAAAAAAAAATGCATTTTTCTATATACAGTCACCACACATATAGGTTGAATTCAGATGTCATAAATGTCATATAATACTAATACTGGAGTCTGTGTTTGCACAATTTGCAGATGCAAATGCTGCTTGAGTGTGGGGCTGATGGAAAGAACTATGCAAATGCAAAATGTTGAGAACTGTTTTTATGAGAAGAGTATAATAAAAAAATGACTGCAGCAGTGACTCGAATTTGGTCATTTTGTTCAAGAACTGTAATATTTTACAGAAAATGAGTTGTATTAACATGTCAAAAAAAAGCAATTAGAAAAGCATTTAGAAGAAAATATTTTTTATTTAATGATTTTACATTGGTGATGAAATTTTACTCAAGTAAATATCAGTTACCAGCTTTGTACAAAATAATTGTTGAGAAATGAAATTAATTGCAATTTATTCTGGACAACATTGCTACCAATGAGTTAAAAAAAAAGATTTTCTTGACAGCACTAAAGTGTGCTCACACTCCCCATTTGAGCCCAGCAAGAAATGTTGTCATTGAACCTCAAGCCATTCTCAACAATTCTTCCTGGGCTAAAAGAAAAATGTCGCCTGACTTCCCTATGAGCAACGGATGACTAATCCCCAAAGAAGCAGACGCGCAATGTGCATCGACAGATGACAAATAACACATATCACGCAAAGACCCTCCACTTACATCCACATTTAATGTTCCTTGAAGATCCTTATTTACAGTTGCTATGGCGATGAGGCATTTGTATTCTAAGGTGCCTCATCTTAGTCCCCTTCCAGATCTCGCAATAAATTGGCCCTCTGAACTGAAAAGTCCCCCAGGTGAGAGGGAAGAAGCAAACAGAGGACAGTCCCAGGGATTAAAAACCGCTGTGTCCACTCTTCCCGTCGCCCTTTGACGGATGGATAAAGCCTTGAGCGGCATCTTCCAGAGAGATGCAGGAAATGGACAGACAGATGGACGAAGAGAGCCTGGGGAGCCTTGAAATCCATAGACCCTTCTTCAAATGGCTTTGTGAAAGGTTTGCGCTGAGCATGCTGCGGCTGAAAGAGCCCATCAGAGAAAAGCCGGGGTCTTCAGTTGTGGTGCCGAGTTAGATTCATCACACAGACCCGGGCAAAGATAATGGCCACTTGCGGCGAGGATGTGACAGGTTATCAGGTGGGACTTTGTCATAACAACAGCAAAAGCATTTCTTTTTCACGCATTCCTCTGTTGTTCACAGGCACTCCTCTGATGTCTGCCTACTGGGAATGAGTCTTGTACACGTCCACTATTCCCCACCAGCTTCACACTATTTAAGAAAATATCAAATGGAGCGTCAGGAAGCCTTGTGTCCACCAGCCAGTAGGGTTTGGCTCAATTTGAGATGATATGAAATACTGTACTCTGCATTAGTCCGACTGCAAATGGTTGTTGTCCTGTATCACTGGTCACAGTGATTCAGTGATGCTAGTGTTGCTCACTTTTATTCATTTCACTGGTTGGCCATTTTGCCACCTGCTGTTGAAATAACACCACATACCCAAAGTCAGAAGACAGGTGAGCCATGATCGTTACCTAAGCGACTGTGATGTTGTTTTCAGTTGACAGCAAGCGGCAGAATGTCCGTCGCTCTGAGATGGATGAACACGGGTGGAGTTTCCTGCTTAATTCATATCCACAAATACAATTCGGAATGTCATGTTTAGACGAGTCAGCAGGCATAGAGAGTATTATTATCACAAACATTTTGGACGACATTCTCTTAAACCCCATTTGTGCTGAGCATGTTGTGACGCTGTCTAATCATTCCAGTTTCTTACATGGTCCCTTGGACAATTCGGAGAATTATTTGACTTGTCCATAGGTGTGAATAGCGTGTGGTGTGATTGACTGACGACAAGTCTGGGATAGATTCAAGCTCACCTTTGACCCTAGTGAGGATAGGGAGTATAGAAAATGAATGGATGAAAGAAGACATAGTCAAGCAAACAACTGTATTACATGGTATAAAGGTTTTGAAAGATTGAGAACCGCTCTGTTGTTGTCTTGAATTGACCCTTGTAGCTACGGTCAATTAGAATGTGGTCAGACAGGATGAGAAGGGAAGAGTGAAGGTAGGAGGGCAAAGGAATTGCGGGTAAGTGGGGGTTGTGGCTGGACTGGCTGCGTATTTGAGACACATTTGTCATTTGCTCTTCCTTCCACCTGCTCTCGCCCTCCCCCCATGGTGCATCCTGCCAAAGGGAGAAATACAACCCGATGTCTGAGGACAACAAGCAAGATGGGGAACTCTGGCTGGATGTGAATAAGAAAGAAGACATGTCAAATATATGCATGCCAGTGGTGCAGAAACTCTATGCAAATGTGCGTGAGATTACGCCTGCTTCATTTGCTATTCATATATTTGCAAGGTGACTCACTCCAGACAAAGCAGGTGATCAAGAGCGTTCCTTTCTCCATTTTTCTCCTTCAGCTTCCCACCAGGCAAAAAAAGCAGAAGTCATAAGCCCTCAGAAGCAGCACAAGATTTCATACTGTATATATTCCATCAGCAAGCTTCGTTTAATCTGTTTTGCCTGTCACAAGCCTTTTGGAGTGCAGGGCGGAGGGAAAAACAAGAGGCAACACTTGACACATTCACAGAATACACAAAAAACAATGCGCTTTGTGATGGTTGTCCATCACGTGAGGCGCTAAGCAGGTGTCAGTGCTTCGCCAATGTTACTCTTATTATTGTTATTATTTTTCTTCTTCTTTTCGACTCCACCAGGGCTTGTCATGTGATCACAGAAACATAGAGAGAATGCAGCATTCTCTGAGGAGGGAATCTTCTGAAGGTTGACAAGCGGGAATTTCTTTGATTGTGACAAAATTCCCTTCAGAAAAAAAAAAAAAATCCTTACTATACTATCCTATACTAAATTCCAATATGTCCATAAACTGAAGTTTGTGGTGAATCCAACATCTTGATTTTTGAAGCTGTCATAGAAATATCAAGAGAAATTAATCAATGAGCAATATATTAAAAAAAAGAGAAAAGAAACACTACTCACTCTAGTTGTTACCTTACAGATTTTCAGAAGTAGAACTTAAGATTTGCTTATTTTTTTCGGTCTACAATCGGAGGTTTGGATATAATGTATTTTTTTCTCATCTCCGTGCAGTCGGTGGGATACACCCTGAGCTGATTATTATTATTATTATTATTATTATTATTATTATTATTATTATTATTATTATTATTATATCTAAGGTACTATCTCATGCATGACTGCTTTCAGCATTCACCCAATGACTTGAAAGTCTCCACAGCAGCGGGGGGCGCTACTCTGTGTTCACAGGTTAAAACTGGGAATCAAGCAGAACCGAATTATGCTGATCAAGTAATGCTAAGACTTAAGACATCAATCTTGCTGACAACCTTTGACGCTGATAGTGCTAGCTTTGCAGAAGGGTCAAGGTAGTGGTCACACACACCTGAACACGCACACCCACGCACACACGCACACACACACACACACACACACACACACACACACACACACAAACTCACTTGTCCTTTCCTATTTGATGTCTGGTGGAGACGACACAGAACATGTTCACAGTTATGGTGTGAGTGACTGTTGGCCGTTTATAATTTGAGTTCTTTGGTGAGATTTGTGCCAGAGACAAGTCTTTGTGGCATCAGCAGATTTCCCCTGTTGGCATGAAATTCCTAAGACAAGTGTGTACGTCAGCACTTTCTGGCCCCTCGGTGTCGGTGTATAGTGCAAGCCCAAGACGAGATAAAAAGTATCTAAACTTTGGAGTTCTTTTCATGATTTTCCTCAGTGGCAATAATGGAAATAGGATGCCTTGGTCCCTGAGTTGTCTTGACATAGAAGTGATAAGGAAGATAATGACTCTTAGGTTTATTACTCTTAAATGTGCATTTCACATAGATTTTTCTTATCTGTCAAGCATAAAAGCCCACTTTTCAATCCATATACTGTATCATGGTTGGCATCCACCCTTCTAAATATTCTTTAACATGTCAGCCATATCCCATTGAGCTAAAAACATTGCCGAACCTAAAAAACATTAAATGAACTAGGGAAAGAACATTGCTGACATAATAATGACACATTATGATATTGTGATGAAAAAATGAGCATGTCCGAGAAACAGTGGATTCTCTAGGAAGTTCAAATCGACCTTGCAACAATGGCCACATGTAAGACTAATTCCAAATGCGTTGCTGACCAAAACCTTGACAAATATTTACAAAAATTATACTCGCCCTTTTATAAAATGTTTACAAATTGCAATAAATACAGCACAAAGGTTGACTTATACTCAAGATCGATTTGTACTTGAAAAAGGTACGGGACATGCCCACAGAAAGGTATCCCAGTTTGCTTTGCTCGACTCTTTGCAAGCGATTTATTCATTCAAATCATATTTAAAAAGTCAAATTACACAAAAATATTTTAATACTTAAACATTGCTTTCTACTTTAGACCTGTACAATGAATGTGTTGAGCAAGATTGTGTCCAGTAAGCATTCCAGTTCATGAAACATGCCTTTGAAACACAGCAAAAACATTGAGCTCCCAGCCACGCTCAGCTATTTTATGAGGAGAAAGTGTTGCTCAGTTAAATACATCAAAGGCATTTTCTCTCTTAATTGTAGCTGCCGTCAATGTATCTTGGTTCCAACACCAAATCAGGTGACGGCTTACAGCCGGACACGGACACATTTAAATACAGCCCCACCTTCTCCGTTTGCACAAACCTGAAATCAATGCTTTGCATTCGACCTCACCCACAATCACAACACATAATCTTCATCTGGGTTATTTTTTCTTAGTTAACACAATGATCACATTTAACAAAACAAAATTTAAGTTCGGTCAGCCGGAAAGTTAAAATGCCAGGAGAAATTTACTGTTCTGTTAGGCTTATTACATTGTTTTAAAACGTTTTCGTCATTTGGAGGTCTGTTGCGAAATGTTGGCCTGTCTTAGAAGCCAGAATCACCTTCGTGAGGACAAGCATCTAAGAAAATAGATAGATGGACTCTCTACTTCTCCACTTCATTTCTGTCTGCTCCTCGGTCCAAATCTTCCTCCTCACGTGACAAAGTCACAATTAGGCAGTGAGGGGGTGTAGATTAAGGTTCGGTCCTAATTAGACCAAAGAAAGCAGCCGAGCTGTAATCCGTGGCCTCCTTGCGACCCAGACAAACACCTGTCTCCCTGTGTTCAAAAGTTTCCCTCACCTTCGCTCGTTCTACATCAATCAGTGGATGAAACTTTGATTTGTGGATTTGAACTCTGGTCCTTTTAACTGTGAGGCGGGCGTGCTATCTACTGTACAACTGAGCCGCGACTTCAGGACATGTCACTCATTATTAACTAGCGGCACTCCTCAAGTAATTTGTTTGGTTAAAAAAAAAATGCTCGAAAAATGTTTTTCTTGCCCTTAATACTTGCTTATTAGTGTAAATGTCGGGAAAAAATATTCAAAATATTCAGTCGAGGCAACAAATGTTAATGATCTACATTAACAATTGTTTTATTTGTTATTTTATATGTACCCATGGTATGTAATTATGTAAAACACGTCAGAAACACTGTGAAAAGACCACTGTGAATAAACCTTAGTTTACCAAGTAATATATGGAAATGAATGCCTTGAAACGCTTTTATTTTGAAGTTGCCCCCAGTAGCTTGTCATGGCAAAACAGCTTGACAAGTCTTTCTACAGCAACTGTTTCTCCTGAATCCCGTACAAACAACAATACATTGTTCTGAAATCACACTCAATCACTTATTTAGATGCTAACAATCGACATCATTATGCAGAAATTGTTTCCTGGTTACTATGTCCAGAATAATTTAGCTGCAAGATTATGATGGTTGTACATTCATAATTGAGTAGAATTTTGTTATTAGGTATGTTTAGAAATATCTAACTACCAAAAATACTCAATAGCTGCAGCCCTAATAGAAAGAGGGTAAATATGTAAACTACAATAATACAGCTCAGTGACCCGGTGCAATTCAGTAATGGTGTGATTAAAGCAGCCAATAATTAGCAGTGACCTTTACAAGAGCTGCTATGAAGTCCCCTCTCGTGTTATTGTTCTTCAGCTCCCTTCACATGCGCCTCATCACACGCAGGCAGCACGGCAACAGCCGCAAAAAAAAAAAAAAAAAAAAATGGAACGACGACAAGCACCACTGGAGACAGCCTGTCAGGGCGTTTCCAGCTTCATATTGGGAGGCTAATATTGGATGGAGATGAACACAGACACCCAGGTGTATGAGGCTTCTGTATGCGCGGGTGCAATTCAATCAAAGACAAGTCACATCTGCCTTGCTGCTCTATCTATTCTTCTTAATTTCTCCAATACTCCAAACTGTCACTATGAATGATGGATGGGAAGTGTTGTTGCAGCAGCACCAGTGGGCTATCAACATTTTTTCTGCATGCAAGGAATAACAAACAAAACACCTAATTTTACTTTCATATCACAGATGGCATCACAGGTGGAGATTTGCACTCATTGGACTTGTTGACTTGTTGACGTCCAAGAGCTGTAGCAACAATACTGAGACAAATATCTTGAAAGGATAGTCTACCATGAATTAGGTTGCGCTTAAAATTAAATAATTTATGACAATTTAATGGGATACATTTCCCACTACCCCACAATTCAGTATTATTTATTTATGTATTTATTTATTTACTTGTTGGATTTCTTAATTAAAAAAATAAGAATTAAATTAAGAAAAAAATTAAGAGCAACCTACTTTTAAGTCATAATTTTATGATGGCTTGATATGAGTAAAATCACTTCTGAGAAAGTGGTAAGAAGTGGTAAGAATAAAACAACACTGTTTTCTCATGCTAATTCAGAGTTTTCGAAGAAAAAAGGCACTTTTTCTGAATTTTCATAGAGAAAAATTGAAAAAAAAATCATAATTTATTGCCATAATCTTCAAAAAAATTAAGTCTCAAAATTATGCCAAATTGGTAATACTCTGTAGAAATTCTTCGATCCGCATCTTTCTAATTAGGTCATAATTTTGCAAAAATGTTGATGCTGACAGAGTTAAAATCTGATGAGATGGTTGGTGACTTGTTCCAAGATACATCTTCTGCATGCGTGTGTGTATGTGTGTTTTTGTGATTTGTTTAGAGAGTGACGAGATTTGGGCCAGCAGTGATTAGATGAGTCCATGTCTGACTTTAATCCCTGTTGGAAGGAGCATCAAGTTGCACGAGGCGGACCCGCACACGCACATTAACCCGCCCACTACTTGGCATCCAGATGTGTGCTGACTGCGCACCCCCCCCCCATGGACATAGACACACACACACAAACACACTCACTCCTCTAAACGTGCAAGCAGCCGCATCTGCGAATGTAAAACTGACCTTCATGGCGCTTTCCCAAGCTGCTTATTGGCGTTCAGATTTAACCTGCATTCATTTCACTCACACATGTTCCTTTGTCAGACACCCCCTAACACACAAAAGTACGTGCCAGTGAGGATGCCGGAGACACTGTGAAATCAATCCGCAACACAAATAATGGTGTCAGTCAACCCAGTTTCATCCCCTCCCACTCTGTTGTTATTAAAACAATCATTCTTACAATTGGAAAATAAAATGGAATACTCAGAAAATAAATCCATAGGACTACAAGAATGTTGAATTTTGATGTGAAATCATCGCTTTATCAGGAGGAAGCCTTCAGTAAAAGTATGGGGTTTTAACTTTACAAGGATAATGTGGTCATAAAATGACAAGGTTTATTATTTTATGAGTGACATTACAAGGGAAATATTAGCCATCACTTCGACTAAAAAATAGGTAAATAATTACCGGTACATTATTCTGGACAAAATGTTTTTTGTTACTTATATGAGGACTACGGGAGAGAAATTAACGATTTTACGAGAGTCATATTTTTTTCTGCTTGGCTAGTGATGGAGGTGGACACTGCTTTGCTCGTCTCCCAGCCTCATTTTCCTGCTTTGTTGACTTTCCCTTTTTCCGTCTTCTGTCCCAACAATCATTTCAGTCGCCTGCAGTATTTTTTCCACCAAAATTTAACCATGGAATTATTTAGCTGGGCTTTGGATTCAATTGACAGAATTTTCTGAACAAGAAGAGAAAATAGAAGGGAGCCTTCTTGCCCCTCCGGGACATTTGCAGCTGGATACTCAATGGATTTCTGAAACAAGCTGAATTTGGTGTGCCTATTGATCTTGTCCATAGAGGACGTGGAGGACATATGCATTATTGGAATCTTGATAACGGGCATGCTCCTTATTGGATTTGGTGGCTTTGTAATTTATTACAAAATTTTCCAGCTGCCAGTCAGCCTAGTATGTCATAATAAGGTCTCTAATAAGATCTCTTTTGCTTAGGCCATCATGTCATTGTGACCTTTCCTGGCTCTGGATCTTCCTATCTATCCACACCCTGGCACACATAATTCAGGTTGAATCGGCCAAGACACGAAAGTCCCAGTCAGTCACATGGGCAAGGCAGATTAAGAGTAGGAAGCATTTTTTGAGAGACCTTCTTCTGCATTGAGCAGAGTAAGGCTCCACAGGTGTGTACTCCTTCTTTGTGGCATACAATAAATAGTTCAATATAACTCATGCAGTCTTCTGATGGATACTATTAGCATTGTGTATTTTATATTTGGAAAAAAATGTACATTACCTTTAGATCACTGACTTTCTTAAGTTGTCTTTGATGTTTGCGAAAGCATACATTAGACTCGTTTAACATCAGTTGTCTTTTGTGATAAAGAAAATGTACAAGTTAATTGACGGTCATATTTTCTTGCCCTATCAAAGACAATGCATTGCTGCTTTTTGTGTTTCTGCAGCCTGTCTCAGGTGACACGCCTTGGACAAATCGTTTTCCTCAGAGGTGACCACAGCACAATTAGTATGCCGCCCCCAGCGCAGCTGCGATGGGAAATGCACAAGAAATGAGGAAGAGATGATGTGTTTAGTGAGTCCTGGGAAAGAAGGCACTAATACCTGTGTCAATCAAAAGATACAACCGAGCAGAAAGAAAGCATACAAACTGAATGCAGGGCTTTAGGGGGGCGGTGAACTCCAAATGCATTTGCACCAAGAAGTAACTTTTTTTTTTTCTTTTAATCCTGAATGTCATTCAGATCAGAACCAGAGTGTCACTTGTATTGACAAGAAATGCTAAAAAAAAAAAAAAAAAAAACTTTACCTGTCAAAGCAACACAGCGCCCCACCGACTGATTGTTCATGTTTGAGATGGCAACTTAGTCAACGTAAAAAAAAATCATTCAAACCTTTAATAAACCGTCCTATGTTTTTTAAGAGCAAAGACAATTGCTTCTGTAAACATCAAAAAACTGATTTTCAATCAACCCAATTTATGATTTTAAATAAACCTAGGTGTTTTTTCTTAAACATGCGTGTTTTTCGGATTAGACTTCAAGTGAGCTGTTTTCCCAAATCAAGATGACATTTTTGTTAGTGTTCCATTTCTGGACTGTCTCTGCAAGGGATTGTGTCCACAATGTTGGCAGCAGCATATACTGTGAGTGATGCTGACATTGTTCATGCATTGGCCTGCATGGTTTCAGTCCTTTCCTGGAAAAGTGCACTGATGAAGGAATGCGAGCATATGTTTGAAATTATGAGGAGTGACGATGTGGACAGTGCAGATAATTCTCACTCTGTTAATGTATTGCTCATGTTAAATTAAAACATCTAGAGCTGCAATATGTTTTTACTTTATCTATTGTGGTGCCCTATTTGTTCGTAACTCAAAAACCCGTATCTCAAATCATCTTTCTCTATTGAAATCAATGGATGAGCCAATCCATTGTCACCTCACAAAACAACACATTTTCCGATTTTTTATAATTCATACAGTATATACAGTATAATAAGCAGAACTTTATTGTATAAAAAAAAAAAAAAAAAAAAAAACCCAGGAAACAGGCTTTTCTTTTTCTTGTGCAGTGTAATTGTACATCCACAGCACCGGGTGGTGCAGTGGTGTGCTCATTGTCAAAGTCTGTGCAAGAATTATGAACTTAAAAAAAAAGTTCTGAATCACATTTCTAAATTCATTTTTAAAAAAAAATCAACACATTCTAAATATTTGGGATACAAGTGTTATGTTCCTAATCAATTTAAATGTAGTATTTATTCATATTTTTCAGCATCAAACAGTTCAGTCAAAAACGTTAAGGATTGACATTTTTTAGGCAATTTGATGCAGTTTTTTTTTCAGATATAGAATAAGCTGTAACCTGTATAAACCAATATAAAAAGTAAAGTTAACATCTTTTTTTCTTTTGTTGAAGTTAAAAAGATACAATTTAATGTATTCTTGGACAATTTTCACAGATAATGATCTCATTTATAGTCACTGCAATGAGTGGGGGGTGCAAAATATTTTCTCCTTCCTTGGGGGGGGTGAGCTTTGCAAAAAATAATTGAAAAGCACTGCTCTAAAATGAATCCCACAGTAGAATCACTCAGTAAGACCTCACTTGTTTATCCTTCTGGAATCTCTGAATGTCAATTCAATATGGCTTGACGATACACACTATTTTGTATAATCATATTCAAGCCACATGGCAACCAAGCACTGCGTGAATAAATGTGATTTAAGACGCCGGAGGAGTCGCTTGATGTATGTTATTAATAGTTCAAACAAACAGTAGTTTTAATATCACCTTCATTGCATGAAGCTACTGGTGGTGTTTCTGCTTGTTTCTACTCTGCTGTGTGATCACTCTTCATCAGTAAGCTCATTGTACGGTGATGGTGATGATGACGGATATAATAGCATCAGGGTCAAAGAACCATTATGGAGTTAGTGATTGTTGATATTGCGTCCCTGATGAGTGACGACAAGGCTCATTAGCAGGCAGAAGGGCAGCGATGTTAAACTTGTGCACTTAAACTGGATGATGATTGAAAGGCAAACAAAACGTGAATAGCATATTTCCTTAAATACAGGGGACACCTGCTTACAGGTTAGGAATGAACCTCAAATTCACAACAACCTTTCAAAGTGTATTTAGTTTAAGCTTCTTAAAACTTTTGAATGTTTGTGTTTTATGTTTCAGTACTTTTATTTTTACTCATAAACAGCTGAATATTAAAACCCAATAGATATTTAAAAGAATCTTCCTCACATTTCACATTTTGACATAATGAAATCAAGATGGCACCTAAAAACTATTCCCTCGTGCATCTGCCCCCCCCCCACCACCACCACGTACATCAACAGATAACACTCTCACTCACAGCCATAAAGCACACTGCCCTTATGTAATGCCATGACTCCTTTGATATGGAATGACAAGCACTTTTAAGCAAAAGTGCCCTCATTTGTGGCTGAACAAGTACAAGAACGTGTATTAACAGGCTGTTAGACAACTTAAAACTCCATGTTAGGACAGTGACTGTTTTTTGTAAAAAACAAAAAACAAAACGTAAAACGCTGAAGCCACAAAAAGTGACGCTAGAAATGATGAGTAAACGCTAGAACACTATTACCGCTACCTGGTTATGCAGATCCATGTGTACCTTTGTCTGCCACCATCTTATATCCTGTTGTGAAGTGCTGTACAGGACTAAAGGCGGAGCCCTCCGTGCATTCCAAGGAGCACTCGTGTCTTGATATCCATGGCATGTAACTCTTTCGTTAACCACTTCATATTCATTCTTATACAGTGGCATGTAAAAGTAACTGAACAATTCTCACATTCCTGCATACAATCTCATTTAAATGTGGTCTTTTCTAGAATCAAAGAGATGAAAAAACAGTGTCTGCTTAAACTAAAACCACTGACATATTGATAGATTTTAATATTTTTAATGCTGATAACATGCGAACAGTGTTAGAAGTGGAAGAAAAATGTTGCTGAACCATTAATTACTGTTGCTTCTTCATTGGCAGCATTACTTCAATCAGATGCTTCCTAGAGTCACAAATCATTTTGGTACATCAATTCAGATCATTCTTCCTACCAAAAATGTTACAGTTCAGTCAGATGCTTCAGATGTCTAGCATGAATCATGGTGTTTAGGTCATGCCACAGCACCTGAATGGGTTTTAAGTCAGAGCTTTTACTTGGTAACTCAACAGTGTATTTTGTTCTTCTGAAAGCATTCAAAAGTTGATCTGTGTTTTGGATCATTGTCTTCTTGCAGCATCCATCCTGTTTTTAGCTTCAAGTGTCTGACACCTGACCTCAGATTCTCCTGCAAAGCACACTCATAAAGATTTGAATTTATGTTTCCATTCATGATAACAAGTTGTCCAGACCCTGAGGCAGCAAAACGGGCCCAAACCTTGCTGCTGCCTCCAACATGCATAATGGTGGAAATGAAGTGTTGATGTTGGTGAGCTGTTCCATTTTTAATCCACACGACATTTGCTCCTCCAACATTTGTTCAACTTTAGTTTCACCAGTCCACAAAATATCTTGTCAGAAGTTCTGTGGGGGGGTCGCAGTGCCTTTTTGTAAACATTTTTTATATATATATATATATATATATATATATATATATATATATATATATATATATATATATATATATATATATATATATATATATATATATATATATATTTTTTGACAGCACTAGCTTTCTGTGTTTTACATATAGTCGATGCACAGAGATATTGGACTGTGTCAAAGATTTTTGTAAGTGTAGCAGGCTCTCGGGTTCTTTTTACATCTGAGCATTCTGCGCTGAATTATTGACATGCTTTTTGATTGAAAGGCCGCTCCTTGAGAGCAAAGTAACAGTGGCAAACTCTCTCCGTTTGTAGGTAATTTCTCTAACTGAGGATTTATGAATGCCCAGACTTTTATAGATGATTTTATAACCTTTCCAAGCTTTATACAAATGAACAATTCTTGATCGCTGGTTTTTCAAAGAGCTCTTCTGAATAAGGCATGATGCACTTCAGGTAATGCTCTTCATCAAGACATACAGAAATTCTTACCAGGTCTTTGTTATAGTGGGCAGGAAAAACTTTAAGTGACCCCACAGTAATTGGACATCCCATGACTTAAATTATTTGACAAAATAAAAAACCAATGTTGGTTGCTCTCAAATTCTCCTTGGGTAGAAGGTTCAGTTACTTATTCCTCTCCCTTTTTTCATTGTTCGCATCTTATTCTCATTAAAAATCTGAAAACCTTAAAATGTTTAGGTGGGTTTAGATGGAACACTGTTTTTACATCTGTGATTTTGGAATAAATGAGATCATGTGTAATGATGATTTTCAGCAGAAATGTGAGAAATTCTTAAAGGTTCAGATACTTTTTCATGCCTGTCTGATGGGTGACAATGAACAAAGCAGCTATGCAATTAAAGCCCTAGGGAGATGGATTCTTCTACCTTTATCAAGATCCTCACTGAAATGTACGTGTTCTCATTGGAATTTCATTAACTCAGCGCAGTCTCATGCGGTCTTCCTTTACGTGACTTGTGGTTTAAGTCCCAATATGAAGGTCTGTGGTCTCAGCGTCTGATGTCCCTTGGTACAATTGCAGCTGAAATGAGTGGTATGACACCACCCTGTCCTGTCCTCTCCCGTTGCTTCCTTTGCATCTAATGCGTATTTCCTGCTCTTGTGCTCGGATCCTCAGTTTTCATCCATTTCCTTGCTCTGCAAGCTCTGTGGTCTTACTTGCTTTCTAATGTATTCTCCCCCCTCCTTGGTGGCCTCCAGCCTGCCTTGCTCTTATGCTCGACAACAATGGAGAGGGAGGAGGTCACTGGATGCCTCATCCAAGCTCCGCTCTCTTTAGCTCTCCTCATGTGCCCTTTCTCCCTCTCTCACTCTCTCTGCATTTTGTGTCTTTCTTTCTGCCTCCTCAGCCCTCTGGGTGAGGTCGTCCTAGCAGACTGCCGCTATATCTATCACTTTGACGGTCGGGAAAAGAGCTGAGACAAGCCACATTGAAGCAGGCGAGGACTGCAGGGGGACAATGTTGTTGTTCAACATAACAGGAACAGGAAAACCAAATCATATCTTGGTCAGAGATAGGATGTTGTTTATGTTGACTCTCAGTGACATTGAGCAACAAAGCTTCGGTTGATGAATGTACAGTACTTGGTTGGTTCGGGTATAGTAGCTGCATATCTTGTAACCTGATTAAAAAAAATAAATCATAAAATAACGCAGACTTGCGCTCAACTTGGCATGCATCAATTCGACTTGAAAATTGACCTTAATTGCCAGTCATCTTCTAAGAGCATTACTTTCACGAGCCAAGGTTGTTGATATAGGATTCATTCAAACAGAATTGGGAGAACTCCACTTGATTTGATAGCATAGAGTATTGATGAATCTGCCAACTAAAAAACATACCGTTATCTTTATTGTCGTCTACTTAGAGTATTGTTGAATTTTGAGGGTCGTCCTGCTTTTACATTCAAACAGAAACAGCTCTTGTTCTGACAGCAACACACCAATCAATCATTCAATCATTTATAATGATTTTCTCATGGCATACGTTCACTATCCAAGGTTTTGACATTTGTTTTGTTGAAACAAAATAAGGATTCGATTGACTTAAAAATAAACACTAAAATGTGAGACGTTTGATGCAATTAGATTGTATGAAGCATAGCACCAAGTAAGGCTTTGACGGACAAGTGGGTAGAGTCGGGAAGTGTGCTTATTTTTAATGCAGGTGACCTTCAGCGAATCGTCTCCTGCTACTCCGCCGCCCCAACGTCCTTGAGCAAGCTACTGAAGCTTGCAACAGCGGCGACATCATCCTCATCATCGATGTGTCATCACCGTGTGAGATGGAGCTGCTCGCTAAGGCAGCACCTCCCATTGAAGCATAACAGCATAAAACACTTTGGAGTTCTACCACAGTAGGAATAAAAAACTGCAGCTGTATAATATGTTGTCGCAGTGTTAAAAAAATAGAGCTTAAAAAATTAGCTTGTCATAAAACACAACTAAATGACAGCTAGTAGATGGATTAAACACCTTTTTACAGACGTCATTGTAAGTTAAAGATAATAAAATATGTAAGCGGACAAAATGTAAAACAATTACTGTGGATGGATGAGTACATACTGTACATTACTTGATTTGTTACAAGTGTAGCAACAAATGTATTTAGGGCCAAAAAGCTTTGAAGAATTATGCAAAAAAAAAAAAAAAAAAAAAACAATATACAAAAACTGTTTATGCTCATTTCATAAAAACAAAAAAACAAAAAAACAGCCAACAGCACGCCAGCCTGGATCTGCCAAAAATATTGCCATTGTCATTGATTTGCTCAACCATTATTATCAACCTTTGGTTTATTAAAACAAAGTTAACAGCCATCATTGCTGACTCTTGGCGGCCATTGTTAGGAGCATGTTGTTAAAAACAATGTTTGTCGTTGGTTATTCAGCACACACTTAACAGTACATGTGCGAGAACACAATGTCATGATGTAAACTCCACTCTTCACTTCAAGCTCATTTGCTGTATGCTGCATCAGCAGTGGAAGTCTTCATTAGGTCTTCCACCTCTGTCGCCGTTATTGGACCCTGCTGGCGGCCATGTTGAATGATTCATCCTGAAAAGCGCTGACTAGTGGATTTGTCGTGGCCTCATATTTCCAAAGCAATGGCGTCTACAACTGATCCTGCCCTTTTATTATTGTTAGCTACTGCCTAATTTGAAGCAGAGGTCACTAAGAGGCACACAATATTGCATCTTCCATCTATACATTTCATACCTTCAGTATACTTGTAATGGATTATTAATTTTCATGTACCGTACTGCACAATTCAATTAACAGTAGATTTCTGTTCAACGAAAACAAAACAAAACAAAAGACCAAGCAGCCATAATAATTTTCTCCATGTGTTTCTCCATGTGCTTCAGTATACTTGTAATGGATTATTAATATTAATGTACTGTACTGTACTGCACAATTCAATGTAGGAATGACAGTAGATTGCTGTTGAACGAAAACAAAACAAAAAAACGAGCAGCCACAATACTTTTCTCCATGTGTTGGAATAGATTCACATTATTTCAAGCCATTTTAATGGAGAAGTTCGACGAGTGCAGTAAGGTGAGTAAAGAGCCTGTTGTCCCATGGTAAGTTAGTGTCGAGAGGTTCAAAGCTGAAATCTGAACCAGCAATAAGTCCAGACGGTACCTGTGCTGTATGTAAAGTCACTTTCCTGTTTCTTGTGAAAGCGAGCATTATTCCCTCTTTTGACCATGGCACTGTTGTGTGTGAATGGCACCGACACTGAATTGGGGAGGAGCTAGCAATTTACAAGCTTCAGAGGTGTTTTCGACTGCCCGTAAAATCCAGCATTTGCCTTCGTTTTCAGAAACAGTGTGTCCGTCAACATGATGGTTTGTGGCCTTTCCCTGTCGTTTCTTCGTGATTTCATCTCGCTTCGCAATGACCTCTGTGGCGTTCTCATGGCAACACAATCTACCACATCTGAATGACTGGATTCTTCCAGGACACGGAGAACCCAGCTGCGCGCTGTCTTTTCTTCTTGTCCAGCCTGTCCTTCTCTGGAGCCTTTCTTTAATATCTTTCTTCCTCATTTATCAACGCTGCTGGATGAATAAACAGCGTCTTCTTCTCATTTCATCATTTAGATGAATACTAACCATCACTGTTTTTAATAACTTAATCAAGATGCCATTTCATCTGCGGCATCTGATGATTGATATTCACCTCCCACATGCTGTAGTGGCAGTGCTCTACATTTTAAAACATTAAAACACAGTTGTGTTACTAAAAAAATGTGTGTTGAATATCAACTCTTTAAAGGCTTAAACTAGAGGTAGACTAATGTATTTTTTAAGGACCACTGCTAATTATTTATAATCAAGAAGGCTGATAACTAATATTCATTAAAAGCCAATATTAAAAAAAAGAAAAGAAAAGATACAAACTCCAAATGTTGAAACTTCTTTAAGCATATGTTTATTGAGCACCTTTTTGGGTTTGCAAAATGAGATGATTGACGAAAAATACATTTCAGACGACATATGTATGTAAAATTGCTTCTAGGGTCGTCAACATCTTTTAATAAGCTAAATGAAAACTTTAACATGGCTCACTTTTTCTACAGTAAATCAAATTCTCAAGAACTTCAACCGACATTTAACATTACTTCTCTTTGTTTTAATTTCAAATAAAAATAAAACGTATATAGTGTTTTCAATGTTAACCAAAAGTCTTTCAAAGTTACCTGAAAGTTTTAATAATTCACAGTTCTAAAGTGACTAATTATAGGTCATCAAATTTTGAAAAGAAACCATGCTGATATTCGTCAAAATGACAAATACTTACATCAATAATCGGCATGCTCGATCATCGATCTATCCCTATTTTAAAACATAGTATCTATGCAAATTTTGGTTAGCCAGCCATGGTGTTTCATCTGATATGTATGTGATGATATGATGGACGGCTAACCAAAATTTGTATAGATTGTATAGTATTGTATAATGATTATCAATCAGGCCTTAAAGAGTTGACTTATGCTATGAAATGAAATGGCTTAGTTAAGCGCTGCTGAATTATTTTTTGCAAAATCCCTCTAGGAAAGAAAACAATTTGACAGTTGACAGCAATTTATCGACCAGAGCGCCACAACATCACCTGGTGTCGTGCATGTGTAAATACACCTGACACACCAAAACTGCCCCCCCCCCCCCCCCCCGCCCCACACATTGAGCAGGACAAAGTTAGACATTTGGAGAATTAAATTAAAAACCCGTTTTGATCGGTTTTCCATTGTCATGAGTGAAGCAAGACGTTTAACATTTTACACATGGAGAAGAGAACAGCTTTTGACTCGCTGTTCGCTGATGCAACTTTGACATCTGGTACGTGTGTGAAATCCTCCTTGAAAGGCTGATTTGAAAATTTGACATCTCACGAATGAAGGGGAAAAAAGGTCTTTTGGCTCTCTGCCACCGTAAAGGCTGATGTGCAACTAAGACAGCAAGTAGAACGCATGTAGGTGTCTGCAAATTCGGTCACAGGAAGGACGCGCAGCTGTTTCTGGGCTTTCGGAAGCCATCTGCAACAGCAGTTCCCCAAAATCTCCAAATCAAATCCGAGCCGGCTCTTTGTGCACGCTGCTGCCATTTTGGAATCCGCAAGGTGAGCTGGCACCACTCCTTCCTCGTCTTCCCCTGGTTTTGCCTGTGACGCCTTTGTAAACGCGCCGAGTGCGGTTGCATCCCTGTATTACGGCGGGATAAAGTATCAGTGCTGGTAATCTTATGTGGATTAATGGCTTCTTCTTTATCTGCGGCGGCGGCTGCTCCGCTCAGATGTCTGGGCCGGGCCAGGAGCCTCCTGCTGGAATACTAATGATGGACAGCTCCTTGCCCACCACCCCCAATCTCCCATTTCCCTTCTCCGTGTGTGAGTGTGTGCATTATTACAACCCCTTCCAAAACCCCCGTCGCCTCCTTTGTGAGGAAGTCGCTGCCTTCTTGTCCCGGCTGACACCTGCTTTGCATACAGGAGGGGGACATCGGAGAGGTGAACCGGAGGGAGAGAACGTTCCAGAAGATTGATGGAAGGGAGAGGTGAATGAAACCGAGGCACAATGAAAAGAAATCATTTCCAATCCTCCCTGTTCGCAAGGTCACGTTTACCCGCACACGTGGACCTTCTTGCCTCAGAATATCTAGCAGGTCCTTTATGAAACACAAAAACACCATCTGCCTCGTCGGTGGAGGAAGAAATGAGAAGAAGAGGAGGAGGGAACAGGAGGCGGAGTGAAAGAAGCACACCGTGTACCTTACAGTGGCAATGCTGATGTGAACAAATGACCACTGACTATGACTGGTTGGGAAGGTAGAACATTCAAGAAGCGCCACTGCTTGCAAGGGTGTGCTGTATTTCTGCAAATGCTTTTAGTACCTTAATAGAGATAAAGAGAGGTGAACATATTACACATCTAAAGGCTTACCACTGGCTCCCAATAGAATTCAAAGTTCAGATACCGGTCTATAAATCCCTGAATGGGTTTTTGCCCTGAACACACACAGTAATGCTAATGAACTATAGCTATATGAACTGAAGCGGCATTTAGCTGTAATGCTGCACACAAAGCCTTCTAACGAAAACGACGTCATCCCCAAATGTGATTGATTTCAAAATTGCATTGGGCGATCAAAAGATTGGACATCCAGGTGAAAATGTGTCCCTCACGGTGAACAATGGGACTCGAGAGAGGGTTTTAGCGCCCAAGTAAGCGCAAAAAACAAAAACAAAATGGAGGGACAAAGTGGAGAGTGAGGGTAGAGAGGGGCAGAGTTGGTGGAGCGGAGGAGCTGTCGGAGACGACTGAGTAGACACGAAGCAGCCTAGATTTGATAGATGTTATAGCGTATGTCAGAATATTCAAGATGTGGTATACACGCGTGTAAAGTGGTTATGCATGTTCTAAAGACAAAAAGAAGTCATAAGTCATAGCATTGCATTGTGAAAGTTACCAAGCGATTTGCGATAAACACTCACATGTGTGGTCTTTAGAAAGAAATATAAAATTCACCTAAATGAGATTTTGGCCCGATGTCAGCGATATTTTATTAAATGTCTTGAGAGCTTTCGTCTTTAAGTGACTTAACAAGTCATTAAATTATGTACGGCACCTTGTGTATGAATTGCGCTATATAAATAAAGCTAAACTGGCCCTGGGGCTGAGTTATTAAAAACTGGAGTATCATTAAGCTCCACCCTTAATGGCTCTGTAACGGTCTTGGAAATAACTCAAATGATTATTTTTTCTATTTAGGTGGGCTTCATGCATATTCTTCTGCACTTACTTCTCTGGTTTCGCCTATAACTAGCAGAAACATGAAGTAATTATTGCCATAAAATACTTTTCCAAATCGTAAGAGTTAGGCATGAGAGGCACTGTGACGCTTTCCTTGCTAGTGGAGTGCTGCGCAATCATATAACTGAGAAAAAGAGAAATCTATCCTGCCGTATACATGTGTGTGCGTGTGCGCGCTTTTGTGTTAATTTTATGTAATGTGGCAACTTCTGGCACCCACTGACGCTTCAAAACTATCAAGTTTCCACAAGTCTGATATTGTTTCCATAGTTGCTGCTGTTTTGGCTATCAAAGTTCAAACTAATCCAGTCCAAGCATGGGTTTAATAATATTTATTATGAAGTTTGTTATTTTTAAGAAGCTTGAGTTTAAGAAACTGGTTTTAGAAAGTTTAAAGAATGGATGGATGGATGTAGAGTAATTTTGCTTTGCAAATCCATTTACACTCGCTCTTTTCAAGTGACACACACAAACACTTTGAGTGAGTGTGCCGTATGCAGAGAGTAAGAGAGAATGCATTTGAGTGAAAGAGTGATGCCAGGTCCTTGTTGTCCCTTGTGGCCATCACATTTTCCTCTCATTCTTCTTTTTCTTCTTGCACTCCCATGTGCCCTCTTCCCGCCTGGCAGAATGTTTTCCTGTGCAGTTCCCATTATGTCTTTCATCTCCTACTTGAAGTAGTGATGACATCGTTTGCATTAAAACCAAAATCAAATACTATGTAATCTGGATTAAAAAAGGCTTTGAAAATCAGAAGTTCCAAAAACCAAACAAAACAAGCACGGTACATGTCTTTAGGACACATGAACACACACAAACAAACCGTGATGGTGTAAATGTGGGAGCTCCTTTTCCCTGGTGCACATCACAGCTTTGTGTCCCCCTTTGATGGCTCGCCCTGGGTTTAAGATTTTCAAAAAATAAATTAATTAATCTGTGCACTTTAGATTTTTAAACACCACAGCACAAATATGTTCACTTGTTTTAAATCCTGGATGGTCGTCTTAACTGTGCTATTTGCATCTATTGACATTGTTTTGCTTTTTAAGTCCAGATGTCCTCGCAAGGCCAGAATTTACCTACTTGTCCCCTCGAGCATAGAAAACCAGCACTGGCATACACATCCACAAGCATGCAGCTACCATTGGCTCCACAAAGGACAACCCCTGCCCAGCCCCCACCCCTCCCGGCCTGCAGCTGCTCGCCAGCCTGTCAGTTCCCAGGCATCAAGTGGCATCAGTGCATCCTGATGACACCAAGTGGCCATGTCCTGCACTGCAGCATACAAAATTCATAGTGGGAACCACGTGTTTAAGACGACTTGTCTTATGGGGGAATCACCACATATTTTCCTATTAAAATCTATTTTCCAACTACCCTTGCATTGCCATAATCCCTTAGAGCCCTAAAATAGAAAATTGCATCTAGATGGCAGTAAAGCTGTAAATGAAGCTCCTCAACTCACTTCAACATGGTTCAATGACAGCAAACTACCTCAAGATGGGGCCAAAGTTCACTTTCAAAAAAGACTCAGTAGTCATGAATAACATTGTCCAAATACTGTAAAGAAAAATGGTAGCAACAAGACAAAAGGACCAGTTAGGCTTACAAGGACATCTAAATACAGCCACTTCAAGCAATGATTTCTTTTTGTGTTTGACGGCGAGTGAAAACGTCACTACCACGTTCTATTGCAAATCATCAAACCTGGCCTCCATGCTCTCCCCATCTGCAATGAAGAGAACTCCCGAAGACACGTGTAGTTTGAAACGTATGGCAGGTGCATCATTTCGAGCGTTTCATCATCTTTACTTGTCTTCCTTTTGTTTTTCCTTTCGATTCACTGCAGGGATCCCACTGCACCAGGTGATGTTACACTGATGCAACGCTTTATTTTATAGTGGTGTTCACACGTGGGCACGCACCATCATGCTGTACGTGCACTATCAGGAGTTTTGCTTTTTCCATCTCCTTGATGTCCATGTACTGTATACCGTGTTTCAGCCAGAAGAGGATGTTGCATGATGCCATATGCCCTCCTTTGCAATATTCTGTAGACATGCAGTCAATTGAGATCTAATATAAATCAAATGTGGACATGATGTATAAAACTTGTATATAGCACATCCATACCTATTATACACACATTTTAACAGCTGATTATACATTTATATTAGTATTGTAGATTGTTTTATACAGTACTTAACTGTGAATGGCTTCCTATGGATTTTATTATAGACACACAATAGTATTACATACAATTCAAATAAATTGTGAACATGATGAATAAAACGTGAATATAGCACATCTATACTGACCATACACATATTTTAACAGCTGATTATACATTTACATTACCCTATTTTTCGGACTATAAGCGCAACTTTTTTCTCATGATTTGAGCCCTGTGGCTTATAGGCCAGTGCGGCTTATCTGTCTTAAATACTATGAAATAAAGCTGAAAAAATGTGAATCAATGGCTGTATTGAAGAGTTTTAAAAATATAGTATTAAAAAGATAAAAATTATGTATAAAATGAATAAGATCTTGGATAGATATTTGTGACATTTGTGTAATTTGGTATATACAGTATGTGATTGTATGTATACTGTATGTTTGATTGGATTTCTGAATTATGTCAATTGTTTGTTTTTTTGCTCAATTTTTCTGCGGCTTATATACCTGTGCGGCTTATAGTCCGAAAATTATGGTAGTATTGTAAATGGTTTTATACAGTACTTTACTGTGAATGCCTACATTATAAATTGATGAAGTTGATAAAGAACTATTGATGGAATTATTTTGTTGGTCATCAAAAAACGTCATTTCGATTTTTCAATGCAAACACCATTTGCTCGTCTTGGTATTTTCTTAGTTTGTTTTATGATCTGAATGATGTTTTATGATCTGGAATGACTCGATTCACAACGCTGCATAATCAAATAAGAGCTAATAAGTTGAATAACCCATATTGAGACATGCTAGTTATTAGTGTATTCACTCACCGCATTCGATTTTAATGCATAATAAACTACAAATAGACAACTTTTTCTCTCCTTTGTGTAAGAGCTTTGTTTCAAGTAAAAATATTCAATATTTAAACGTTGCATAATATTTGTCCCAGCAATCCATTCCGAGTGCTTTAATTGATATTTCATTTAATTTCACATTTGCTTTACAATTCATTCGTCGCAAAAAAAAATCAAAAGGCTTATCTTCCAAAAGTGCAATATCCATATTTAAATACATTAAATACAATATAGCATATAATCATCATAGAAAAAAAGATTGAACCTGCTTGAAGTGTAATAAAAATAGGATTTGCAGGAAACAGCAGAGTATTTACATACAGAAAATGCTATTCAGGTGCTCAGCATTGATCCCCAAACCCCAAATTCTTCATATAATAAATATCTATTTAAAATTAAGACTTTCTTTTTTTTTTTTTTTTGCTGCAAGTGTACAATGGGCAGAGAACATCACAGTAGATGCAGGCTTGATTGGAGTTAGCTTAGGAAAAAAAAAATCCCACCAAGGCAACTATGTTGACCAGCGCTCAACAGAGACGTTTTCGTCAGTTGCTCTTCTTCCCGCTGACTCCATTGGCGGGAGGATTGCAATGCTTTTTGTTCTGCATGCTAGTGGCAAAGTTCTTTTTCGGCGCTGCGGTGAGGGCGGCGTAAGGGGGGAAGCCGGCGAAGAGCGTCTGGTGAAGCACCGATTCGATGGGGGCAAACGGCGACGTCGCCGAGCCTGTCAGCATCATCCTGGTCTGGAAGATGCATAATAAAAAAACAGAATAAACCAACGTGCCAAACATGAACTCACCTAAGTGAATAAACCGAATGAATACATTCTGATATGATTGAGATGTGAAGGAAATATTTGGACTTTCGATCCGTCCAAAGGAAGTGGAGTAAGATGAAGGAAGTACATTCATTTGTAAATGATCCCAGTCACGAAAGACTGCTTTGAAACTTTGAATTGAAAGTAATGGAGCTGCTGAAACCAGCATTCATTTGTACAACTGGTGAAAAATTTAATATGTAAGCGTATGTAATATGTTTAGTGTTTGCTTCTCATTAGTGAAAACTGAGTGAGATGAGGCTTAGTAGGAAACGAAAAGAAAAACAAAGCGCACAACAGATAGCAAATTGAATCTGACGAAACGCCTCGTTGTACATTTGTGACGGATCAGAGGTGAAGGCGCTGTCGGGTTTGCCAGACACTGGTCGGATGACGCAAGGCGAGGAGAATGATGCAAAAGCCGCCGCCCTGAGGGTAACGCCGAGCCAACAAAAGCCAGTTGAGGAAACTAAGATTCCAAAGGTGATAGGGAATATGTCATGTTCCAATACTTTTGCCTCCAAATAGCATGAGTGAGCAACATATGAGCAATATGGAGCAGTTTATGGTCCATCATTAAATTTGTAGGGTTATTATTATTATTTTTTTTAAGACAAAAAACAAAAACAAAAAAACCTTCCATTATCACAAGTCTATTGCCAATGTTGTGCTTATAATTATGTATGTAAAGTATGTATGTATGCATGCATGTGCAGTATGCACATGTGTATGTAAGAATGTACATATTTATGTAGGTATGTATTCATGTATGGATGTATGCATTCATGTAGACCATATGTGTCAAACTCAAGGCCCGGGGGCCAGAACCGGCCCGCCACATCATTTTATGTGGCCCGCCAAATGCTGATTTGATTTCAAGTTTCTCGCTAAACTTGCAGATTGTCTGCAAAAATAACCATTTTCTGTTCCATCTATCTTTTGAACAGTTTTTATCGGCCTCTGTTTTCAAAACTAGGTAACGATGTAAACCGGCAAAAACTGTGTTTATTAGACACATGTTTTTTTTTATTTTTAAGTCCTAAATGTTCAGGATTTTAGAGAAATTAAAGGGGTACGTTAAAATTGAAGCTTTTTTAGACTATTTTTAGATTGATTCCGGCCCTCTAACAGACACTTTAAGTACAATGTGGCCCACGCTGAAAATCAATCAGTTTGACACCCTTGATGTAGACTACGTATGTACCATGTACAGTATGTACATACTGTATGTATTTTCTGTATGATTTTATCCATTCATTCTGCTCGGCTCTTGACAGAGGTGCTTTTTACTCAGCTCCTTTCCCACCCTTATCTCCCTGCTTTTCTCACTTCGTCCGATGCAGTTTTCTGTCCCAACGATCGTTTTAGCATCCTGAAGTATTTCCCTGCAAAATCTAACCCCACAATTGGTCACATGGGCTCTCGACTCAATTTACAGAATTTTCTCGCTGAGAAGAGCACCATGGACTTCTGGAACAAGTGGAAGATGGCGATGGCGTGCCTATTGAGCTTGTCCGTGGAGGTCTTTGACATTTTTGGAATCTAAAAAGTATCCTTTTTATTTGAGTTGATAGGTTTCTGATTTCTCGCAAAATTCTCCAGATAAGCCTGTCTGGCCTGGATAAAAAGCTGCTGGTCTTCTTGGATAGTGTGGGACGGCCTATCATCAACACTCAAGACTCATGTGACGACTGAATTCAATCACAATAGGATGCAGTTTTAGGGCCCCTCAAAAGAATTGAATTCTAATTCGGCTAATTGAAGCTCCATTGAGAGTTCCATGCTCAAAACTCAAAAGTTTTCCTCAATCCCAAAGCGTCCGTCGTCCCGACTTTTCTACTGGAGGAGGATTTCTGCTAGATGCAAACAATCGCCTCCTTCCACTAAGTGGCCTGGACTGCCATGGACAAGGCTGTCTCCATGGCATCTAGACAATATGCTTGACGCATCAGCTGAAGCACACTCCAACGCTCCCACATCCAGAGAAACAGCCTTAGATTCAACACCTTTTTCGCTTCCTACATTCTGCATATCAGAGACGGGCATTTTACTTTTTTTTTTTTTGCTGGACTGTCATATATAGTCTAGTCGGTACATGGACTCCTTTCAATTGTGGTCGGTCCATCGTTTTTATAAGTCTAATCGAACTATAATCGTCGGTCCGTCAAAAAAAAAAAAACACACACAAAACACTAAACCCACACCACAATGCCTGCAATGCATGCATCAACACGTAGCAATGCTGTAAGTTGGTGTAATGCATAAATATCCTCCACGTTTTTGATGCATTCCTCCCAAACACACTTGGTTCAAATGATTAGGACAGTTTTCAAGCTCCGGCAGAGCTAATCATTTGAATCAGGTGTTCTGGGTAGAGGAACCTGGATAAACCCGAAGGACTCCTGCCCTTGAGGACTGGAGCTTGACACATGTGGTGTAATACACATTCGAACACGTTATCTGTCACATACACTACAAATAAAAAGCTAGGTTTTGCTGAGGTTATTTTTTTTCTATTTTAAAACTTTTATCTTGCATTCCCTGGCTAAGAGATAAGCAAGATTCTGTACTGTATAGATTTCAGTTCATGAAAGCATGACTCTGAAATGCAGCGCAAACATGAACTTCCCAGCCATGCTGAATGAGGAGGAAACATTGCTCGGTGCAATCCATTAAAGACATACAGTAGTTTCCTCTTAATAATAGCTGCTGCATACTTATGCTCTAACATGGTAATCCCTGAGCGCATGTATGTTTACTTGCTGCTTGTTATATATACTTCTGCGCACCCAAGTATATGGCAGTTTCAACATTACTCAGAAATTTGAAAGCTTTAACTGGGTGACCACTATAATGATGGATTCAAATGACTAAAGAATATTAAGATACATCCCTAGTTGTGACTGACCTTGTTGACCACAGTGAATGTGGTGTAGATGAGCATCAGATGATGAGTGTGGACAGGCAAGTAGTCAGTCTGCTGCAGAGCGAACAGCACGGCCCCGATCAGGGTCACCTTGGTGGGGCTTGAACACACACATATACAAAATGACAATTGATCTTCCAGAATGTGTTTGATGGTTGATTATGGCAAATTGGGATGCATATCTGCATATGCATATATATTGCTGTGTAAAGAAGACAATGTCGTCAGATTTGGCCAGTCAGTGAACGTATATTTAAAAATAAATTCAGTATTCCCTCACTGCATCTGCTTCACTCTATCACAACTACAACTTTTTCTATTGCAGGTTTATGTCACTTTATTTAGACCTGTCAAAAAAAAAAAAAAAAAAAGAAAGCAAAATTAAACCTGGACTACATGGCTTTTAATTTGGGACTACCTATTACAGGTTTACCTCCATATTTTCTTGATTTAAGTTGGACCGGACAAACATATTATTAGTTTTAATTATTTTTCAAACAAAAGGAAAAAACTATAAAAAAAAGTGAACAAAATTCAATCTCTACTTGGTGGATTTTGGTTACTGCATGTATTACCCCCGAGATAAATAATGCTGTCGCTTGGAAAAAAAAATAATCATAAATAAATTAACAAATATTTCATTAAAACAATCTGAAATCAGATTAAAATAAAATCACACATGCAAATACATGTTTCACACAGAATCAAGCCAACTTAACGAAAATCCCCAAATAATTAACAGTGATTGGAATGAAAAAAACAAACTAACATAAAGAAAAAACAAATGTTAGTTTTCGTACATCAAACCCTACTCAAAACTTAAAATAGAAAAAAAAAAAAAAACAAGAGGGGGAAACTTGTCAAAGGATAAACTAACAGAGGATTCGATTCTTTACTGTAATTGGAAATCTTCCCAAGAAGATTTTCACAAAAATTCAGCCAAGTGTGCATCGTACTAAGAATTAGCACTTGCTCATTTGGTCTACACCAAATGTGAAAAGATCATATCCCAGGAGACTCACTAAGACATTTTGAGGAGCTCGTTGGTTTCTGGTTTCCACACGCCGCGTACGAGCTGCTCAAAGTTACCTATTAGGCCTCCTCCGGCTCCTAAAGGATGCAAAAGTTAGGCTTAGTTAAATGTGATTCCTCGCATCACAATATTTTTTATGACATTTTACATTATTGAAAATTTTTGAGTACCTCTGGCCCAACCGATGGCGATCATGACCAGCAAACCATCCGCGTACTTTTTCTGCGCCTGTGTGACGCCGCCCAGCACCTTCCAAGTGCGTGTGACTTCTTTCATTCCCGACAAAAGTACACGCAAAGGTGGCAGAGTCGCACAGCTGTACATCAGGTCCGATGGGCAGTAGAACACCAAGTACCTATGGGACCCCAAAAGGAAAATCCGGTCAGCAGCGGCTGTAGCACTGTTGTCCAGCAGAGGGCGGTGTTTATTTCTAAACTCAAACTGAGCTGCCATCAGGTTACTAGTTTGACTGTTTTTAACCTGCAGAACTAAAAAAAATATTTGAATGAAATTAAAAACATGCAAGCATTTTTCAATCGAATATGGTGTTCAATAACAGTTTTTTTAGTTTGATCGACAGCACAACCGCTCATCTTCTACGTCTTCACTGATACCAAGTACCAACATCACAAATATTTCAGATACACAACCCCCCAAATAATGAGATAATTCTAAAGAAAGAGCTATTTATTCCAACATGGCATTTTTCCTTAACATTTCATAAGAATATTGGCAGTTTTGTAGCATTCTCATATACTTTGTGATCATAAAACTGTACCAAGAGAGCCGTCAATATTAGTATCAGCTGCCATCATAAGTACTGATAACTTGGGATGAGGCCACAAATTGGCCTATTTCTCAAAACTATATATTTTCACAATTCACATGTTTCTTTTTTGTCCTTTGTTCCTAATTACTATGAGATATGGTCTTTAAAGGTCTAAGATGTATATATCTATGTATGTTTTTTTTGTGTGTGTATATATTTTCTCAGTTGAGCTGAGTTTTTGAAATAAAGGCAACTGCACTAAGTATACACAATCACCTCTGGATAATCATGTGACATGGCATTTAAAAACTCTGAGAAAACTGCATGTATGTCTTAAAAGTTTTTTTTTGACAAAAATTCATGTGCTTTTTTTTGGAACCTGTTTTTACGACTGATAATTGCCTTTCATTTTCCTTTTTCAATTCTGCTATTACATTAACTTGGATTATTGTTTTGTTTTTTTAATTATTATTTGATAAAACATACGTTTATCTATCCATCCATCCAACCATCTATTTTCTATTGCTGCTTTTCCTCACTAAGGTCGCTGGCGTGTTGGTGCCTAACCCAGCCGCCAGCCAAGCGCAGTATCTACTACTGCACACACACACACAAATACTTATTTGTTTAAATCAATTTTAAATATAAACTGTGATTTGGTAAAAACACAATACATGGAGGTTTTGGGGGGGCAGGGTGGTTAGCACATCTGCCTCACAGTGCAGAGTCCTGAGTTCAATTCCAGCTTGGTCAAGCCTTCCTATGTGGAGTTTGCATTTCTCCCCGTGCCCATGCTGGTTCTCTCCAGGCACTCTGGCTTCCTCCCACATTCCAAAAACATGCATAGCAGGTGTATTGGAGACTGTCCTTAGGTGTGATTGAGTGCATGAATGTTTGTTCATCCCAGTGTGCCCTGGAATTAGCTAGCAACCCATTCAGAGTGCCCCCCCCAACCTAGTGACAGAAAACATAGGCACCAGTAAACCTAGTCAGAATAAGCAGATATAGAAAAGGAAGGATGAACTCATTCACTGTCACACCTCCCAGTTACAATGCATATTTAGCATCTATAACCACCTTTGACAGTGAGTTAAATAAAACTGATGTACAGTAGTGTATACATTTGACAGTGACGATCCAGGTAAATTCCTGAAAATGCAATTCCATATTTTACCAGCAGAGGGACACACAGTCTTCAAAGTTTAAGGATAGAAGCCACTGCTGCACCCCTTTCTGAAATGTCACGCTTCCAATCCAAGAAATCAGGCAATTACAAAATGTCAAAGAATAGACAACACTATCACTGTTGATTATTTTAAATGGCTCCAAGGCACTTCATCCCCAATCAAGTGTGACTCAACTTTTCCGAGGGCCTAAATATTGGAATGTGTATATTCTTTTCATTTCAATGTGTGACCTGCTTGTTCTAGTTTACCAGAGGAGAGAGGCGAGCAGGACGCCAGTGCCGTTGGCCAGTGGCTCCACGGGCGGTTCGGCAAGCATGATGCCAGACAGCACGGCCCCGCCGAAGCAGTACAACATGGAGCTAAACCAGCAGGCCAATGGGCTCGCACGGGACACCTCCAGAGCTCCTGTATAGTAAAGTTAGAGAACACATATTAACTAGAACCAAGCAAATAAACAGCATGCAGTAAAGGGTGGATTAGTGGATTAGGGGTCAAAGTGCTTGGCTGATGGCCTCCAGTTAAACAGCCTCCTATTTCAAACACTGCAGTTCCTTTGTACAGTTTAAAAGCATTTAAATGCCATTTAACATGATATCTTGTGACTGTCTAAGACTGAATAGCAACATTCATAACATCTGTAGACTATGATATCAAATATAAGAGATACGTGTGGCAACAATTTATGACATTCATTTATGACAGTTTAGGACGATAATGGCAAGCTTGGATTGATCCTGACAATGAGTCATTGATTCATCATTCATTCATAATTATTATTTAGGTCAATGGTATACTTGACATATTGTTATTTTTTGTGTGTGTATCAACGACAAGATAAAAAGCTAAATAAATAAAACAACAAGGAGGCTTCCACCTTAGATACAAAATCAGTTCTACATGCATTGTGTTTAATCTGGAAGTGTAACTTGTTCAAACAAAACAATGGAGGTCATTAAACTTTACTGAATGCAGAGTATGTTGCTTTGCTTTAATTTGCATGCACTTGATTTAGAAAAAAGCCAACCAAGTGGGGTCAGTCAACTTTAAAAATAGGTGATTAAAAATATCTGTGCTAAAGCTTTGCCAAACCCATGTTTACAATATCATTATATAGATGGACCTTTCTTGCAAATGATTACTAACTGGTTAGCATATGCAAATATTGTTGGGTGTCTAAAAGTGCATATGTACACACATATACATCATAATGAATGCATTCATACATAATATTCATCATGGTAATTTATAGTGTTATTATTAAAATACAGGGCAAATACAGGTTCTGACAGGGCTAAACAGGAGTTGGCTCATCAGGCCACACTTAAAAAAAAATTCTGAAATGCAATTTGCTTGGGTTTGTACACAAAATGTTTGTAAACTGTAAAAGTATTTAATTTTGTTGTGAAGAACTTAAAATAAAAAGTTACATAAATGTAATAAATAGAGTGTGACTGTTTAATTTATTCACTGCCTCTGACCAAAACCTTTTAACTCACCTTGCAGTGAAAGAGTTCAATTGCCATTTAGGATTAAAGTTGGACGAAGAGGTCAAAAAGTTTAAGAACTGTAGACACCACTGTTGAGCATTCAATCCCAGCTCCACCTGGCCCACGCACTTGGCTAGACCTTTGCATAATCCGAGGGATTAACCCGAGATTAGATTGCTGGAAAACTGGTGGTAAACTTGGAGGAACTAAACCTGCTCATCCAAACATTTTAATTTTATTTTTAACACGGTTGCCAGATTTTTGCGAACTTTCTGCAGGAACACCTAATGAGGTCAAAGTTCATATCTTCACGTTAAGATTAAAAAATACCTTTAATATAATGAAATTCATAATAAGCAAAAAATAAATATTTTCTATCTTTACCTATAAGTACAAATCAAATCCATAAAAACACACAAATTCGGTCTACAAGTGTTTTCTATTTAAATTAGAAAGTGCCTTTTTAACCTTCTTTCTTCCAACTTTATCCTGTTTTACTTATTTTATTTTGAAAATGTTTTTGTAATTGCCCCCCTTAAGATCTGTGTTTGCTCGAGAGTAAACACATTAGCATTGTATGCCATCGATTGCCCCTTAGAATTAATGCAGACAACATTTATGATCTTAAATTTGTTGAGAAGAAATTGAATTAAAATAAAATGCACAAAGAACAAATGTATCCACCAGGTTGATGTCCTTAAAATACAGTAGCTTCATGTTTGCTTTTATTGAAAAGCTTCCCCCGTTTGAGCTGTGTTTTTCTTTATATTGGAGCGATTTATTTTCCGGCGGTTGTGAGGCAAATTTCATGTAGCGTCTTTAACCACATTCTCACTCAGACACCACTGTTATCTGGACTTTGCAACGTCTTTACCACGCCCTTCCGCCCTAATCAACAAAATAAGGCTTATCGCTGAAGGGACGCTTCACTACAGTGACTTTTAAACGGCGTGTTCTACTTCCCATCCAGCCTGCTTTCTCTCAAACAAATCTAATGTCTACAGATTCTTTGCAAAGTAAACTTTAGTGACAGCACTTTGGCAGGAAATGAGATGGTTAGCCAAATAGTGGCCAAGTGCCTTTATTTACAGTGCAGCAGATGAGGGGGTGGTGGCTTCACACTAAAAATCTACCTATGTCAAGTAAAAGTGGAGCTTAAAACAAAGGTAAAAATGACTATTAAAGAGAAAGGAAGAAAAGAAAAAGAAAAACAGAGGAATAACAGGAACATTGTGAAGTAACCCTACATTAGTTTAAAAAAAAGTAAAAAAAAACAATTTTCTAACACTTCAAGTAACAAATTTCCAAAATACAGTCAGACTCCATACACACTTCCAACATGAAAATTAGTTTAAGGCAAAAACTTGAATAATTATTTAAGTTTATGAATGTCATAAAAATGGATGCATACAACATTGTTGTGATTCTACTGTAATGCTTGTCACTATAAGATAAAACAACATACAATATGTGATGAGTACAATATGTGGAATGTCGCTTAAACTTAAAATCATCTTTTTTGCCAGGTTAGGGGATGCATTTTTTTTTAATGGGTTCACCTTGAGAGCTGATGTTAACTCCCAAAATCTATTTTTACTTTTCATGGAATAATTATTTTAATCTGAAATCGTGTCGAGAGTAGTTATTTCAAGGAACAGCCCACATTTGTGGTCATCGACATAGTAACATAAATGAAGCACTTTGATTCTGAGGTGATTATGTATACTGGTAAATCAAATCAGTGATGTACTATCAAATCGTGTTGGTCAACAAGCAATTAATTATCTTTGAGAAAAGAGTTACTTTGACTACAATGTGAGAATATTTTAAATGGTTGATTGTACACTCAGATTGAGTTAAATGGAAACGGAAAGATCTAGTCCACATGATGCGACAATAAAACATGTAGTAAGTCTTCACAATTTCTTTCATTTGAAAGACTGCTAAGTATGGTAGGTGCTGCTGTTTTGGTTTTCAAAGGAGTTTAACAGTGTTCACGTCATGTTCCCGAGTGAAAAATACCATCAGTAAATTAAGAAAATAAATAACAGGAAGATTTACCCTCTTTTTTGAGGAAATGTTTGTGTGAAACAGTGACCTCAGTCATATTCACTATGACTTCTAAGACTTATCAGGGGTATCGTGAGAATTTAACCAATTTCACAAACATGAATCCAAAATCGTATTTACATCAAGAAATGTTCGTATCCATCTATACAATGACAGGCGGTACAAATAAAGACAGTTCTAATGTAAAATATGTGACTTGGCTTCTTAACAGTTGGTAAACTGCACGAGAGGGAGAGCCACTATTTGAGCAAAGCTTTTTTCGGTCCCTCGGGAGTGCCTCGCAGGATTGGGAGTGTGCGCATTTAAAACAAGGCAGGATTAAACATGGCAGCGAGGAATGGCCAATGGCATTTTTTTTCCTTTTTAGGGAGAAAAAAAAAGCTGTCATCTGGAATGTTGACTTAAAAGTTTTATTTCAGCGCAAATATACGTATGCAACTGCTACGTCAACGCACATTTTGTATGTGGTGCTTAAGCGCGTTGTCACGTGTGCGCCAAGATGGTCATACTAGGGCGTCAAGAACAAAGGGTGAAAAGGTTACAGGCGCTGGGATGCTTTATGAGGCAAGTTCCAAAATAGACCACGCTAACTTGTCGACAATGGATTCTATTTGAGCGCAGTTCAAGTCCACCTGTTCTTGGCGCCATTATCACTGTGATATAATGTCAACGGGGAGACACATGTTTGCATTTTGACACACTTACACGCTCCCGATACGTCTGGCCACTTCTTGTTGCCCTTTAGTCGTTGTGCACAGAATTTTTTCTCTAAAGTTGTTGTTTTGTTTTTTTCCAGGTTAAATCAAATTAGAGACACTTTTTTTTTTAATCAGGCAGTGTCCTAATATGTCTCATAAAAGAACGTATTTTTACTTTTGTATAATTCGCTTGAGTAACTAAGCTAAACAAAGAATGCATAACAGGACTAACTTGTCCTCAAGTAAGGAAAGAAAAGCGTGTTTACAGTCATTAGTGTTTCATAAGCGTTTGAAAGCCAGTTTGCATGTTAAACATGGTCGGTCATGGTGTATTTGTAATGATAACCAAACATTTTAGGACAGTATTGCATGTTTTTGACATGTATACTTGTGATGACTTAATTTGAACAAACCAAACCAGCCACTTGGATATTAAGCAATGTCTGGAGGAGATGAATAAGAAACATTTGATTTCACTCCGATTGAGTCAGACGGATTTCCAGGAAAATAAAAAAAATATTGCATCACAAAGAATGCTTGTCCATTTTTCTAATGACAAAAGAACTTGATCCATTTTTTTTAATTTTGTGCTGCTTAAAGAGCTATTTCTTAAAAATGTTACTGTCCATTTCCAGATTTCTCTCTCCATCCCTCCAAAAACTGCTTTTTGGGTACATTCTTACAAAAAAATGCAAATTGATTTGCTGATGAAATTTTAGCCAATTCCCAAACTTTATCACAACCCATTCTTAACATGCTGTTTCAAACATTTGATGCTTTGTGCTAAGTTAAGAAAAAGTAATAACGTTGTGTCATTTTAGCATTTTAGGCTTGAAATTAGCATAGGCTCTGAAAATTATCCTGTTCCATATTTATGACATCAGAAGCTTCATGCTGCTTTATAACCATATTTCCCTTGTGATTTCTGTACTGTTATTAACAATGCGTTGAATGTGCTTGTTTTAATATGGTAAATGAATGCATCCAATAGTTGTGGTTTTCATCCTATGTTTTGGGCTAGTTTCACATGACATTATATTCGTTTTCAGAATTCTGTCAAAAAGTGCAGTTTTTCATGAAAATAAAGCAATATTTTTTTTTTTTTTTTTACTGATTATTGACTATTTCAGCGATTACATATCCATTTTCTCAAGCCACTTATTCCCACTAGGGTCGCTGGCTTGCTGGTCCCTATCCCAGCCGTCTTCGGCAGTAGGCAGGGGACACTCTGGACTGGTTGCCAGCCAATCGCAGGGCACACAGACAACAAATATTCACACACTCAATCACACCTAAAGGCAATTTGGCGTGTCCAATACATCTACCATGCTTGTTTTTGGAATGTGGGAGGAGACCGGCGTGCCCGGAGAACACCCACACGACCACAGGGTGAACACGCAAACTCCAGAAAGGAGGGCCAGGGTGAGCTGGAATTGAACCAGAGACCTCTGAACTGTGAGGCAGATGTGCTTAGACTGTGCTGCCCAACAATTAAAACGATACCATTTTGTTTTGAATTAAAGTTTATTGCAAAACCGTATTTCCCCGATTCCTATTTATTACCTAATTACTGTTTATTTAGTATTGTTTAGTAGAAAAAAATAAGCAATGCCATACAGGAGGAATTGATGTATTCAAAACTTTTTGAAACTGATTGGTTACTGGCTCACTCATCATGTTCCGATGTAAAAGGAGATGTTTACAACTGTCTTAGTTTGATTCAAAACAAAAGAACATCTTGCTGTTTTGGACAAAGATTTGGACAATTTCACATTAATTAATAACTGTGAATGATTACTCGATTTTTAAAATAGTTTAAAATAATTTGACTATTCATTTCTTGTTGAATCAATTACTTTGACAGCTCTACTGAGCTCTACACCACTTCCAATGCTTAAAAACAATTCACGCAAGGTATTGATAAACATTAAAACTGGCTAAAATTGAGTTTTTCTGCTTATTCAACTTAAAGTTAGCAATTTCATTATTCCTCAAATTTCTCATTCATCTTCTTGCACTTTAGTAAAAAAGTTATGTTCAATACAATATTGTGTATGAGAGCTGTGACGTTTATTAAAGTGTTATTTACACTACGAGAGCTGTGATGTTTTTGTTTTAAGTCTATCGTTATTTACATTTAACTGTCAACTTCAAAGTTGCTGAGTAGTCAATGAATTTTTGTGAGTCTAAAGGCGGAAATTGGCGAGATTATTTCACACAATTTACTTTCACTTTGACGGCAGTAAGATTTTCCGGGTTTTAAAGGGCGAATTGGTGAAATTAGTCCAAGGATTTGACTTTGGTTTGGTGGCGTTTGGCAAGCCCACCTGAGCTTACCTGGCTGCTCCCTCAGAGCCATGATGGACACCACGTAATGCGCCATGTCAAAAAAAGGAAACATGGACAAGTTGGCCAGTCCGTCTGAGAGCACTTCCAAAGAATCCATCATTTCCCAATACAGTTGTGTAACTTCAAAGATATTCTTTAGAAAATAGACAAGTCAACAGTTCAACTTGAGGCATCTGAGCGACTGTCTTAGCTTGAACGCAGCTGTACTTCCGCCATGGTGGGAACAGGAAAAAAAGGTGAAGTTGCTCTTGAGGCAGCGGTAAATTTTAAGACGCGATGTCGCTGTTCGTCACCGGGCAAGAGTTCGGCTCTGATCCCACAGTGTTCATCCCCTGGCGGCGGCCGTTCAACACTGCTATCGTGGGGGCATAGATGAAATTCCTGCTCCGTGTTCCGCCATAATAGCGATGCTGTAGGAGGAGCTAGAACCGCGTTATGATTGGCTCGGGGTGAAAAAGTTAGGCCAATCAGCTGTCGGAAAGTGGCACAGGCCCGACCCTCGCCACGTTGTACAATTCAATTTTGTGTTTACATGAAGTAGCGCCTATGTTTCTATCCTTACCACGATTGCCATCATCAAAATATTGACAAACTGAACAAAAATATTCTTGCGTCTAATTTCTGAGCCCATAAATATGACCAATTTGTGAAAACAGCACATCTCATTAGAAGAACATTATGTATGTATTCCCTTTTCAGTCAATCCATTCATCCAAGCCTTTTTAGGGTTTAGCCTCTAGAGTCGCGGGTGAGATTAAACCCATCCTAGCTAGCTTGGAGTGTACAAGTTGGGGTACAAGAAGCAGAGCTACATTGGGGTGGCGACGCTTTATAGCAGGGGTGTCCTCAATGCTACCCTGGCTCTTTTTAAAGTTTCTCTCCTCCAACACACCCAATTCAAACAATCATCAGCATGCTCAGCAGGAGCATGACAACAATCCTGATCATTTGAATTCACAGAATCAGGTCTCTTGGGGGACAAAAATATCAAAAACATGCAGTCCTAGCGCCACTTGAGGACCAAGTTTGGACACTCTTGACAAGATAGCCCCATCACATTATTTTGTGCAATACCAGTTGAGCTACTCCCACATTTTATTTGGTATTTTAAAATAAATTCATACATTATTTACTCAGCCCCTGATGTATTGGTCAGGATGAAGGAAGGAAGGAATAGTCTTGTAATCCTTGATTGTAACTCCAACTTGACTATCAATCATGTTCCAATGTTGATTTCTCACCATAAACACCCCCGGAGTATTATTCCCCTTCACTGATGTCTTTCTAAGCAGTCCTTGCTTATTGTAGGCTCTCAGCACCAACCCTGCCCAAGCAGATAAACACAACTTGCGAGATGCATGATGACGTTAATAAGCCCTGGCACCAACCATGCAAGAGTAACTACTTATTTATGTCATTTTATTCCGGGTTGATTCCGGTATTGAGGAAGAGAGATTTTGCACCAAGTTGGCCAAATGAACAGCAACAGTTCATATATTAGTTATAATCTTTTATTGTAGAAAATGGGACCTCTTTGACAGGAGGAACAGGGACAATTGACACTGCTTTGCATTTTAATGTCAGTAAACTGCTGGTTTTGACTGCTTCATTTTCATGGATGGTGTAGGCTCTCACAACGTGCAGACCCTCATGAGGATAAGCGATCAAGATGATGGATGGATGAATGGATGTTTAATGGCCAGCCAGCATTGAGTGACCAAATGAAGGGAATGAGGCAGTCACACTGTGAGAGGTGTGGCTTCAGTAAACAAAATGTTTCACTTCCTAATTTGAAATATCGGTACCATAAAACTGATATTTAATTAGAAATTACATCACCCATCTGCCAAATGTAATCTATGTGTGTATATTAAGTGGTTGGAAGTGGAAAAATACCATAACCTAGGTTTACTTTAGTTTAGTGATTTATGATCCAGTACATGTTTAGCTTTGTTTAATACTACTACGATGCATCTTGAGGTTTTTGTTTGTACACGTTTAACATATGAACATATGATCATGTCTAAAAATTTAATCCAATTTACTCTTTCAATACTCATCCCCTCCAGCTGTATCTCTAATTCCAAATTAGTTCTATGATTGTTGAAAAATATTATTCTTTTTTGCTCAAATTCAAGGATAATTTATTCATCTCCTTTAATTTACTGAATTCATTATTTATCAGTCTTATTAAAGTGTGTAAATCACTGCCAGAACAAAAAATATTGGTCTTATCTGCAAACTATTTTGAAAGTTTGTGATACCTTTCATGTATCATTGATGTACAATATGAATAATTTAGGGCCCAACACTGACCCCCGATCCTTTAAAGTGACACTGTGTAAGATTTAGACCATTTTTCATTAAACATGAATAAATTACATTGTTATAAATTAGAAAAACGTGCAAATAAATGGGTCCTTAATGACCTTTATGTGTTAAATATAATCATAGGTCTAGTTATCATTAAATTATAATACATGGGGTGTGGCAGTCCTCCGGAGGTCGCCATGTCTGTTATAGGTTTAGTCAGCTCGAGGAGGAGTGTGTATTTTTGCAATTACCGTTAAACCCCATTAGCTCCCACAGGCGCATGCGAAAAATTATGCATATTCCCTTTACACAGTGTCACTTTCTGGAAAACTGCTGGATACAGATGCTGGCTGTAAAGCAACAGTCTACATAAGTTAAAAATGTATATATACAGTTTGTATATATTTTTTTTTATTATTTGTGCATGTGGTTATATACTACATCTTGAGTCTTGAGGCTAGACTAAAATTTCAAAAATCTCCTTTGGGGCAAAAATGCATTTCCTGGTTATTAGGAACACAAATAGCAAAAAGCCCATGTGCAAATAAACAAAATATGTATTATTTATAAATCTAAATAGTAACGTAAAAATGCAATGCTCCTCTACGGATGCGCATGCGCACTGGGAAAGGCAAGACCCGTGGCATCATGGGGGGGATTTTTTGTCCTAGCATTTAGCCTATGATTTACCAATACGTTCAAACGACGTTACTCCTTACGTTTGAACGACTTCATCAATATGTTGTAACGATTTAAGTACCTTCAACGTCGTTTGAACGGCGTTAAGGTGTGTTCGAACTAGTCAAAAATGTTTACTGCACAATAGCAGTCCCACGCTTCCGTAGTGTATTGAAATACGCATGTGCACCGCAGGTACTGATGGCGTTCACGGCTGCACAGGAGGCACACTGACAGCGAAATCTGAGTAAGTAAACGTTGTTCATTCGTAATTTTTATGTTTTTATTATTATATTTGTAATGCATGAGTCCCGTTCGTCCGACTTGTTGTATACAACAAATACTTGTTACGTGCCATTTGCCTTCGGTTGCAAAGCGCACCATTCCCTTCTACATATATTCCAAATGTTGTCGGAATCTTTTCAGGTGACCAGCGATGATCCACATTAACAAACGGGAAGCAGAGGGACATTTTCGATCATTAAATTATTACTTTTTTTGTCGTGTTGATTGGCAAAGCTGTTTGCTAAAAGTTGTTTTTTAACGGATCAACAATGAGGTGATAAGCTTATTTATTAATATCTTTTAAATGGTCAATTAAAGTTGAACTTTGCGTTCGATGCGTACACGAGAACCCGTTTCCCGTGGAAGACTTGGTTGTTCGAGAGACGTTGAACACGGGTAGGGAGGGGTAGGCTTGAGAATCCACGAGACATAATAACACAGAGAGCTCAAAACATTGACTTAACAAACTGGGATGTCTGGTCACCATAGATGTTTGGTTACCATAGTTATTCTCACTGACAAATTCACGTAATATGATCGTTCCATATTTTTCCATAGGGTTTGGAATGTGCAAGTGTGCGCACAACAGGCACGTTTCCTTTGAATGCTAAATCATCAGATAGACACAAACTCACTAACACACACAAAATAAGTGTGTGTGTCTGACTGTGCGTATTATAATAGTCGTGATTCTGAATTCACATTCACTGTGCTACACAGACAAATCTGAAAAGATGGAGAGTGGGATGGAGGCACTCTGTAATTTTTTGCAACGTCGCAATGTTTGTGAGGACAACATAATCAAACTACGAGATGACAAGGTAGGTTCCCTAAATATTCTCTCATCCTCCTATCAATTTTCTTTACTGCTTCTCCTCATAACGGTTGCAAGAGTACTGGTGCCTATCCCAGCAGGTGGGGTTCACTTTGAACTGATTTCCAGACAAAGGACACATTCACAACCTAATGGCAATCAAACTCACGACAACCACTTGTGGAGGCGGTTGTGCTAACCAATCTTCCACCTTGTCACCTCCCTTAAGATTCATCTACTGTTGCTCCATTTACTGTTCCTAAGCTTTAGTACAAATATTAGACATGTAAAGTGTCCAAGTGTCACGGTTATGAAAACCATATAGTGTAAAGCCTGTTTTACAAAAAAAAATATCCACACAGCACTTTCAGAATGAGCTCAAGCCACGGACACTTTCTTTCAATATAGAACATGTTCCCAGCAATTGCCAAACAATAGTGTGACCCAAAAGCTCTACCGTACATGCATCTTAGATTATGTGACCTGTTCAAAGTGAAATGACTGTTTAAGCCGCAAAATATCACACATTGTGGGTGTGTGTGGGTGTTATTTTTTTCCCAGTGCAGCCTGAATTTGCAGTCTACCATTAACAAAAAATGATTGCCCATGTAGTAATAATCTTTTTGTTTGGTGTCGTAGATAGACGTCTCCGTTCTTGGATTGATGGACGAGAACATCCTGGCTACTTATATTCCCGTCTATGGGGACAGGATTGCCGCTCGAAAATTTTGCTCCGAGTATCTAAAAAAAGGTGATAAAGATACACGAAGACAATCGCTCGTACTGAAGCTTAAACGCAAGATGGCTGTCAGTAAAGCCTCTGAGGACGGCAACGAGGGAGGACCCGGACCATCTTTCATACATCCCCGACCATATTTGAAAAATAATAAGCTTGCCGTTAGATACACGAGGAAAGTAGACCTGGGCTGGATCCATGAGGGGAAACAGCAACGCAAGAATCAAGGAGGTGGGACAAGGAGACTTGTTATGTCAAAGGACTCAAAAAAAGCCGACATTTTACGAATGGCGCTGAATCTTTTCTTTCCAAATGGGACTTCGAAAAAGGGAAAATTAGAACAATTCCGCGTCGATATTTTAGATTATCAAGAGGAAGCCGTGTTGGATGATGATGTTAGCGTAGGGGACCTTTATTCTGTGCTAAAGGTGGGAATGCTAAGGCTGTACCTCAGCACGACATTAAAAGAATCCTCAAACTCTCTCTTGGCTGGTCCGGATGAAGAACAAGCAGGGCCAGAAGAAATTCACATCAAGACAGAGGAAGAAGACACTGAGACAAACCTAACCCCCAGAACAAGTCTTTTGGATGAATTAATCTCACAGTTCATAAATCCTAATCGACTAAACAGCTCTCTCATATTCGGGTACACCAAGGAGGCGGGATCGTATGCATCCGGGGTGTCTCGAGATGTTTATTCTGCGTTTTGGATGGAATTTTATGATTATGCTACCGAAGGGCAAGATATGAGAGTCCCGATTCTCACACACAAATGGAGGGAAGAGGAATGGAAATCTATTGGCCGCATCCTCATGAAAGGATTTCAGGACCATGGGTATTTCCCTTGTAGGCTCGCAAAAGCATTCACAGTAGCGCTACTGTTTGGGGAAAAATCTGTCACGCCGGATTTGCTGTTTGAGTCGTTTCTCTCATACATCAGCAAAGATGAGCGGGATCTCGTGAACAAGGCTTTACAAGAAGATCTTAATGATAAAACGGAGAAGGATATGATTGAGTTTTTAGACCGCATTGGAGCCAGGGCTATCCCAGAAAAAGAGAACTTGAAAGCTACACTTTTAGGTGTTGCTCACATGTCGATCATCCAGAAGCCAAACTACGCGCTAGGTAGAATGTCAGAGGTTGTGTGTCCCGAGCTCACAAAGGCTTTTGATAGTGTGGGTAGTCTTCAACAATTCTATGAAAAAATGAAACCCACCAAGAAGAAAGTTCTGGAATTGCTGCGAGCTTCTCCATCGACACAAGCCGAGCATCAATGTCTGCAGTACTTGGAACAGTATATCAGAGGACTCGATCAGTCTGGTCTTCGAAAGTTTTTGAGGTTTACCACAGGCTCAGATGCACTCTGTGTTGATAAAATCGAAATAGCATTTACACCTTTGGATGGAGCCGGACGCACGCCGATTGCAGACACATGTCGGTCTAGCATGGAACTACCCACGACGTACACGTCCTTCCAAGAGTTAATGGTAGAATTTGATTATATACTCAGTAGTGATCGTTGCTATGTTATGGATGTTGCATGAGAATATAAGAATATTCCTATGAGTTCTGACACACTGTAAATCGTCTCCAAGTCTCATCCTCGAGAGCCCCTATCAAACCTGTTTTTGATTCTGCCTTTGTCCAACACGCCCAATTCAAATAATTCGGTTTCTGCACAGCTTGCTGATGAGCTGATCGTTTGAATAAGGTGTGTTGGATGAGGGTAACATCAAAGACAGGCTGGATCTGGAGACCCATACTGTTAATGTTTACTTTTTCTGCTTATTTTGGTCTTAATAGTGTTTGTTTTGTTGTGTTTGTGTGCTACATTTTGCACAATGTGTAAGATTTCATTCCAAAAACAGTTCTCCAACGTGTAGATTTTTTTGTTTTTGAACTGTCACATAATGTCTATTTTAGAAACTATTTATGGTTGCACCCAAATGCAGTTTTTTTCAATATAAGCTTGTTGAATATGGAACTTGAAATTTGTTTGCATTCAGATTTTGTTTTTTATTTCAAAACAAATTTGATTTCACAATTTGTGAGCACTTCTATCAGGCAAAAAAAAAACATACTTGATACATTTATCTTTTATTTTTTAAAGAATTTATTGTCTAAGTTGTGCAAATGAACTTTGTCTCCCAACAACCCCTAGCGTGGATTATTACCTCATAAGCATCAATTACTTGTAGTGTATCACATTTAACTTACTCAATAACTTGTTACGGCCTCTTTGGCTAAGTCAGAGACAGCAACCAGAAAAAATGACACCAAAGACAAGAGAATTTTGGTCAAGTGCCACAACTTTTTTTTTTTTTTTTGGATAAATTCAAACTGCACACGCCGGCCAAAATGAAAATAAGTGGCGCCAGCACTGGGCCACCCCCGAAGAGGTTGTCTGTCCTAGTGTAAAAAATGTAGATTAAGAAAAAATATCTATTTTAATTTGATTTCAACAGTTGCGTAGATTGTTATTTGTACTGCTGTTATCTGGTGGAACTGATAAATATTGCTCTAAGAATTTGCATAGCCTTATCGTTCTGAGGCAATTGACCTTACCGAACAGCAGAGGTCGTTGTTTTGCTCTGCAAGTTCAGATGGTGTACTGTACATCAAGTAAGACCGGCCACCGGCTGCAACTGTATTTCTACTTTTTCGAATGACGTGGGCGTGGAATACATAAACAGGCCTGTTATTAAAACAAACGTCTACAAATAGTTTTTAAAAAGAATAAAGGGTCTTTAACAAATGCAATTTTATTAAGCGTTGTACTTAGAGTTTTTGAGGGTCAACACAACAAGATATTCTTAAAAGTTTCTTGAAAATCTGCGTTAATAAAATGAAATGTCCAAGTCACTTGGTTTCCCCGCTAGAGGACGACACTCTACACAGAATACTGTAAATAGACAGCCTTGAAATGGGCCATACAGAGGTGTTTGGCCCATCTATTTTTTCATTGTCCTAACAGGAAAGTGTTTGGACATTAGGACATAAAATTGCATCTAAAAGTATTTAAAAGAAATCTCAAATACAAAATAAAATACCAAATACCTCAACTAAACACAAATATATAAAATAATGACTTTCCATACCCTCCTGATTCCCAGTCTATTCATTTGTGTCCACTGTTATGTCCATTTTCTTTCAGCAAGACAGCAGAATCAAATGCACACCCCCACTCCAAAAAAAAAACAAAACATGCAAGATCATTGCAGAGGCCAGGATGTCCTGGACAGATCACACCAGGACTTAGAAGGGTATCTCAAATGAGTCAAAATATATAGACAAAAATAAATTTCCTGCGGCTTGGCCACTGTGAATGACCTCTCAGTGACAAAGACCTAATGCTCTATTGGTTTTTGCCAATGAAAATATTTAGCCATACAACCATAATCTCAAAAGAAACAATTTTACATAATGCCACAAATACAGGTCAATTTAGACCTCATCTCGCCTCCTGAGGCAGTGGCATTGCAGGACAATATGCGTCTAAAATAGCTGAGGTAATACTGTTTTGTAATCCACTGATTTATTTATGACGCTTGTATCACAGTACACAAGACTGGTGCGCCACATTAAATGCAAATGGGAGCTCTGTGCAGTGAGTAAGCTAGTTGTTTTCATCCTCTGGTACACGACATGTACTGTATGTGGGACATGGGCCGCCTCCGGGTCTGGCGGGAATATCTGGCGCCCCAAGACATACGTGGACTACGTCGACACACAACCTCGTCAAGCATGTGCCGTCCCACCGCACGCTCGGAGGGAGGTCGTTATTGTGTTACTGTATACAGTCAGTATATGCATTATTTGAGGCCTTGTTTACATGACCAAAAAATGAATCAAGCAACTTTCCTTCAAGTTTGATATTATGCTGGCAGTGCGAACCTTCAATTTGGATTGAATAATTACAAGGAAGGAGGGTTCTTGCTTTTGCGGGGAATCACATTCCCATATATGGAAAACAGGCACCAACGTTAAAGGGAACTCTCACATTCACGTTGATGTCGTTTTTTTCAATTCATGCATTCATGTTTGTACAAATACACTATATTATCAAAATTCTTTGAAATATCAGCAACCAATCACTGCTCTGCTTCTGAATGTCACATGACCCAACTGAGAAAACAGCTAAGCCATGATTGGCCCTTACCTGAACAACTGTGATGTGATTTTCAGTCGACAGCAAGTGGCAAAATGGCTCCCCCCTGACATGAATAAAAACAAATGGATTTTGCTGCTTAATTCTTATTGTACACACACTGTATTAATCAAAATCCTACGTTTACACTAGTGGGTCACATAGAACATATAGAAATTTGACTTGAGTTTCCCTCTCATATTCCTTAAGGATATTTCATTAATCATTCTTTATCTCCGGATGCGGTCTGTGTTTCTCTCCCACGAGCTGAACAGAAAATAAGCTGCAAGTTTTCCTGTTGGCTCTCCTCCACTAATGAAATTCATCAGCCATTTTGGCACAGTCTACACACATCGCGCTGTGTAAACCATCATTAAAGCTTATGACGGCCGGATATAAAAATGAGTCATAATATTGATTACATTCATTGCGGAGGAGAGCCGCATTGGCCTTGGCATGTTGACCCTTAATTTGCTGACTAAGCTGAGGCACTCAGGCCAAACTGCTCCCACAAGAGGGCCCACATTGGCCTTTCCCAAATTTAGGGTCTCAAAAATGGGTCTTTCTTTTTTTTTTTTTATAACGACAGCCTCAAATTGGGTTTGGTTCATAGAAAATAAACCGCAAAGTTGTGTCAGACTGAGCCAAAAATTGAGCCTGCACTTTTTTGACATTAACAGTACCAGTCAAAAGTTTGGAGACACCTTCAAATTCCTGTTGTCTCCAACACAATAAAAGGTCAAGATATTTAACCTTTTGAATATTGCACAGCTATGTATAAGTGAAAATTACTCAAGGTTAAAGATCATCACATTATAAAGCTGAATGGTAAAATAACCAAACTGTCTGTGCAAAATGTTCCACTTTGAAGAATGTACAGTGGAACTCAAAACATTCTGTTTTGATTACCAGTTTTTGTTCTCTAGATAGTTCCTTGAGTGTTTCTTCATAATCTTGAAGACATAATTACACTTCAGAAAGATTCTAAATAATGAAACCTCACTGAATTAGAGGGTGCATCCAAATTGTTGACAGCTAGTCTATAATAGAAACATATTTCAAATAATTAAATTATGATCATGATTCACTGTCACAAAAGTTTTGTGTTAATTTAATGGAATCAGTGCAATTGTAATCAAAATATCCATGTTTAATGGTTTCCACAAGATCTTATTGTAATTTGTTGATGGTGTTGAAGGTGATAAGAGGTAGCAGCTTCCATCTAAATTCTAAATTTCAATAATATGCCTTATATAGTTGCCATAGTGTTCCTTATAACAGTTTAGTTTATAATGGTTTAGTTGGATTAATTTTTATGTAATAATATATTTTCTATTAATCAAATGACAGTTTAGTTTATTCAACTAACAACCAATTTTCATTTTAATTAATTTTATGTTATTTTTGGTAAATTCAAAATAACGTCCTTCTGGAGAATTTCCTCTGTGTGTTGCTCTTTTGCTCTAATTATTTGGCATTGGACCTTGTGTTATTTAAAAAGATGCCAAGAATCTTTGCCAATGAGGCTACAGAGAGAGATTGTGTGCCCAAATCAAATGTATTTGCACTTGAGAGGAGGCAAATTTCGCCGTCATGCCGGAGACAGACGTCGCTATTAATCAAGGCTGACTTGATATGAGCACTTGTCGTGCTGAGGAGGAATGCTGCTCTTGACTCTCTTCTCCTTTGAGCATAATTGCTACTGATTGGCGCCCCTCACTGTGTGTACTCACTGATGGGGAAAGACACATGCACATGCATACGTGCGTGCGCACACACACACACACACACACACACACACACACACACACACACACACACACACACACACACACATGCAGACTGTTGTCTCCTAGTGGAAATCAAGGGCCCGTACATTCAAAACACTCATTATTTGGTTCAGTACCTGTGGAGGAGATTGCAAAGAGTTTGTTTGGGCTGTCTCTAAGAAGACATTCCACAGCGTTTTCTCGCTTCCTTTTTTTCCCAACACTGGTGCGGCGGATAAGCTCGGGGGTCAGTGACCTTCGGGATTTTGGGCAGATAAATTTCTGTGTGGTGAAAAAAAGAAAACCACAGTGCATTACAAGCATTCCTTAGAGACATGCTGGGGCATGTTTGAGAAGAATAAGAGACACACACACACACACACACACACTCTAGTTTATTCAGTAACACGAGAGTGTACTTTTGAAAAAACAAAACAAAAACATGCTTTCAGTTGAGACAACGTTTACAAAAAGCCACCCGAAAATGATTCAGTGATGTCATTTTGGTCATTTGCTCTAATAGTAGCAATCTGTAAACATTAGAGAAATGTGCATCTCCAAATGGAAGTTTTTGACTGTGACATTGTGCCTTTTTCTAACTAAAACAGCAGCACATACAGAATAACGAAGTGTGAGGTTTTACCACAAATTATCTCCCCGCAAGGTAACAACAATGTTCTTTCTTTTAATCTAATAACTTAACATACTGTTTAGCTAATTTAAAAGCCATCTTATTGAAATAGTTTAATCTTGGCTGTACATCAGCTGTCCGTTTGGCTGTTATATGCTTCCTGTTTCTTTTACATTCTGATTATTGCAACCCAAACAAGAGAAAGAAAATCTGAGCTCTGGTTGGCTGTCTCGCACATTTCTTCCCAGTATGCTTGCTTGCTTACACTGGTTAATATGAAATATCAGTTCTTGATCATGTGATCAACGGGCCTGATTTACCTTTCCCTGTGGAAGGGAATCAACAGAGTGGGGGTATTTTGGGCCCCGATTCAATCCCAGACTCTTATTTTTATTATTTTTTCCATTTTCAATAGTTTCGCTAAAGAAGGGTCTAAAATGAGTGGTACAAAATGAAATAAATATTGAATTACTTTAAAAAAAGCACTGAAGTTATTGATTACTTTAGGGACTAAAGTACCAAAGTAACTTAGTTTTTAATTACTTAAAGTAATCGATTACCATATGATAACTTTACTTTACGATAAATAAGAACCTGCGATTGAATTTCTGAACTCTTAAAAAAAACGTAAAAATATGTCTTTGAGTTAACTGGCTAATTGCTTAGCTCATTTGCGATCTGTAGCTAATCAAAAGCACATCAAATTATAGGGGATGATAAGTGTGTAGTTTTAGTGCAAGGTGTCAAAGAAAAACAAATTCCCCATTCAATTAATCCATATCTTTTCCTATATGGAACAACATGTATAGGACGTATAATTACCTGGATTCATGGATACTGTTGGTCGCAAATGGGCATACAAACAATTAAACAATTGCAAATAAAACAATTAAGTTATTAGTTTTTTGGTGGATAAAACCCCATCAAGAGATGAAAATAAAATGTAAAGTGGAATTTACCACATTTCATGGATGCAAAGAATAAAATAGTTAAACTTCTGGCCTCAATACAACTTTCTTACCAACCCAGAAGTCATTTTGCACAGTGTAAATGTATGAATTAATTACCATGAATCTGGACTGTTGTTGGACTTGTTTAACATTCTATGTATCCAGACACCATATAAATAAAATAAATTGTATTTATATAAAAAAAAAAGATTACTTGCTCTGCCTTTAGTACAACCATAAATTTTTGTTTAATTTGAGGCCTTTACAAACAGGAGCCAAGCATGCATTTCCTCGTACAGTGTTACATAGGTTTCACAAATATAAACGGAACCTAAAAAGCTCTGGAATATCATCTGTGTTTTCACAAGGTCGTTGTCATGTAAACAAACCCCCCCCTCGCCCAGTCCTCTAAACTCGTTTGCTGCATAGATAGCTGATATAGAAAAGAGGGTAGCAACAGATAGAGGCTTGATCTGGCTATCAATAGAGATGACGTCGTGGTTCAAGCAAGGAAAAAAGTTGAGGGGGCCGGATGTGGGAGGTTGTTTAAAATAGATATTATCGGCGGGGCTCCTGTTCCCAGACCTGAGGCCTGATAAAAGACAACAATTGACACAGTCTATTCAGGCCTGCTGCAGCATCCCTTCTCAAGTTCTCCTTGATCAGACACCTAATCGATTCATTGATCAATCTGATGCTGATCTTGACCCCGTGATTATACACTTTGTTCTTTCTTCTTCTTCCTTGCTGCCTCAGTTCTTTGCCCATTTCGAAACAAAAATGACTCCAGAAGACTTTTTTTTTAAACTTTGGCCCCTCTGCCACAAGTTCAGATTGAACCTGAAGGCAACCATATTTTAGCTATCCAAACCCAGTGTTGTTTGGGTCTTTTTCAAACCTTTTTATTCTTAACAAAATATCCTTTCTTCTACAGTAACAAAAAAAGTACAGTACTGTACCACGTTTATCATCAAACAGCTTCAAAGTTTGTCATTATTTCCTTTAAACGTAAAAATGATGAAAATATAATATACTGCTTTTCAGGTGAAAAGTCAGATATGTGTATGTCCTTGTATTACCGTCATAACCCGTAAAAAAACCAACGGTCAATCGAAAATGATCCTCAGCTCGCTCCGGCCTTTCTGTATTCCATGTTCTCACCGAGGCCGTGTGGGTTCTCTATGGGTTCCTTCTACAGACCTATGCCCTGAAAACATGCATGGCATGTGTATTGGACACTCTAAATTGTCCTTAGGTGTGATTGGCTGTGTGAGTGGTTGTTCTTCCCTCTTTGACCTGCAATTGGTTGGCAAGCAATTCAAGGTTTCCCCCGTCTACTGCCCGAAGGCAGATAAATAGAAAATTGATGGATAAATATATTTCTACTTTTTCCACTTCATATCTGGATTAATTTCATTAGATGTACATACTGTACATGCATGTGAATGTGCAAAAAGTGTGTTGACCTACTTTTGTTTTGTGACATTGCAGTCCCACCAGCAAACAGGCTTCTTTGTTTTCTACAATGCTTCCTGTGAATCGCTATGAAAAGCTTGAATGCTTACTGCCAAGTTGGATGGGAAAGAAATGCAGCGATAAGAGAGTTTGGGAGTGTATTCAGGAAGAGAAGGGAGGGAGGGTAGTAGAGAGGAAAGGGGACAGTGCAGAATGCTGAATCAGCTACCACCACACGATCTATTCCAGAGTGTCCCAGAGGGAATGGTTTTGCTCTTAAGGGCTCCACGCTCTTAGTTACGCTGAGGGGGTAGGGGCATCAAGTGGGTTCATGTTACCAGGGTGGGGTTGCATGACTGTTTGAGGGTGTAACCCAGGAAGAAAAACACAGGTCATTTAAAAAATAATCACAATAAATGTGAAGAAGACTTAAGGTTAAAGTCACATGGCATATGTCTCATCATTTGGGATAATAACTCTCATATTAATGTAAAGAACATTGTAAACTAGATGGAGCAATGTCTGGAGAAATTGTATGTGAATGCTGAACACTGAATGAAAAATTATGGAAGCATGTGGACTCTGAAGTGATATTGAATTACTATATGGAATGATATTGAACAATGTAGAATCATGTGTAGAAAATCTGAAAAATCTGGACATTTTTTGTGCTTTTTTTAAATGTTTTTTTGGGAAATTTGGGGGAAATGATTGTAGTACGGATGAGCTGAACAATTTATTTTTGGAAATCTTGAATTGGTCAAAAAGTGTGGAAATAAGAAGGAAAAACCAAATCGATTATAAAAATTTTTATTGAACAGTTTACTATTTGAATAGTTGAAATCGATCCAGAAAATATTAAATGTGGAGAAAAAAACACCCATTTTAATTAAAAAAAAAAGTACTGCAAAAAAGTTTAAATTTGGAATATGAGAACTCATCAAAAATAGCTTTGTTATATAACATCTTAAATATCTTAATTATTTTGCTTCGATTTACTAGTTTTAGGAAAACAATTCTGTCCAGAAAATGTAATCCACTTCGGGCCTCATTGGCCTATGTTGCGCCGGGAGCCAATCACGTCTCTTGAAGGAATACCCTTGAGCCAACTGACTAATTGTCGAGACAGTTGACGAGGTGATAGGGTCCAATCATAGCCATCTTGTAAGAAATTAGATAAACATTAAATTAATTGTCATACGCCATTTGTTGATGGACATCATTCACTATAATAACTGCTCTATGGGTTTATGAAAAAAGGTTTCTGTATACAAATAAAAGTAAGCTTTGCTCCGTACTAAATATGACAATATTTTGGACTTATTTCGTGAGTCATTCATTGGCAGTTTGCTCCATGTATGCTTTTCCAAATCTGCAAAATGATCAAACTTGATTCCTGTGGCATTTCCTCCCTGTCAGCCCATGTCAAAACAATGAGGGGCACCGCATAGAAGGTCGAGGCTTTCACATATATGACAGAGTGATACTGGCATGACTCAGAGGAGCATTTCGTTTTCGCCTGCAGGAAGGAAGTGGATGAATGCCAGGAAGCGAGGTTCACTCAAAGAAACCAACGGCTGAAAAGGTCTTGAAAATCCATCTAAGTCTGATATTATACACTCACTTGACAAAAGAAGCTTTTTTTGCCTATATCGTATACAAAGGCAGAGCTTGGCATCAGAGTTTGAGTTTCTTTTTGAGGATTGGCTATCAAAAAAAAAAAGCGTTTCAGATGCCATTTGTCACTGCTCTATGACTTGATTGTATTTATTTTTTGTCAGTTGTTCCCACAGACAAAAACACGAGGCTTCATGGTCCACATTGGAATTCCACTGTGAGGGAATACGGAATGCTTTTTTTCCCCATGCATGCGGTGTAGATAAACCTCCCGAATTAGTATTCCTTTTCCCCTCCGGCATGCATTCATCTACACCACAATCACACAATCATTCCTAAACCCTCCCCATCTCAGTCTATCTCTTTTTCCATCTGCTTCGTCCTTCATTGCTCCTCCACATGCCTCTGCATCTGCGCACACCTCTCTCCTTCTCCATCTCGTATCTGCATCGAAAAAAAACCCCTTCCATTTCAAGGTTTTCTGCTTCTTTGTTATGCTACATTTTCCTTTTGACAAAGAGGAGCAACAAAAGTTTACACATACCGAGTAGAGATGTTCTACTTATAAATACACCTACATTTTTCTAGCCAATCACAATCTGTCTTGGAAAGTTAAATATGTAAAAAGATAACGAGCATGTTGTACACAGAAATAATGACTTTCTATAGATGAGATATTGGGTGAAAGTATATGATCACTTTATACAACTGTGTGCAATAAGCTCATTTAACTCAATTTATAATTGTGAGTAATTTAGCGTGTGAGTATAAACCTAGCATAGTTATCGGTGTTAAGTATAAGTATAAGCATACCGTGAGTAGCAAAGAAAATTCTGTGATTTTGCTATCATTCAAGCATTTCATTCAAAGCAGAGTCCCTCCCTGATGCTGTCAGTTTACCTTATGAATTTGTTGCATATATATATATATATATATATATATATATATATATATATATATATATATATATATATATATATATATATATATATATATATATATATATATATATATATATATATATACAGTCAGACCAATTGTGATCAGTTAATTGCCATCATTGTTAAAGACCTTTTATTTAAAAAATATAAAAAATATATAAGTATATAAATCTATAAATATATTAAAAATAAATATAAAGTGCCTACCTCATGGTAATATCAGCTTTCTACAGGTAGACAGCTGATGAAATATGATTTTGTTTTGGTGGCTAGATTTTGAACCAGGAAGTGAAATGGTACAGAAGTAAGAGTCAGAGGCGTGAATGAAGAAGCCAAAAACAGACATTTTGCTCACTTCAAAATCAACTGGAGTTGCTGACAAAGTAAGAAATGTCAAGAGAGCACTCGTTGAAACACTTATACTTTCGATCAAATTTTAAGTGGTGCTGTTAATAAAATAAAAACAAACAAAAAACTTTCAATGGATCTTTGTTTTCTTACCTCATCGACTCAAGCACAAGAAGGCTGATGAAAAGTTTGAGCTCAAAAATTGGCAATGAAAAATAAGATTTTAACTACAAAAGTAGTTCATTGATTACAATTAAAATGTTAATTTGACATTACTAAATTTAATTTATAACATGATTAGACATCACTGAAAGTACGATACTAAAGGCCAGACATTAGTAATCAAACTGATGTGAGCAGACAAGTGGGAGGACTCCAAAGCCAGCTGGCTCTGTCATGGGTGCTTTGACGCGTTCTGTCCCCAGGTGTTAACTCTCTCAGGGAGGCACGGCTGGTGTTGCATTCTTCCTGCGCTCGCGTGTCTGTCTGGAGGGCAAGGCAACACTTTCAAGTCAGGTTTCGGTGCCAGTGCGTGCGTGCGGTGTCACGCCCTCGTCGAGGTGGGCTCACCGTTTTGGGCCTTGGGGTATTGAGAAGAAAATGCTCTCACATGTGAAATATTTTCTTATCAAAAACCTGACTCAGCAAAAGAAATGTACATTATTCTTCTTTGTCTGCTTTTAATACACAGTTGCATACATTTTGTTTACATAGTAGTTTTATCTATTTTGAGTATTAGCATAGCATACTAGAAGGTTTCAAAGTCTTCTACGTGGAACAAGCTGAAATGACTCAATCATTTTTTGTGACAACGAAAATATGTACATTTAGCACTACCTGCATGCTAAGCTACATGAATTTTAGCCTATGCTTCACACAGCAATATTGTGTTGAGACATGATGAATCGCTTGCCCCTTGAATGGATGCTGAGAGGATAATCAAAATGTGCTACAATTCTTCAATAGTTTTAGAGGAGCAAATGAACTGAAGCTAAAGCAACTGTACCGTATTTTGTCCCAATATAAAGTAGGCCCACATCCTGACATCTCACTTTTTATTTATTTATTTTTGGTCCAGCAAGCCAATTATTTTTGCCATGCTTACATCAATCGCACAGTTGTCATGTGATTTATAGGATGAACCGCTTAAAAGGAATTCACGTCATACCAGAGCTAGAATAACTCGCGAGGTATGTTGTCCCAATTGGTTTTCAGTTTAATGAATAAGGTTTTGCAAAAAAAGAAGTACAGTCAATAGCTAAGCAGAGAAGCAGAAGAAAACAAATACTGCACACGCAGTTGACTGAGATGCATTCAATGACAACCCATACAATAGAACTTTTCAAACCTCAATAGAAATACTAATTAAATGCACCAAAGAGCAAACTCTAGTTCGTGAACACATTGCAAGGTGTATGTGGAAATATTTTATTTTTTATTTGTGAAAACAAAGTCAGAACATGATGGCCTAAATTACCAGTCGAGAAGTCTGTGTACACATAGAGACAGACAATGAAAATGTTATGTTTGCAAATGTGACAAAGGTTTTCATAAAGAACCTAAATCTCATTCAAATCTTATTGGGGGGGAAAAAAAAATCATGTGTCCTGTAAGTGGTGTGATTAAGGATGTCCTGCTGACAGCTGCACTTCCTGCAGGCAGATCAGATGAAAGGTTAGCATGTGTTCATATTTTTGGCATCAGAGACGGGAAGTCAGAATCATGTGTGTTTGGCTGGGATTCAGCAATTTGTTTGTTAATTTTAAGATTTTTGGATGAGAAATTTAACAGACAGCCTAGACAAATCTATTATCCCCATAACCAGTGTTTATGGCAATCCATTAGTCTCTTAGATTGGTATTAGTCTTCCCCTTTTTTCGGTGAACACAATCGCAGATGGTTTTTACATAATTCCACCATATCTTAACAATGATGCAGAATTGAAAACGAATTTTTGCAAAACTCATTTACATTACATTCATTAGGAAGATAATGGATGTGAAATAAAATTCCCTGAAAAGTTTTTTTTTTTTTCCTGCTTGTGTGTATAAATGATAACACCAAATGCCTAAATGAAATTGCTCTTTCTCTAATGACTAACTTTTAGTCTTTCGCAGTTCATAAATGACTTTGTTTTAAAATTCATGTTAAGCATCAAAAGCACAACTCAGGTGGTCATTCATCCATCTTGGCCTGCTTTTTTTTTTTTCAAGCAAATGTCCCTCATCCTTTACTCATTGTCCCCTCACGCTGTTTGAACAGCAATTCTTGCTGGGCCTTACTGGAAGTGCACAAAAGGCTTTTGTGCCATTGACTCACTGCGCCTGAACGTATGGGAAAAGATTAACCATGCATATATAATACTTCTATTAATACTCTACGACAAGGTAGATTATCATGATTCGCTCATAAGGTATACAAAAAGCCCCTCTAAACCAATAAAGGGACAAAGAGCATCAGAAACTCACCAGTTTTCTCCCTGCCTCTTGGAATCTGGTCACATAGTACATTTCTGTCTTTGAGCACTACACTACACTACACTATTTCAATATTTGCTCCAGTTTGCTCCATCTACATCCACTTTGCTTTTGTGACCACATAGGGAAGTAAGGTCAGCCATAACCCAACCTAGGAAAATTATGAACGCAGATAAGATTGAAAAAAAAAAAATCATAGCACTAAATTTCAATGTATAAGATGATAAATAGTAGGTGTATTAGACACTCTAAATTGTCCTTCGGTGTGCCAAGGTGACCGTTGAGGATAAGCAGCTATAGAAAATGGATGTACAGATGTTTTTTAATGTTATGTTCTGTTGTTTTTTTGAGTTTTGGATAGTTGTCGGGATTTTCTTTTTACCTGATTCAGATCAGCTGAAAATAATGTAATTGAACCAAATTTCCACTCATATAATAGTGATCAAGGCATCCCTATGTACAGTACATTCCTAAATTACGGTAATTTATGTTGGATTATTTATAGTTATAACCAGTGCTTTAAACTGGTATCCTTCCCAATAAAAGATGATCACTGTATTAAAAAAAAGAAAGATTTTACATTGTCATTCCAGCATACAATACTTGTTGCCATTGTTGTCAGCTAGCCGCTAACAAAAGACTTGAGGTGATTTTTAAATTATTTTGGACATTTCAAACCCAGGCAGAGTTTATTTATTGATTAATGTATTTATTACCTGGCATGTATTATAAATATATTTATTAAATAATTTAGTATTTATTATATTTGACAAGACTTTATTTAAATATGATTCATTATTTACTCTAAATCCATAGAAATTATTACACATGAAGCCACGTATTTATAAGATCGATTTTAAATTATTTAGATATCTTACTGAATGACTTGCAGTATTTGTCACTTTCTTTCCCCTCATCTATTCAACTTGCCCCATTAAAGTAATTTTACATTGCAGTTCTAGCATGCAAATACTAACACACACTCCCACACGCAAGAAGAAAGTGCAGACGTGTGCTCGCAAGCATGCAAACACAAACAGATGCTAACATGCATACCAGCCGTTGTTTGATGATCATCCTCCCATTTGCAGTGTGAAACTGCATAATTTAGCAGCAGGTACACACAAAAACCCACAAGATTACGCAATTAATTTTTCCCCACCTACACACCCATAACATTAAACCTGCGGCACAACAACTACACAATACCTTCTTCCCAGGCTCAGTGAAAACTGTAAATCACAAATCTAAAAGCTATTACCACTGCAGGACATGCGAGATTACACAATGCACACATGCCAGAGCTGTCTACATCATTGCACATTTTGCTGACACGTCCCCAATGAAAAGGCGTGTTAAGGGTCATGAAAACACACGGCAAGACACACGTTCATTCCCCCTTCTGTGATTTATGTGTCATTTAAGGAGGAGATGGGCCAATCACTGACTGAAGGAAAAAAAGGTTATGACCTGGGATGTTTCATCACATTACATTATATATATATATATATATATATATATATATATATATATATATATATATATATATATATATATATATATATATATATATATATATATATATATATATATATATATATATATATATATATATATATATATATATATATTCAAGAAAGATTTAATAAACCAGATCTATAAGGCCAGTGCAGCAGAAAGATATAGAAAGATATGAAACGCCTATGTCCAAGGCATATTAAGCAGGTCTATGAGTCACGTCCATGAGAAAGCCCCACGAAACCCCCCCTTGAGCGATGTCCAAGAGAAAAGCCCATGAAATGTTCACCCACACTTTCATACAGCTCATATACCATTTTAACGGTAGCCTTTTACTGCTGAAATCCGTTACATTTTCCCAATGGAGTATGCCAGCAATTCCAGTAATTAAGAATGCATACAGTCATGGTTGACTGGGGCTGCTAATTCTTGAAGAGGGACCCCCACCCGAGTGCACCCCTTCTCTTTTTGAGTGTGAGAACAAAGGTTCCAGTGTAGGCAAACATTTGAATGAATGAAACCCCAAACTGACCATTTTTTTCTGCCAGAGTACTAGAGCATACAAAAACTGCACCTGTGGCTTTTCTGTCAACATGACAAGCTACACTAAGAACCAGACTGGAATTTCTGGTTAAAACTTCACATCCCCCATCCCCCACCCAACAGGTGCTTATTAGGACAACAAACATCTTGGTCAAGAGAGCAGAAAACACAGATGAAGATCTCTTCCAGACCGCTGCCTGACTCACGTCCTTTCGATCGTATTCAATTTTGCTAAATGTTTGCATTAGCAACTGTCCTCCTCTGTTTTAGATACTTACTCACTTTGATGTTTGTTGACACTAAAAAAAGCAGTCCTTGCTTTTCTGAACACTTTCAGTCTTTTTCTGTGTTTCATGTGACTGAACTTTGACAATACTATAAATCTGTCTGTTCATTCAAAGAAAGATCTATTCAATAAAAGTAGATTGGGTATGTACCTTGATATATTTTAATGCGGAATCATTTGACATGTATCGTATCAATGCACTTGCATTTTTTAAATCGTAACCATTTTTTTAATTCCTATTGAGTTTTTTGTAAACCACTTCAATGTACACATTTATATATTAGTGCTGTCAAATGATTACATTTTTTTTGAAGAACTAACTGCAAAATTCTCTATACTGTAATTACAATTTTTCAACAACTATTCTCATGAAACTTGTAACAGATATTTAAATTGTGGAAATAACATCAAATTACGCACCAAAAACATTTGGTTTCAAACTGCTGTAATAGATTTCTTTAATCTTTTAGTATGATTATTTTCCTGTTTCATGCTCAACAAAACACATCATATTTTTTCTAATAGATGTTTCATAGAAGCAATTCTCAAAACCTTTCTCTAGGTTAAGTTCTGCAGCGAATGTTTTGTTGTGAGATGGTACATCAAAAATGTAACTAATATGGTGTTTGAACCTGGCTTCGCAAAGTGTGAGAAATGTTTATTTCTACAATGAGCCGCCGAGCAACATTTTGAAGTAAAACTACATAAACGTCCGTCTTTGCCTGAGTTCAGCTGCCACAAGAAGTGAAAAAACTGACAAACGTTTTTTTTAATGCTTTATAACTACTAATGTTGACAGCCGTGATACAAAGTTTATGAAGTACGGTTTGGTAATCTGCTGTTAGCATAGAGATGGGAAGCATTTCATTACACAAACTGTAAAAACAAGCATTGTTGATTAATTGTCATCATTAGCTGTTGATGATTATTGACCTAATATGAAAAACTATTTAAGTTTAATTACATCCCTCATCTCTTCTCTCAACACAGAATAATGCATCACAGTATTTTAATTTAGCACCATAACATTTTGGCCCCCATTTGGTGCCTGCTAATAAAGTCTGTTGTCTGGTAATGTAATCTTCTGGACAGACGGTCAAGTGAGGCGAGTTAACATTTCTCTGAAAGTCCCACGGGGCAAAATTTCACTCGTCTGACTGATTATAGTGAGCAGGGTATTGCTCCTTCACTCTGTATGATGCGGCCTAAAAAAAAAAAAAAAAGCATTTGTGTGTGTGTGCGTGCGCGTGCAAGTGTTGGGCCGTCAGTGTTATATTAGCTTTAAGTGCCAGATGTGTCCCTGTTACATTATAAATGACATCGATTTTGACATCTTATTGCCTCATTGTTAATTTACAAATCAATACTTTACTTATTGATAAATTATTTAAACCAATATATTTTATCTCAATTTGTCCAGAAATGACTTTTAATAAAACGCAGAATCTGGAAATCTGTTGTCATGCAGTGTCGTATCATAAAATGAATTGACTCCCGAAAGTTTGAGGTTTGACTAATACTAAGCGGTCCTTGCATAAGAGAAAACAAAATAACTTGAAATCAGCCACAAGGTCAGCAAAGTTATAGTCACGCTACGTCGTATCACGAAACACATGATGTCCCAGCTGTATGTCAGAAGTTTAGTAATAACTAGCCGGTCCTTGCGTAAGAAATATACGAAAGAAAATGAGCCACACAGTCAGCTGAGATTTGACAAATTCTAAAAAGTCCTTGAAAAATAGGAAACAAAATGTGTCTTGAAATAAGGCAAAAAGTTGCAGAAATGCAGGTTTGTATCAGGAAGAGCAACCAGACCCAGCAGTACGCCTGATGTTTGATGACAAATATTGCCCGGTCCATAACCCCAATTTCAAGTGATTCAAAAGTAAGTGTGATCATAAAACACACACTCAACAGACCATCCACTTCATTAAAGTTGTATTATGAAATATGGCTCAGTTTGAAAAAACGACATGTATTTCGAGCAGTGAGTGCATGGCGTGGATGATTGCAATGATGCCAGTAGTGGAGGTCATTAAAGCGGTGGCGAAGTATGAATGCGTGATGAGGCTGATTTGAATGCAGATGAGGTGCATGTAGAGCAGGTCCAGGCACGACGCTGGCAGGGATTACAAGCTGGGGAAGACAAAAAACGCCTCATTAAGAGTCTGCTCGGGTTGCCTGCAAAATGTTTTGTCTTGGCTTTGACGCTGCCTCAGAGATCCAAATGGAAAACCAACACGCCACGCATCCTACATTTCCCCCGACATATTTCATCTTTTCGGATTGCAGACACTTTTCTACCTTGGTGTCTTCAACAACGGCTCGCCCACTATGCAGAGCACAATTTTCACGACTCCATGTGGAATTTTATGGTTTAGCGGTCAACTTGTGGACGTGCAGACACGATGCGTTTGAGTGTAGGGAAGAGAACTTGACTATAAAATAAAAAAATTAGCAGACTTTCATTTTGGCTTTTTTTTTCCATTTCCTTGAAAAAAAGATACACATTTGTGACTCACTCTGCATGTCAGCAGATAAAGATTTGCTTGAATGACAAATATATTATAATATTTCTCCAAAATACCCTCCTTATTGTCTTTGCTTGCATTTACCGGTAGCCAAAAGGTTAAATTTGGAATAAATCCAAGGAAGATAAAGATAGACGATGCACGTTTTATGCGACTAGCTTGCTCATAGTAGCTGTTTCAAAGCTGCCTCAAATGTCATTTCACAGAGTTTTATATAAATGCACATAGCAAGTAATAAGACTTGAAAATACACCAAAATGTTACCCTCCAGCACAAAATTAAACACTCAATCTGACTTACATTTCAGCTGTGTTATTTAATGATGTCATCCAAGATTCGGCAGAGGCAATTGTAATCCATCATTTTAAAATCTTACCCTCACGAAATATAGTTAATAATCTGTTATGGGATTGCTTTCTGTAACAAGTGTATTTCTTTTTTTAATTCAAGGTATTTAAAGCATGTTAATTTCCAAACACCTCCCACTGCAGCACAATGACAGGTCATCACTATATTTAGTGGAAAGATTTTAAATTAATTATCTTGCATGTGATAATGTCATACAATAATGTGATGTAAATATTGTAATATATTGATCAGTTCACACTGTAGTCATATTTTGTAACATTTTCTAATGATGACATAGCATTTACATCAGTGACAAATGAATTGTATGTGGGAGTCACAAATCACTTTAGGCTGTATGTAGCTCAATGAAAATAGACTCTAACCTTGAGAAAGAAAAGATAAAAGGATCATTGCGATTGGTTCTACTCTGCATGTAACACAGTTGAGGGGACTTATAGTGTTCCTCTTGTATTACGTCGAATGCAAATTTCACTTTCATTTTGTGGCCGAATGCATTTGAGATATTTCCAAGAATTACTAATCAATAAACTCTCTTGTCCCAGTCGACACAGAATTATGAAACAGGCTTAATTGTTTTTTGTGTCACAAGGACATTTTGAATATGTTCAAACTGACTTACGACACAAAAGACAAATAAGACTTTTTCAGGAATCAATTGACAGTGTCTCACAGTGTCATAACAATGTCTTAACGATTTTCACATTCCAATCCGCATTATTTCGATTGTCTCTTTCACCAACAGCATGAAAGACACTGTCTGGATAAGCAGATGCTGCATGAGCAAGTGCCACAATGCTCATTAACGTATTTTTACGCTCTGTTACCATTCTAAAGAGTCAACATGATGTGTTTATGAAGTTCACTTTAGCGTGACTTGACCTGCGTGAGGTCACCCAAGGGGTGTGGCGAAGATAAAAAAAACAAGAAGGGTGGAGGTAGGGGTGAAACGCATCTGGGAAACTAGTGTGATTCACACACTGCTCATCCTTATATGTTCTATATAGCCTCAGGCTGCACATGTGAGGGGGCTTTGTCTTGCATCCTTTCATACCCCCTCCCTTCTTTGTAATTTAACAACTTGTCCGCTCAAGACTAATCAAGGCTCTTTTTTGTTCATTTTGGCTTTCGCTTGGTGTCATCACCTAAAAGTACACTTGACACAGGTGGACACAAAGTACACACATGTATTAGCACTGTTTAACTTGTGCTAGTGAGTCGTTATTATCCGCCAAAGAGCCTATTACAGCCTTTGAACATATTGTTGTAGTGGAAGGGAAAGCTGGAGAAGGTCACCGCACTCATCTTGACTTCTGCTTTGCGAAAACAGCAAATGTGGTTGTAAAATAACTGTCATGCATGATGGGGTTTTTTTTCATCATAATTTTTACATTGTTACTCATTCAATGCCAGGGATATATTTTCACATTATTTAAGAGTCCAGACATTCAATCCCAGATACCTAAGTATCGATTTAATACTTCCAAATATCTGGAAATTAATGTATTAATGTACTTAAGTACCGATTTAATACTTAAGTATCTGGGATTTAATGTCCAAACGTTTTAAAAAACGTGAAAGAATGTCCCTGGCATTGAATGAGTACATTTAATTTAATCAATTACATTATGTGTGTATATATAGTCTTATGTTGTTGTTTTTTTTTATGATGGCCTTTAAAAAAAAAAGTATTTCATTAAATGTAGTTAGAAATTTACAAAATAAAAAACAATATTGATTTAACATGTTACGCTCATATAGAAATAAGCTAGTTATACAAATACTATCCCATTCTCTGTCATTAATAGCTGTTGATATCAAAGACCCCTTAAACTCAGCTGGCAGTGAACATTGTACACTTTAGATCACATATGTAACTTTAAAATAGATATATTCGAAAACCCCATTGAAAAAAAAATACTCAGGTTATACATGAAAAAGAAAAAAAATACAGATAACAGATTTAAAAGACAAAAGAAAATGAAGAAAAAAAACAAAACTAATGCCAAACCAAAGAATATCCAAAAGTTGTGTCAACTGGTTAATAAAAATTATTTCAGAAAGGCGTATATACACACAAACTCAGACATTCTACAAACGCAGGGTATGTACACAGACCGCCAGTGATAGACATAATTAGAGTCGAATAAGGTGCAAACAAATAAATCATTGTAGTCTTATGAGTAAATAACCATTTAATCACTATTTATGATGTGTCTTAGTTTTGTTGCTCATGTGTTAAATATAAACAAGACACTCACTTACACACTCCCCCCGCTATGATAGCTGAGACTTGTTCTGACCCGGACATCTGTAGACTACTAATGCAGCTGGCAGATGGCCCCCGGTGTATGTGTGTGTGCATGTTTTAGCACTCGTGTTTGTGTTTATGTGTGTCAAATAGTTAGAGCGAGCAGCAAGTGGCCGGTCGGACCGGCGGGTTGGCGAGGTGATCTGGGGCCGCCAAAAACAAGCAGCCAATCACAAGGTGAGCAGCTGGTACGGCTTCACAGTCTTTACACTTTGTTGACATACGCCTTCATTGGAAAAACACATTAGGTGCTTTAAAAGCTTCCGAATGACAATCAGTGTCAAATAAATAACACGGAAAAAATATGAAGAGTTAAGAAGATTTATTTTGTTTTGCTATAGTTTTTACATTGTTGCTAAAGTGTTAGTGTGTCTTATACATGGTAACAGAAAATACCAGGATTTGACCGCAAAATTAACTTTTTTTGTGCCAAGCGTTATCGGAAAAGGAAACCTGTAGAGGGCCAATATATTTAGCATTTTCACTTATCTTTCAAGGCCAATAGATTTTTTTGTGCTATGTCTAAGTGAATATGGGCGGCATCATATGAAAGATTGATTTCCATTCCTTACTTTGAATTGCATGTAGGTAATATCTGTGTTATAGGTGTGGAAACATTGCCATCCAATGATCACATCTGATACAACACAACAAGGCTAACAATTGCCAAGTGTTAGTGGTTGCACCATTCCGTGTCTTTGTTGGTTTTTACCTATATGCCACAGAGACAAGGAAAAAACATGAAAAAAATGCCATCTTTTACAGGGAGAAAATATGTCAACTTGACTCTCTCCCACCACTCGTTGTCAGTGCTGTTTTTACAGCACAGCAACAAGCAGGTTCTTGACGTATTGTGAAAGGGGATTTTTGGAATAGAATTTACTGTCTCAGAAGGCAAACTTCTGCCAGGTCAAGGTGGTCGTCAGGTCGACTTTGTCCTTCCATTCTGTGTCATTGATGGAAAATCAATAAGGGGTGAGAAAAGCAGAAAGTTTCACAGGCTGTATAAAAGGAGCTTTACAAAAAAGCATCACACTTTTGTTATAGCTCTGCTCCGAGGCCAAAACATTGCTGCGGTTTACTTTCTCCCTTATTTTCGATACAGAAATCTCTTTCACCATAGAATGTGTCTGCTTATACCAAAAAGTTTATACAGGAGAACTTTGACTTCTATTGTTGTGGTTTGTTATTCGTTCAAATGATGTGTACTCAATAAGGTGTGGTTTTTCTCAGGTTCCTAGGTAGTGTATTAACGTGTCAAATGTGCTAGCAGGAAAATCAAAATAGTGAAAAACTCTTTTTAAAATTGAATGATTGTGTTATAAAATTAGTGGATTAAACAATGGAAGTGCCCCACACAATGTTGGATTGAATTCTTTGGTGTGTCTTTCATAATCTGAGCTTGTCAGGGCAGCTACGGGAATGCGACAATGGAGGCTGAGAGGAATATCGTCATCCAACACCGGGTGGGCGATTAAAAAAAAAAAATGATTGGGTGGGTTTGTGAGCGTATTGTTTGTGCATGCAAGGTGCGGCCATGGCAACCATGGAATGACAGGGTGGGGATTGGGAAGGTGGCTTTAAGGTGGGTCGAGCTGCTGTCTAGCTCTCAGAGGGCTACGGTTACATGAGGAGGGGGGTTGGTTTAAGGGGGCATGGAGGGTCACCTTCAGACTCTTTGTAAGCGGCAACCTGTAGAGAAGAAAGCAAAAAAGCCCCAAGGGAAGTGGGGTGTGCCTTTTTGTAGCATAAATACTGATCCATTTATATATATATATATATATATATATATATATATATATATATATATATATATATATATATATATATATATATATATATATATATATATATATATATATATACTATATATATATATATATATATATATATATATATATATATATATATATATATATATATATATATATATATATATATATATATATATATATATATATATACATCAGAATCTGAATAAATTGCACCTTTTAAAACAAAAGGTCTTAAGGTGTTACAAAAATCACACCTTAAAATAAATATCAGTGTCAGAATTTATTTTAAAAATGGATACACAACACAAGAAAAACTGCACAATTTTAAGTTGCAGTTTAACTTTGATAAAACCATATAACGTATGTAATTTTATGCAAATAAAATGCAATGGGGACATTTAGGAATTTATTCATTTTATGAAGTCATAGTATGTAAAAAAATGTCATAATATCACAAGAAAAAATGAACTAAAAACAAAAATTATGTGAGTTTTGGAACGTGAAAACATGACAAAATTGAAAATTTGAAGACCAGTGTGACATTACTTACTTGTATTAAAGTGCTTTAAATGGCATGCAGTCTGATCACAGTTGACCTAATCTGACCTGGACAGTGTCTAACCTAACTGAGTGGTTAAATCTTTACATGTCAGAGTTCAAGTGTTGAGCATTCACATGCAGGCCAAGCAAACAAATACCTTGTAGGTCTGAATACTTCTGTTTTTTTGTTTTTGTTTTTAAACAGGTCCTTCTGTGCTTGATGGCAAGTGACACAGTGAAATGGCCCGAAAAAGGAGCACAATACCTGCATTGTTGATTAACCCCGACAAAATGCTGTGACCTTCCTCACTTGGCCGTTGGGTGAGAGGTCACCACGCCGTGTGACGAGGCGCGATCGAGCCGCACTCCGGCGAAACTATTAGTCTACTGCAATCCATTTCACCATCTCCGTGGGGTGTTAGCAAACTCAGGTCCTACAAAAGCCAGCCAAGTCTTCTAAACTTTTTTTCTAAACGACTCCATCTTTGTAATGTGTATGATATGTGAATATATATATACCATAAGGAAAAAATATTAACTGTAACTCTCAATTTACCTTATATTTAAGGGACCTTTGAAATCCTATAATTTGATCAAAAATCAACAATGTGCATTGGATTCTAGTTGGCCTTTTGTATGAATGTCCTCTTTTCAGTTTGTAGTCTTGAATTCAAACTCCTGCTAAATTTTTGTTCTTATTCTCATAATTGCTAGCTGGTGTTTATTTATTCACCATACAATTACTAGAACTACTTCCTGCTAACGTGTCTAAGGATCATGAGAAATGTAGTCCTGGTAGCCTCATGCTAAGATCAGACCAAACACAAGCTAAGGATTTCTGGCAGAGCATTTCCAATATTACAATGTGATGGCGCAAGGTCAATAACACAGGCAGCTTTCAATAGCTGCTGAGAGTGAGCAAAAAATGTTACATTATGTGCGTGCATTAATGCCCCATTGAGAGTCACAGACTAAAAACTCAAGGTTGACCAAAGTGTTTGATGACTTGTCTCTAAAACATCTGTTATCTGGACTTTTTCACCTGGAGGAAGAATTCTGCTAAACACTACATTCTAACCCCCTACCCCGCCAAGTGTCCCATACTGAAATGGACAAAGCTGAGACGAGATACTTGGCACATCAGTCATAGGATATTCCAACACTCAACCTTGCTTCAGCTCCTCTGTCAGTCCCTATCTTCTACCCACATCACATGACCTGCTGTAGTGCACGTCCCATCCTGTCGCCCTCTATTGGTCATTGTCTCTGTATGTTTCTATGTTTATGTTCTGGGTTATGTTCGTATGTTTCTTTGAGCTTGTCAAGTTAAATTTTGTTGCCTTGTACTTGTGTAGATGTAATGACAACAAAGAAACCTTGATAATTCTGCGTCTATAGAAAGTCAACCTTATCGGTGACATATGATAATTCACACACACAATTCTTTTAAATGTCTACTACTTAAACTGCACGGAGCACGTTTACAGCGAAACGGGAAATCCTCCACTGCTGAATTGCAAATGAGAGCTTCCCGGGAGAATTGAGACGTTCAAGGTTGCATAGGCTCAGACAAAAGGATTACCAGGAACACCGAGATGGAGGACACAGCATATTTCTGCACTCTCAATTTCTGAGATAAACGCCACAAATAGTCAGGGGGGTACACATGGGAGATTAATGTGCCTGTTGCAAGTGATTAATAAAATTATAATCGCCTTGATGAAGTCGCTCGACTGGGAATTCTCTGGGCTTGTCCTCTGGATGGAGATAGGGCGAGGGTCCATGCGATCTCCATAATGGCTGCAGTCATTACAAGTCAATTAGTTGCAGCTTGCATTAAAACCTTCTACCTACTCCCCACTAGACTGATTTTGAGATGAAGGTCTATTTAATAATTCATTCCATAAAAAGGTACAAGTGCACCAAAAATGGAAAAACTTGTGGAACGTTCATAAAAATCGGTTTCTGTGCAATATGAAAAATTCTGGCGTTGACTTACTGCCGTGTGTTTATCTGATTGTAATGCAGAGCTGCAGGCTGGGAAAAGAAGATGGGAAAAACCTCACATATCACGGCGATATTTCATGATCCTGGCTCACATCCAGCCGACTATGTTCGGTTCATTCAAGTAAGTGTTGTAAAAGATGAGCGGCTACACGTGATTTATTGATAGGCTGTGTGCCATGTGACAGCCACGAATACTGCACTCTGTATTTTCAAGTGGAGGTACTTGTGTAGACTATGCAGGGGTCCGACTAGGCTCAGTCAGGATTTTCAAAGCATAATAGTCTAAGGGGGGCTAAAATCAACTTCAAAAACCCTTCCATATACCTTAAGCTAACCTCCAAATCAAAGGACATTTTTCGTTTTTAACTACTCTTCATGTGTGGCAATATTGATGCTTTTATTAAACACTTCCAAGTGGGAGCTATTAAGACAACAGTCTGAGCAATAAAACTTGGGGGGGGGGGGGGGGGGGGCACTCTGTTCTCTATTTCTTATGGGACTCAGATCAAGACAAAAATGTAAAATTTGTACATAAGACTGAATGAAACTACTGGAGTCATGTGATTCTTGAGATTTTGGTACTGATCGTTACCAAGTACACACTGGTGGTTTTAGGTTCATAAAATAATATGGAAAATTACATCTTTTGTACCAGTATTAGTTTTCAAATTAATATTTAATGTAAATTTAATAAATAAATAAAAATATATAATAAATAAATAAATAAGAAAAAATATTGACTGCCCGGGTGGACAAATGTGTCATGCAAATGCATGCACGTACAAAAACTTCTCATCTCATGTGATGTGAATACTGTAGTAGATTACAGTATTCGTATCTCAAACAAACCCTCCTCAATAGATGTAGAAATAAATTAATGCCAGTATTAGCGTGTCTTATTAAATATTTTCAAATATGCAAACATATTGGGAAAAAAAACGTTTATAAGTGTACAGATTTTTATATTTACTAAATCTGTTTTTGAACACAAGTGAGTGATCCACATCTTTTCAATTCAGCTTCAAAGTTATTCCATATGTGAAAACCTTTAACAGAGACACACGCTTGCTTTATGTTTGTTCTTGTCTATTTTTAAAGACACATGTGCCCCTTTATCTATAAGAGCAAACCTGTCGAATTTTTAATCGCTTCTGAATACTGCGACAAAGTTGATTTGTTCATACAATATTTCTGCCGTTTTGGATTTGACTAAGTCGTGGAATTTGAGAGTATTTAATTTGATAAATAATAGATTGGTCGGTTCTGCATATTTGATTAATAATTAGTGCAGCTCTTGTACACGCCAATTCATCATGCGAATAAAACTTTTTGGGGTGTGTTACCAAATCAACATGAAGAAAGAGGCAGGGAATTAACACAACCCTTTCCTTGGTGGAGGTAATAAAAAGCCACCAGTGGTGAGACAGCATGGCTGCTGTGGGCTCCTCCCACTCCCTCCCTCCCTCCCTCCCTCCCTCCATCCTTCCGTCCTCCCTTCAAACTGCTGCAGAGGATTGGTGCTGCACCTCTGCACAGCACACTCACATTGATTCACAGTCATTCAAGCAAACAGCAGCAACGTGCACGCCCGCAACCACAAGAACAAGCAGTCCAGCGCCTTTAGAACCTGTCGCCTTCGGGATAGGACAGTCACCAAGACTCAAGACGGATTTAGCAGTGCTCCAGGACCAGGAGGAATTCTAACACGCGACTTTTATTCTGTGGGCTAGTTTGGGGGGTTTAGTGTGCTTGATTTCTTGTTGCCAGGCAAAACCAAGAAAGTCCGAGCAGGTAAGCTTCCGGTCAATTCTAGCTAATAATTCATAGATAATGTACTTCTGCACTCAAGTGTCTTGGTCAATTTGAAAAGACGTTTGTAACATAGGTGTGTGGCTTTACCTCTCTTTTCCCCTTTTTTCCTAATCAAGCATGGGTGATGCATAAACGCCTAGTGGGTAAAGTTGAATTCACGTTGTCAACACTTTACAAACCGTTTTTTTGCCGACAATTGATAACGCCACCAATGCGTTTGCCCACTGTTTGAAAAACAAAACAACTTGAATAATTTATTCGAGCGCTCCATTCAAACTGTATTGTGCTGCACTTTGTAGCGGGAGTGGGCAACTCCTCACTGCTGGGCTATATTTGGCGAATTCTCATTCTCAAATGTCCAGTGAATATAGTTAACGTTTGTTTAATCCTATTTCCCACCTCATATATCTAATATAGACTTCAAATTATTTTTAGTACGGTAAGTGACTAAACAACCAACCAAGTGCAGTTTGAGCAGCTGTTGTGTGTTGATAAGCCCCTCGAGCTCTTTCTACCTTTTTATTGCACCCCATCAGCCAGCATGTTTGTTGTAATTAATTGTTGGCTCAGGCGTCTTTTTAAAAGTGATATATATGGCACTTTTTTTCCCATCTTAAGACCCCAATCAGAATTGTGGTTGCTTTCTGGAAATGCACTTTGAGTCACCGTGACTTGTCAAGGGTCAGTCGTGAGTTGTGAGCCATGTCTTTTTTTCAGAAATTGTTGAGATAACAGCAGGTGTGAATGCTACTATTTTGTCTTCCTTGTTGTTAGAATGGGTGAACTAAGCTTTGGGTTTTGCATATTTCTTTTGACGTGCCGCAAAGTAGCCCCATTAGAAATCCATTCCATTTACATCAATGTCACGTTCAGTCAGGAATGCTCAGGTATGGTGTGATTATACCAATGAGTGTTCCAGTCATACTTTTTAGTCTTGATTTTGCATTTTGACTGAGTGGCAGCATCACTCAGCATTCTCGTGCAATTTTCTGGTTAGCAAGTGTGCCTCCTGGTGACGTCTTAACACATTCATATTTCTGTTATTTTGGACGTTGTCATGTGATTGACCGTCTGCTGCTTTTTTGTAAGAGGAAGTGAGAAATATTGGACCTTGAGCTTGAGGAAGTGTGAGGAATGTCGGCAGTAGGGTCTAGCTGTCATCAAACAAACATCCTTGAACATGCTGGCAGATGTCCGAATGACCCAAATAGAGACGTAGTGGGAGTTTTTCTTTGGAGGGAAAAGAACAGACAGCGCACAAAAATGTTGGGCGATACTCTCGTCTTTATCTTGCTCTGTTGTTTGATTGGCTGTTGAAAAAGGGAAATGACAGATCCACCAAGTTAATGACAATGCTGCAGAACTCCTTTAGAATGCTACTAAGTTCACCTGCATCAAGATTTGAGTTGATGCCAGGGGGGGTGTGGATAACCCAAGGGAAAAGGCTTTGTTTTTGTCATGTGAAGCGTCATTGCAGTAAAATGAGAATTTACATTGGTTTTTTTTCATCAATTAATTTATCTTTTTACTTAATTGCAGGCATTTTGATGCACTTGGTTATTTTTTTCTGTTTTAGACTAAGCTGTAACCCGTGTAAAAAAATCTGATCTCTCCATACTCACTTTGAGCGATTCTGGTACTTTCAGCGGTCTCTCATCAGCACCACTGTGAGAGTGATTGGCAAAAAATGGAATAAATTAGGTTTGAAATGACCAAAAATGATATTTTGACTGCTGAGTCCATTACTTCAAGTGATTCTGGTACTCTTGTACTGTTTTGTTGTTGTTGTTGTTTTGCATGTTTGTCATACAAGCGAACGTCAAGTCAACTTTTATAGCGGTGAGCTGAAGACAGTAAAAACCATTTTAAAACCACAGCCAAAGGAATGGCAAAACCAAACGTTAGCGTCTGATCAGTCATCGTTTGGGTTGGACTGCGTAAAGCGAGGTTGATAGGCGATGTTCTCCCTGTCATCACAAACACAACTAAATAAACATGGCAAACTTTAAGTGAGTCAGATGGAAAAAAGTCAAATGTAAACATCAATTAATTACTTTGTATTTTTTAAACCAAAAGGAAAACGCCTACTTCCTAAATCTACACAATTGTGTTTTCTCAGGAGTCCTTTGGATATCCGTCTTGAATTCAAAAACATGTTTGGGAGTGTTTTGAGGGCTCTTCTAATTGTGCGCGTGTGTGAGTGCAACACCTTGTTGAAAGGTAATTAAAGCAGGCTAAGGAAAAATAAAGAGAGATGCCAGGCAACAAATGCTCCTTGTGAAGTGATGTTGATCCTGTCGCTGTCGCTCCTGTTCAACAGGCGGAAGGAGGTAGCCTTTGTTTGTGCAAGGACACTCACACATGTGCTCTGACTCTTGAGTGTGTTTAGAAGAGGAGGAGGTTTTTTTTTTTTTCAGAGTGTGAGATTCACCCTGGTGAGACTTGCGCCCTTTGGACATTCCTTACATTCCAACCTCCGGGATGTTTGAGCCTCGTCCTTCTTGCAGCTTGTCGGGGGCTGCCGACGACCCGGGAGGGCTTTTATGTCACCAGGGTTCACAACAAGCAATTTTTTATTTTTTTTGCTTCAACAAGCAGCGCATGGCCTCTAATTTAGTAAGCCATGGGAACAAGAAATGCCAGCACTTCTTAGGTTACATCCGCAGATGACATTTATATCCTAATGGATGTCTGCGATCAAGCTCCCTTGTTGCTGTTTTTACTCTGGAAGAGATGATGGATAGTTTTCATCTCCAATAACAGATTCCGGTTACAGTAGCACTTGGCATCAAATAGTACACCTTCATAAATACCCTCCTCTGAATGTTTGGCATGAGGATGATGCATTATCTACTGAGTTCTTCTGGATCCGCACCAAATCTAATAGGGTCTTTCTTATCGCATTTTCTCGTGGTCCGCAAACTTGAGTTGTTTTGGCTGGACCGCACAGATTTGATCAGATGGATTTTTTCGTCAGATACTTTGCATTTCTGCAAAATTGGTGATTGGCTATGATGTCATAATTTGTTGACTGTCGCAAATGATTGCACCTGCAAAATAAAACATTACAGCAGATGCAGTCCTGTTCACTTCAGGGACGTTCTGAGCTTCCAGCGGCAATAATTCAAGAGTTCATATTTCTATAGATTGAAAATCCCCCCCCCAAAAAAATGCTAATCAGTGTTTTTGAGAAACATTTCAGGCTTTTATTGCCCCCCCCCCCCCCCATACATTTCCAAATACTGTATACAAAATATAGTTCTTTGTGGGACAGTCTAATCCTAGTCTCCTGTGAATAATGGGAGTTGACTGAACAGTAAATAACTAAGTTGTTGAAATAAATATGGTGATTCATCTTCTGACAGATCACTGATTTTTTTTGTGGACTCAATGATTGTCTTCAAAATTCTGATCATATGACACTTACTTTTAGCATAATCCTGGCTACCAATTGGCTACCAATAGCTTGAGAATAAATATGTGTTTTGGGTGAAAAATGAGCACTTTGGTAGGCCTTTTTGAAATTGCGTTTAAGAGCCATCCTGTAAAATCCAAAAAAGCCACAAAGTGCGTGCCTGGCGTCACAACATGATTTTGATTGATAGTTGCGTTCAGTCATCTCCCAGAAATGGCAACGTCATCAAAATGCAGTGTATTTCTTGGTTTAGACATACAAAGGTGTTATGTTCTCCACCGTGATGCTAATGTTCGAATGGGTTAAGACAAAGACCTCCTTATCCTCCATGCATACCAAGAAAGTAATTGCTATCTAATTATTTTCAAGGAGGAAGCTTGTTGAGTCAACTCTGCAATCAGCCAATCATATTTTGCCCTATTTAATTGCCCCCTTTGTTTTATTAAAACATGAAAAGAAAACATACTGTTTACTGGTATTAGACAGTATTTGGAACCATGGCTTTTTAACATAATGCTAAATCGTCAAGATGGTTATTGGCCCATGCCTAATCCCAGTACCCCAGTTTGGCCCTTGATGCGACGACCATTTTATAGCTCTAGTTATAATTATGTATCAGGCTTCAGTTGAAAGCCCACATACTACTAATATATTTCATTAGACTAAAGCGCTTCATAAAATGACTAAATATTTTTTGTAAGACTAAATGACAGGCTTTGATGTGACACATCATATGACCACGCCATAGCAAAAAATAGCACCTCTTTGATGCTTTGCTCAAAAATAACCGTGTTGCTCGGAAGAATCGGATGACGACACGATTGTACTTGTAGGTTGATCAAAATATAACTACTTATTTTAAACTGGTGATCTCTTTTTCCCCTTCCTCCCTAATCCACCACAACCTTGGCAGCAATGAGAGAATGTCCCATCCATGCCGCAACGCTCCACCGCCGCTTCTGACCTTCCGCTGATCGAGCGAAGCCGAAGATGTCAGTGTGCAGCGACTTTGCAGAACACGTGTGGAAACCCGGCTCCTGCAAGAACTGCTTCCACCAGCTCAGCGCCCACGAAAGCGCAGGCCACCCGGCAGGCGACGTGCCCGCCGCCGCGTGTCCGAAGAGCGGAGGCGATGACGACGACGCAGTGACGGCGCCTTCACCCTACAGCAAGCCCACTATCGCCGTCAAGCCCACCATGATGAGCATGGACAAAGGCGACTCAATGCCCGATGTCAACATGAACATAGAACAGGTGATTTTTATTTATTTTTTTTTAATGTAAATGTCTGTCATACTGTATGTTGATTTTCTTTAACATTTGTTTGTGTTTGACAGAAAAACACAAAGAGTCCAGTGGAGCATTTAGGCCTGAAAAAGATCCTGGATCTATCCTCCCTTTACATTAATAGTAGTAACTGTAGTAAGGGCCTGAAAGAGTCAACTCTTCAAAGTCCTGCCGCCAAGACTGACTTTTGCTTTGCTTCCTTGTCCAAAGACTCCATGATCATTAGCAACATGTTGGTCACCCAAGATGAAGGCAATTTTACTCAGGTCAATGAAGACACCTGCAGGGAGCAGAATAATACCACCTCTCCTAGCACCATGAGCACTTATAACCCAGGTAGTGCAGCAAAAAGAGCAAATTTTTTTCATCGGAATTCTGCGGATGTTGGTCCAACCAGTCCTGCCAAATCATATAGCAACGGCATCAGCTATAGGAGCACTACTGTGCTACCCGCCAAGACATCCAGCACTTCCGCCACTTCCCTAACCTCAGCTTTATCTCTGGACACTCTAAATAACAGTCGGACATCCATCCACTCACCTCCTGTCTTGTCCAAACAAAACAGTCCATTAGATTCCTCCTCCTCCTCCTTTGGAAGCAGCACAGATTCACTGCCTGTGACAGAGGCTTCTGTTGGGAGCCCCCAAAGCCCGCAAGCGGTGTGTCTGACTTCTCCCCCAGACTCTGAGCCCATTTACGCAGAGAGCACAAAGAAAAAGCGCCGACCCCAGGGACATGGAGCCCAATCCCAGTTGGGGTCCCCAGACCAGACTAACAACTCGGAACACTCAGGAGAAAGCCACCGGGCAACCATCACTGTGATGGCTACTCACACAGGGGAGAACAACAGGATGTTCTACCTGAGCAGCCCCGATTCAGCCATCGGCACCCAGTGCCACTTAAGCCCCACAGTACAGCAGGACCCCAGCAGCACTGCCTTCCGCTGGCCCAGCCCCAGCCGCAGTGCCCCCTCCTTGGTTACAGAACCCAACCTCGCCCCCTCGCTACACCCCAGGCCTCAATCTAGCCCACCTATTCCGCCCAAAAGGACCACCCGCTCACCCAAACTGGGCACTTCCAGTCTGTCACCATCCATCTCTTCGCCGGTTCCCCTTCCGGACCTTCCCAGACTGGGCGCCTCTAGCCTGTCTCCGTCCCTATCGTCTCCCGTTCCCCTTCCCGAACTCTCTATGCTTTTCGTGGTTACTTCCAAAGAGGGACACGTCAAGGTCCAACCCGAAAACCCCGGCCCCGCAGCATCTGAGCGTTGGCACAAGCAACACCACCACAGCTCCGCCTGGAACTGTCGTATTGATGAGGAAGAGGAGGAGGAGGAGGATAGAGAGCGGAAAGAAGCTGAAAAGAAGACGCTGACTACTAATCCCCGGACAACATCTCGTGTGACAAGCCCGGTCAATGGCGCTGCTGTTTGGAAGGAGTCCAGAGTCTGCAACAAGGCCCCGAGCAGCCCCCCTCCGACCACAGAGCCAGGCACGGCCCCCCCTCCCCTGCCTAACAACGGTGCCTGTCAGGGGGATGGCGAGCCTGCCGTCGCAGTGGAAGAGGCCAAGCGGAGCGGGAGCATGCCGGCCAAGCAACACGAGAGCTCAGCGGAGCCTCTGGCAGCTGGGAGGCAAGGATCGGTCAGCCATGAGGCCAATCAACCGCCTCCGCCGCCTCCACCCAAGAAACAGCACAGGTAAGAATCAACCTTTCAATGTTATATTGTACTATCGTAAGAACCGCAATTTGACTTCTGAAGGCAGCATAGGATCAGTCTGTTCCCTTGAGGTAAAATCTGCACCTTTTCCAATGCCTGAGTGCCCAGGGTATAAAAATACAGTTGTACTCATAACTCCTGTGGTTGTAAAATAAAAGGGTTAAGGATTCCTAGTGGAGTTTTGGACTATGTTGCCTTGACTGCTGTGTTGTAGTTTTAGATTCCACTTTCTGTAAAATTCTCAAACCCATAAAACTTGCATAGGGGCATGAATATTATAATAAGAAAATGTTCCTATAGTTTAGACATTTCCCACCATCTAAACTGTACCTAGGTGTTGTTGGGGGGAAAAAAAAGAAATAGAAACTGATATGCAGCACATTTCATAAGCAACGTAACTCTATATACTTCACATACTGTAAATAAACTTACATTTAAATGTAGTTACAAATGGAGATACATTTAAAAAAAGATTAGAGAAATTTCAAATAATACCTAAATTTACAGTCTGATCGATTTTGTCCTTAAAATAATCAGCCAAATGGCTGATATTTGCCTATTACTTTAACTTTTACCTTCATGTACTTTAATCATTTACAGCAGGTGTGTACAAGTAACAATGGTGTCATTATTTATTGCACAGAAATCTATACCATAACTTTGCATCTTGAAATATGTTTAATGAAATTTGTTTTCATTGTTCTGAAATTTGACTTAATTTCTTGGACATGTCATTCCAAACAAAGTTAATATTTATTTTTGCTTGCAATGATTGGAGACCCATGCAAAGAATTATTCTAAATTCTTGCACCCAAACTAATGTCTTTTTGTTAAAAAATTAATTAATTAATTTAAAAAAATGTTTTATTTAATATATGTAATAAATTACATTAAAAAAAATCCTTATTTGTCTGGCACTGCTAAAATTATGAAAAGATTCGAAAAGACTCAATGATTTCAAAAACGATTATAAAAAATACTTTGAAAGGCTCAATAGTAGCTATACGAAAAGAGCATTTTTTAAAAACTGGATTCATGTATTTATTTTATTGGTATTTGCCAGCAAATCGGGGTATATCATAAGTCAAGAGAAAAGAAAGATGCTTTATAATTTTGGGGCGAGGGAATATTATACATGGCGATTTTTACGGTACATCAGATAATCAATAATCCAGCATCTACCAACATTTGGAAGATAAAATCACACTAAAATGGTCTGTCATCCAGAGCTTGATCTTACTTTGCTCAAGGGAGCAGATAAAATCTGGTGTTCTCGGACGAATGGGGTCGAGAAACAATCTTACTTCTGAAGGTGACACCATTTCACTAGTGAGTGAATGACATTCTTCTCTACTGTAAACATACTGTAAACCAAATGCAGGAGCGTCTTATTAACGGGAATTGACATTCCTGTCCTTCACTGTCCCTACTTGCGACTGTGCATTAGCATTAATGGCGCTGTGATTCATTCGTGACACCGCTCTGCTTTGCGCATACTACATAATTTAGCGCTCACGACGGGCACTTAATCCTGACAGCGTAAATACATTTTGCTCGCTGATAGGACGTGGATAGTGTTGATGCCGCATATATACAGTAGCTGACCGCGGTCAACTGTGCGACACTCACTGTGGCAGCTTCATTTTGTCTCCATTCAAACACATCATCCCTCCTCAATGCACGCCTTGTTCTATTCATGATCGTAATGTGAGTTATTGTTTTTTCAATTTGATTAACTCACTGTTAAATGGTGACCTTTGTTTTGGCTGCAGCTTGATACACTGAGGTGTTAAAAAAAAAAAGAGGGAGAACAAAGTTAAATCGTGCAATTTCGTCAAGTTGAAGTGCTTAGAATTTGGAGCGTAATTTAAATTATGCTGACGAAGTAAGGAAAAAAAAAAAAAAAAAAACGTACAACCATATTTTGAAGTTAGTATCAGAGAGGGTTATTTGGTTTCGCTCAATTTAAATTAGCAGTTTACATGATTCTCATAATTTATCTGCTAATTAACTAGACAAGACTGAAACAGATTTATTAATAATGGCATTGTGGGAATACGGTTCTTTCTTGTCAATGATAATGATTATTGATTTTAAACAAGACCTATTTGAAAACATTGTCAAAAAAAAGAAATTCTCTCAGAACACAAAGTGTGTTTTGAAAAGACATTTTAACCTTTGCACAGCTCTTGATTTCTTTCAAATTTTTGAAAATCGGATGATTCCCACAATGAAAAAAGTATATACATTTGTTTCATAATAATTTACTAATCTTGAATTTATTATCTTTTACAGCAAAAACATTTTCCTGTGCTAAACGTTTAGCAATTGTAAAAAGCCTTAGCATGCTAGCAATTACCATATAAGGTCAACAAACATTAAGTTATATATACATCGTACATATAATAGTGTCTTAATTCAGGCTCACTTACAGACGATGCTTCAATATTATTCCATGAGTACTGAGTCGAGTAACCTACAGCGAGGTGGTTCCTGTTGTGATATACAAGTTTACTTTGGGTTAGGGTTAGGGTTAGGGTTAAGTAATGTGACTTCATTTTGGTCACTTTTTTTTTTTAAATGAAAATGATGATTTTTTTTGGGGTGGAGTCTATTTCTGCCACCATTGCCACATCACATATGTCAGTAAGAGAGGTCCGCGGAGAAAATGATGGTGCAAACATGCTATAAGAGAGATCTTTATTATTTTTTTGTTTAATTTATTTTTAAAGTTAACTTACCTGACTTGGTAGACTTTTTTGATCCCCAACACTTGTCAGCAGCAATGTCTGTTATTTTGCCACTTGCTATCAAATAAAAATGACATTGCAGTTGCTCAGGGCTCAGACCAATCACTGTTCATCTTGCGAGCATAACATGTCCAAATTCAGAAAACAGGCAAGCTGTGATTGGTCATTGCAAATGTTTTGACAGTGTTGCCAATCGTATGTGAAAATTTAATGACAATATTTTTTTGCCGGTTAACATTGCTTGTGGAATGCTCGTTATACCACCGAGCATCTGTTGGTTGTGTACTTTCGTTTGTATTTATTTGAGTATTTTTTATAGTCTTTACCCAACAAGTTGATGCATTTGCATGTGCCCTTTGACGCATGATGATGTGTTGAATCATTTAAAAGCCACAGATGGTTTGAGGAGTAGGAAATGGGGCTTTGGTTACACCGTAAAAGTGCACTTTTTTTGTCAATTGTGCCTTTGCATTAGTCCTGGCTTCTAACTCTTCAGTCATCTGTAGGTGTGTGTATACTCAGTGCGTGAGGTTGTAAAAGATCGTAAAACGCTTCAAGAGCAAATCAGCTGAAGATTGCCAAAGGGAGGGGGGATCTGCTGAACAGATTGTTGCCCGGGGCAACACCCAAACTGTCCCAAACTGGCAGTGACAGCGTCCATCAATAGAAGTCGAATTAATAGATCAGGAATTCATCACTCGCCATTTGAGCGCTGGCGTATAGGAGCGCTTGATTTGGAAGCTTTAAATACAGCAATGGCAAGGGTGGTGCCTGGGTTAGGTTACATCTTCGGTGGGGGCTTTAGACAGCTAAAAGGCTGATCCTGAAGCTTGTTGTTTATTTTGGGGTGGAGCCTGCCAGTCCAGTCTCTTCATCATGAGGTAGGACGCTTTGTCTTTTGGTTTAGGGATGTTGCCTGAATTGTGTTTAAAATCTTCACTTGCCCAACCACAAGGTACATCTGCATGCTTCGGGGAAATCCAAGACAAGAAATGAGAAATGAGAAAATGAGAAGAGGGTGTTTTTAACAAGGTTTGTACAATTCGGAATTCTATTGGCAAGAGTTGTGATTTTCCAGATAAAGTTGCACGCAATTTTGCAATTTAAAAATGCAGGATATAACCAGACCTCCATTAAATTAAAAATCTTTAAACAGCTTATTCCTTTTTTTTTTAACTTACTTCCAAGACAGACAATCGCTATCTTTTCCTATATTTGTGCAATTAAATTGCAACAAACCAAAAATGATTCTTCTAAATTTGTGAGAATTAAAAGGCAAACTATCTGGATATGTTTTGTTTTGTCATTCGAGGCTTCAGCAACTCTTCTCAGAGTTTCGGTCAGTGGGCTATTCAGTGGGTGTATTATTAAATGGCTTAATAATGGGCTTAAAAATTAAAGCAATTAAAGCGATTTGAATGAGACCCCTTGCCAAACCTTTTTGAGCATTTTTTTTTTTTTTTTAATGAACTGCTTTGCTGATTCTGACTTTTTTTTTGGGAGGGGGGGGGGATTGTTATTTTACAGTTTTTTTCTTCCATTTTTCTACTTCTCCAAATAAAGATGAACTATTTATTTCAAACAAAGCATGTTATGCGTGATCTAACACAAGACCTAAGCTCAAAGAGCATCAGGAAGTTCAAGCTCATTTTTCATGACTCATTCCAAAAGAAAGAGCTGCGGAACCACAAAAACCAAGGGGGATACTAATGCCAAGTTTACTCTTGGAGGACTTTCTGTCACACATTATCAGAAAGGCTCCTAAGATTGGAGATTTCATATTTATTGCAACATGTTATGGAAAATAAACATCTGAAGCTCGACAAAATGTAGGAGTTCAAGGTAGTGTCTTACATGTTGTCAGACATGATTTCTGCCAAGCACTAACTATAGCATCAAATCTTTAACTCAGGTTTAGCTTTTTTTTTTTTTTTTTTGCATGACTTATTTTAAAATAATAAAGTTAACAGATTCAGATTCACATGATTCACTTTAGATAAAGGGCCAAAATAATAAAAACAGAATCTTAGGATCATTCAGTGCAGTCCTACAATCATAACTTTTCCCAAGAACAACATCCCCTGGTGGAGCCTAGTCTTATAACTTTTATAAAGCTTGCACATTTGTATCAAGGTGTTGCATCACATTGTGGCCCTCCTCTGAAATTCTATGTAAGCCCAAATTCTTTCCAAGCTCCACCTTGCTCAAATCTCCATACAATGTGTCATGTTTTTAATGTCAGGCAAGATAACCTTTCACACACTCCTCTTTCTTTGGTTATGATTCAGTGTTGTACAACAGTTCCATGTAATCGCACGGTCTTTCCGTTCCTATCACTTTTCCGCAGTGTGTAGTAAGTAATGGGGAATTCATAGCTGTAAAATCGGGTCAGCGCGGTCATAGAATTGTAAATGACAAGCTTGTGTGGCATCTTTTTATAGCAAAGGGAAGTGTTGAGATCTGTTAGGAGGAAATGTGCAATTAGGATGTTGATTAAGTGCTGTTTGGGCTAAAAGCAGACATCCCAAAAATAACTGCCACAAACATCCTGGTGACTTGTGCATTTTTGTGTTGTGACATGTTGCCTTTTAGTTTTTGTACTTGAAAAATGACATTTAAAAAAATGAAGCTAATTTCTGTTATTTTTCAAAATCAAACTTCTTATGCATCCATTGCAGTTTTATTTCTTTTGTTATTTTATCTGATACATTATAAAGTATCATTAAAAAAATCATGCCTGTAAACAAATTGTTACAGCCATGCTAATTTATCAAATATGTGAATACTCTTCTTTCCACACGTTGGACTTATGTTGACATCATGCATTATTGCCTAAATAATTTTTACGTTATATTTTATAATTGATTTTTGTTGGAAAACAATGGCGAATGTGCATAAAATAATTATTTGCCTTTATTAAAATGCATCCATACAATTTAACGTTTCAAAAATGCATCTGTACAATAAATTACAGCTAATTTAAAGAAATTAAAATGCTAAGACTATAGTAAAAAAATAATGAAATAACTCCAAATATAATGAAATAATATATTTGAGTACAAGTAAACTCTTGTATTTAAAAGACGAGTGATTCTCAAATGGGGATACATAAAGGTACCTCAGAGGATGTGTGTGATTTGAAAAGGATTTCAGCTGCAATCAGCAATTTAATTAATGGTTTTAAATTATGTAAAGAGACATACTGTAGTGCATGTTTCTTTTCAAATTATGAGCAAATTAATTAGAATATGCAACTTGCTGCCTAATTCTATTACGGTAATGTTCCATGCCTTTAGCTTTTTTTTTTTGTTTTATTACTGATACACAATGTCATTTGTGACACAATTTCCCAGCAGATGAAGGAAATCAGACTGATGACATGACAAAATCTGTCTTCTGGATTAGTTATGCTTAGAAATATCACGACAAAAGTAGTTCCAAAAATTAATAAGGCAGGCATGAATGGGACAGCACTGTTTTAATTCCTTTTTTTCTTCATGTAAAAATGCTTTGCACTGCCTCGTGGTACATGGCTGAAAAGATAAGTGAAAAAAGTTTGAGAACCACTGTAGTAAATACCCAGTACCTGGCAGTCGGAAAAAAAAAATACATAACATTTTTTCATAGTTTTCTGTCATTTTTGAAAACTGTCATTTTATTGTCTTAAACCAAAACCAAACCTTGTTGGAGACTTGCAGGGCCATGCTCATCCTCTCACGGCTACCGGGCGGCGTCAGACATTCTTTCCACATTGAAAATCTGATGTTTTGGAAACACATCGTCCACAGGCGTGCACAGACATGCCTTTGCTTTATACGCCTTCACGGCGACTTCTTTGGAGTCTAAAATAACAGCAGAAACCTTTGAGAAACTGTACCTTAATTTCGTCATCTTTGTCCACTGATTTATGACAGAAATGAAGGCAAAGGCCGTGAGATTGATGGAGGCATGAGTCGTTTTGTAATAGAGGCAAGGGAGGGCTGGGATGGAATGCTGTTTGCTCCAGCCATTAGCGCCACTGATTACACACGTGAGTGGCTGTCACTCTCCTTAATTGGTCGCCTTGATTGGAAAATGGGCACGTGCGCCTTTTTCAGAAGCGCTGGTGGGAAGTTGGAGGATACAATTATTGTGCGGAATCAGGAAGTGAATATGAAAAAATAAAATGTGATTGTGCTGTGGTTTTGAGCCTTCTTCTTGTCTGTCTTTGCCACAGAGTGTCTGGCCACTTGAGCAGCAGCAACATGGAGCTGAACCGCTGCGTCCAGCTCGGCTCGCTTGAGAGTGCCGCCACGTCCCCTCGAGACTTGGGCAGCGCCGGCCTACCCACTGCCTCCACCGACAGTCTGATTTCTGATGCAGGTGAGTCGCCTTTTTCCATTATATGGTTTCCACTCAACCGATTGTTTTATTACTTAGTGATGAGTAGTAGGTAATGTAAACCATGTGTAAGTGTTTGTAATCAGTTGTTGGACTTGAACATTTGAAACTCAGGTCATTTATTTACAAGTTTTATCATTTGCCAAGGCTCAAAAGTGCATTTGTTGTTGTTTTGTTTTTTAGTTTAACATTTGAGGTCACCTGAAATGAACAAGCAGATGTTAGCTTAACCTGTTGGCTGTGCATAAGCGCCTGATGCTAATAGATGTTCTACAGCAAGGGTCCCCAACCTTTTTGTCACCATGGACCGGTCAACGCTTGAGAATTTTAGTGGTAAATATAAAGTGCACATAAAATATAAACTCACCATTAGCCCCAAAGTAATAGCAGCGATTAGCTTGTTTCTCTTTTCACACAGATACTTTTAAGGTTGCCTTCACTCGCAAGCTCATCATCTTGCACAGCCATGCTTGATTCACCTGGTTTGTTAACAAATAGGTCGAGTTCCATTCTTTGTCAGTTTGTCGGTCCTTTTTGGCTGGGAAGTAGCGGTTGGAAGTCCTTACAATGAGAAATCATTATTTCAAGTAGGACTCCTGGTATTGCCTGTGAAATGCTTTCTTTTTCTTCAAAATTGTCAACTCGTCTCCTGTCTCTTGGCTGGGTCGGTTCCCCTTTCCAAAGACGTCTGATTCTTACTCATTTTACTTCTTTGTGAGTGCAATTTTGGCACTCAAGTGCCGAATACAAGAGAATTCAGCCAGTTTTCAGACTCGGAAAATGCATAACACAGAAATAATTCATTATTTCGGGTGCGGCCCATGCAACCCAGTGCCAGTTGATCCACGGATCTGTACCGGGCTGAGGACTGTTGGTTTGTTATACTGTATATGTTCCACGTCTTCACTTAGCTGCAGCAATTTCTTGTTGTCTTTTTGTTGTTTCCTCTCCAATAAAATTCATCGAGAAGTAAATATAGGTTATAGCTTCTCATTACAACCGATGCATTCAATGGTTTCTGCAGTTTCCCTGCAGTACAATTTTAAGGTGAAAAGCTTAAAGCCCCGACCTGAGAGAACTAAAGCCAGTGCAGTGGTGAAAAGTGGCTATTAAAGTGAAACTACATGGTCATCTTTGCTTTTGCGGTTAGACAACAGACAAAGAAGAAGTGAACTCTGGAGTCATAATGAAAAACAAGGTCAGGCATGCACACAAATTTCTACTGAAGTCAAAGCTTTTTATAGTCTAATAAATACAAGGAAATGTGTAAAGTTGCTTAACACATACCTTTTGCACTCTTTTTTTGAACCCTCGGTGATATCAACCAGTTTTTCTTATATAAATGAGTGTATGTCGTTACTTGCAAGCCCCCAAATAATGTTTCAGCGGATGCTTTTAAAAGTTATATTTGTGAATATATAAACAATTTATTTTTCGGGCTGTGAAAAGAAGTTGACCAGGTCAGGTGAGGACTTTAAAATGATTGACTAAAATATCCTGGATAGACCTTAACTAATACAACTTATACTAACAATACTAGTACTAATAATAGTCTTAATAATAATAATGACAGACCATTCTTGCAGAGGTATGCATTGTTGTTATGGCAGAAAGTGAGAGACAAAAGTTTGGGATCATTCTCAATTTTTTTCAGTAATTGCAAAGTGGAACAGGCATACTGCACTGGAACTTGGCAAAGGAAAAAGAAGACATATGCAAAGACTGTCTTGACATATGGCTCCATTGCTTGTTTGGATGCACCACCTAGTGGCCAAATGGCTGGTGACGTTTGTGTGCTTAAAAATACTGATTTAGGAGTTTCATTTTAAATTAAATTTTAACCAGTAGGGGGCAGTCAAGCACAAAACATGCCCAGCCAATCTGCTCATCAAGAAGACTACAAAGAAGAGGAAATTATTGACCCCATAACAGGCAGTTTCACTCTCAATTTTACTCAGGTTATATTTTTGAAACATGATCAGTGAATGACTTTAAAAACAATTTACAGTACATATAACAGCATGCATTTGTTAAATAAATTATAGTTAATCTTTGATGACCTTGGATGGTGCTATCTAAAAATATTATCTATAAATTTGTATAGAAGATTATAAATGAGTACTGTAGTTGTATACACTCCAAATTATGTTCAACCTCAGTAGATTATAAAACAAAGAAAATATTTTGAAAATATGTGATACTGACAGCCCTATATTAATCTTTCAAGTCTTCTCTCTTAAAAAAAACAAAACAAAACATTACTTAAAAAACTCTTCTGGTACCATCATGTCAACACAACATGGAAACAAACAAAACAGGCAAGTGACAAAATGGAAGCCCCCTTAGATCGATCAAACCGGGTAGATTTTACTGCTTGGTTTTTATTCATATCAGGGGTGGCCATTTTGCTTCTTACTATCGACTGAAATTGACCTCCCAAGGGCCCAAAGGTCAACATATGAACGCCACATGACCAAACTAAATATTTTTCAACTGTATCAAAATGTCAGTAAATAAGGTGGGCTGAAATGGCTGAGAGGCGTCAGATTCTAGTGACATTAAACATCTAATGACATAAATACTTTATTGCAGTTCTCATAGACAAGTTGAAGTGGTATTTGAATATTTTGCAGAATAAACACTGCAAATTTAAGTTAATATCATCAGATAAAATACGCACTTCTCCATGTAACTGAACGTTTTGCAAATTGGTGAGTTCCTTTTTAATTCATACTTTTAATTCATACATTTGTAACTAGTTAGTGTCCAAGTGCCAATAAGGAAGTATTTGCGACTATGTTTGACTGTCCCGATGCACTTTGTCCAGAGCAACTGCACACAGACAAGTAGAGGAACTCCCAAGGTTTTATTGCGGCTGTCTGTCATCTTATCGCTTCCTCTTTCACACAATGTTGTGACTGAGACAAGCCGCCAGAAACCATTTTTATTACCTCGCCAAAGACCTGAGACAGGGAACAACCAGAATGTCACATATGTTTTTTAGATTAAAAAAAAAAGTCTTGTGCTATCCTGTGACTTCCTGGCTTCCAGCCTTGTTTGAAGAGATAATTATGGAGTCCGATAACGAGGGGGAAAAAGGGATTGGCTACATCCTCCGCGCAGTTACTGGAGGCCGCACCACACAATTATCTCAGTATCTGACTCCTCCGGCGCTAAAAGTCACCACGTAGTCTCAATTTACCAATGTCTCAAGCGTGTTCGGAAGACGGAGTTTGGGACGTCAATATGAGTCCTGGTCTGTGGAAGTTTCCGGTTCTTCAACAGGCAAGAGGTAACTGGATTTTAACTGAGATGAATTAGGAAGAAAAATATTGTCTGCAGGAAGTGGATGCTGAAATCTTACGGATGCTTGACTGAAAGTTTGATCTTCCATCTCTCCCCAGGTTCACGGGATGGATCGCGCTTGTCCTGCTCTTCTCCGTTCCTGAAAAGTCCAGCGGCGGCGCCGGCAGGTTCTCCGCGCCTTCCAACTTTTAGCATCACGGCTAACCAGCCACCCCCACTGCCGGAAAAAAAAGTGGTCAACCGCACCGTGTCAGCCCCCGATAGTGCGGCTTCCAAAGCTTTTGTCCGAGCCTACCCACGCCTCCCGTTCACCGGCTCGGAAAACAACGTGTGCAGACCCAATGACTCCAGCTGCCGGGCCAGTTTACCCTCCAGTCCAGTCGACCCGAGACCTGTTTTCTCTTCCAATGAGTCTCTGGAGCGCTGTCATGCCCCACTCTCCCGAACCTCCAGATCTCGGGCATTGGACGATCCTTTCAAGAATCATGGACGATTAGGTGTCCACTGCCGAAGTAGCATCACCTGCTCCTCCTCCCCTCAGCTCAGCGCGCCCTTTACAACCTCAGAAGCGGGGCCCACACCCAACCTGGGTTCCAGTTTGCAGCTGCAGACCCTCCTGAGCAACATAGACAGCCGGGAGGGCGTGTACTCCAAGCTAGGCGGCTTGTACGCGGAGTCCCTGCGACGCTTGGCTCTCAAATGCGAGGAGCACTTCACGGGCTCGCAGAGGAACCGGCTGAGGTTTGAGGAGAGCAACTGGTCGTTGTTCAGGCTCACGTCCAACAAGCCAAGCTGCAATGCGGGGGACGCTGTCTACTATTCTGCCGCCTGTGCTTCTGACCCCAGCAACTCCTACGCCGTAAAGGTAATGTATATGTTCTCTTGTTTAGGTTTTGTCTCAGGGCTGAGAGAAAGCACTTCAAAACAACGACCAAAACAAGTCCTTGATAACTTGAGCAATTGGGTTAAATAAACTGCTAGAGGTGTTTTTTCTTGCCCCGGATTCCCACTATGTTCATAGTGTATACATCAAGTAAAATATGTCAACCCAACCATAGAAACAATGTAAAACATGCCAGAAGTGTGTTGAGAAAGCCAACTTCAAAATAAACCTTAATTTACCAAATATAGTATGGACACAAATGTCTTCGAAAGCTTTTTCCTGAAGTTGTTCCTAGTAGCACGTTGCAACGCAACAGCTTGACCGTTTTTTCAATTGCACTTGTTGCTCCCAATTTTCGAAATAAACAGCACAGCGTTATTTTGAAATCACATTCAATATTCAGGGTTTTAACAAACAATTAACTATGCCGATTCTGACATTGACATTGAACGTGACCTACAGCTTTTGCCAGTGTTTGTTTGTTGCTACCCTAACCCTCCGTTATAACCACATCTAACATTAATTAGCCGCTAGATAGCAGCGCTCGAATGCTCCATATAGACTGGTGTGATAAACTTTAATGTCTCAGCACACTTTGATGCTGGCAATCTGACTCAGTTGCTGTTCCTACTGGTCATTTTTCAACCATGCTAACTCAAATGTGCATTTTCAAATGGCAAATTTGTCTCGAAAGTAATAAACTGCAAAGTTTATTAGTTTTAAAAAAATATTTGTAACAATTGATCATTCATAATTGTGCTCTGTTTATTAATGTTTTTACACCAAACAAAAAACGTTTTCATCCGAATACTCTGTAACGTCCGATTAAATATTCTTGTAGGACAGCCCATTTTTTATTCGGGATTTTTCAAGTTAAGAATGGTCTGTAGATTAAAATCTGGTGTCGGTTTTATTTGTTTTTGAGACTTCAGATGGGTTGGTCCCGCGAGGGTGCGCAAAGTAAACACAACCGGAGGAGGGGTGTGTACTCAGTTGTTAGTGACTCTTTTGAAGCTGCGGTCTGGATGCCCGAAGGCTCACTCATTCATCTTCGGGTGGAATTTATCATCAAATAAATTCTGGGAAAGAAAAAAAACAACTAAAACCATAGGCCAACTCCTTTTGTTGTGTCTCCCACTTTCCAAGAAGGCGTATAAGACTGCTGCCAATCCTCCCGTGGTGACTTAAATCTGGGCTCAGACAGACTTGTTGTTGACCGTTCGCATAAATATCAAACAGTTTTCCGACTATAAGATTACAAGATTCCCCATTACAAGCCAAGGTCTGCAACCCGCGGCTCCAGAGTCGCATGTGGCCCTTTCGTCCTTTTGCTGTGGCTTTCAATGACTGTGGAAAATAATGAGTAATTCAAACAAAATTGAAATACCACATTTTTTTCAGACTCATACTCCACTTCTGAGTATTCACCAAATGTTTTTCATATGCCAAAGCTTCCCCAAAAAACAATGGATCATTTTAAAGAAAGGTTTACCTTTCCCAAGAGAGCACTTTTTTTCTTCCAATTGTATGAAAGTAATTGCAATTTTTCATTCTTATCATTAGTCATTTCTATTTTATGATCTGAAAACCACTGACGCTACTAGCAAGTACCAATACTTTGAAATAAGACCAAGTTTCGTTTACATACAACACTTTGTACCAGTACTCGCCCATTGGTATTTTCTCATTGAGCTTTACGATGTGGATTTTACTTTTTGACCTGGAATGACTTTTAGTCCACAACCGTATATTTTCAACTATGATTTGACCATGTCGTTTGAAAGGTTTTTCCAAACTTTTGGCTCATACTGTAAACATTTTAATTTGCTAGTATTTTGCAAATATATATTTTATATTAAGTGAAACTATCCTTAATTCAACACCTGACTGCATGATCCACGTGAGAAAATCAGGAAAAAAATAATGGCACAGTAATATTTTTTTATGGGGGTCTGCAAGTTTCACTTGACCAACATAGGGTTATTACTTAAAATGTTATTATCATTACTTATATGCAGTGTTATCTTCTTATTGTTAGATGTCATTTTTGGCTCCCGGCGTTTTTGTTTTTGGTGGGAGACAGTCAAAAGAGCTCTTTGTGTGTTAACCCTTGTGCGGTATTTTGTCCAATCCTTTGATCCATACGTCAAAGTCACTTCACATTAAAGGGAAGGCATTAAAATAATACACTTGGGAGCTAAAATTTCACCCACACTTGGGAGCTGAAATTTCACCCAAATGGTGACGGTGCATGTCAAAGTTCAACATGGCACAACCGCTTAGTAAACACACTATCAGGAGTGTGAAAATGACGTAGCCTGATGTTGCCTAAAAATGATCAAAATTCTGCACAAGGGAAGAAAAATAAACAGTCTTGTAGCACACACCACAAGATAATCACTCCAGTAAATCTCTGTGACAAGATCAACAATATCGTAATTAACGTTTGCTTAGTGGAAGTTTTTCAGCAATCGGGAAAAATGGCTCTGATGAAGGATTTGAGCCGATAGATATTGACCAAAAATGACATTTCTTTCTTTCGTTTCTTTTCTTCTCCCTCCCATCTGTGCCTCGCCCTCATCCCGCCTGGTCAGATCTGCAAGAGTCCGTCTGCGGAGGCCAAGCAGGGCCACCTGTACGGCCTGTCGGTGCAGCAGAGTATGCCCCCGCACTTCAACCTCCAACAGGATTGCGGCCACTTCCTCGCGTGCGTCCCCCAGAGCATGCTGCCCGCCGACCGGGCGGCGACATCGCCAGAGTCGGATTCCCCGCCCCAGCCCGGCGGACGGCAGGCGGAGCGGGAGCGGGTGGTGGTCATCGCGCCCGAGATCCCCCGGCAGACGGCGGCCGACTTCGCCCGCGAGTTCGAGTCCTTCCACAAAAGCCAACCGGAGGTTTACGAGCGCCGCGTCTGCTTCCTGCTGCTGCAGCTGTGTCACGGCCTGGAGCACCTGAAGGAGCACGGGGTGACGCACCGCCACCTGTGCCTGGAGAACCTCCTCCTGGTTCCCCACCCTCCCGCCCCGTCGCCCCCGCAGACGGAAACCAGCGGCGCTTTTAATCAGCGGCAGCTCCCCCGCCTCCTCATCAGCAACTTCGCCAAGGCCAAGCGGCGCTCCGCCGAGGACGCCGCATCCGCCAGCGCCGACCCCCGCGTCAAGCGGGACCACGCGCGCCTGGCGCCCGAGATCGTTTCTGCCGCTCAGTACCGCAAATTTGACGAGTTTCAGACTGGCATTCTGATCTACGAGCTTCTCCATCAGCCCAACCCTTTTGAGGTGAGCCCCGGAGGAAAACCACTATCGCTTGACAATATGTCACTCTGGTCTGGAATATAAAGACTGGGAATGTCCGACTATATCAGGGGTGTCGAACTCAATTCATACGGTGGGCCACATTGTAGTTATAGTTTCTGTCAAAGGCCCATAAGAAATATTAAGTTTGTATTCTTTTGAAATCAGAGGCCGGTGAAAACTGTTCAAAAGACAGATTGGGAACTAAATAGTTTGTTTTTTCCTCAATTTTTTTGGGAAAGCTTGGAGACATCATGCGAATTTCATATTTTAACCAGAAACTTGAACTTACATCAGCATTTGCATCATAAAAAGATGTGGCGGGCCAGATCTGGCACCCGGGCCTTGAATTTGACACCTGTTTGACACTGGAGCTATTAGACATTATTTATTTATTTTTTAACTTTTTTTTATAGAATACTTTAGATAAATGATTTCTTACCTGGGAATATAATTTATTCTCTTAACCTTTTTCTTGAAAAGTATATATACAGTATATATACTGTGTATATACAGTATATATACTGTATATATACTGTATATATGGATGGAGGGAAACTGACTTTTTTTCTCTCCAATGATGGAATTCAGATTTGAAACTTGAGTGTAACTACAGTATTGTATTTGTTTTCCTGTCGAAGGTGAGTCCAGCCCTGAAGGAGCAGGACTACCTCTGCGAGGACCTGCCGGCCATCCCGGCCGTGTCACTGTACTCCAGCGGCCTCCAGAGGCTGGCTCGGCTCTTGCTCCAACCGGATCCCATCAAGCGCATCCACATCCAGGACGCCAAGCGCATCCTGCAGAGCCTCCTGTGGGGCCCCAGGAAGGACCTGATGGATCAGCAGTGGGAGAGGCGCGGGCCGAGCGGCAGCGTCCCCAGGGCCGACGGGGCCCGGCACGAGGGCCTCCTCAACTGGCTGGACGTGAAGCGGGCGCTGCTCATGATGAAGTTCGCCGAGCGGTCGCTGGAGCCCGAGCGCAACGCCGAGCTGGAGGACTGGCTGTGCTGCCAGTATTTCTCGTCGGCGCACCCTCTGGCGCTTTGTCACACCGCCGAGTTGCTTTACTCCCTCAAGTGATGCCCCGTAGGTGCTAAGCGAACAAACTGATGATGTCAGACACTGTTTGGACAAAAAAAACAGTGGAACACAAAATGTCCCAAAGTGGAGTCCCTCAAGGGTCTGTTTTCAGTCCCCACTTGTGTTCATTCACTGTTTTTTTTTTTTTTTTTTTAAGTATTGGATGTGTGCCCCATTACATTTGTCTTGAAGTCTGTCAAACTTCCAGATCATGTGGTGCTTTTCTACTTCAAAAGGAGACACTGTGAATGCAACTTCCTTGTTAGTGTAACCAACCGTCCATTTTTGGAACTTTTACCCTGCCACTCTTTCACACTCATATGGTTGAAATTACTAAGGAGAATTAGGGCCAAACTAAAAAGATAAGAAAAAGTACTGTACATTTTATTGCTTCCCCACCAAGATGCTACAAGGTGCAAGACAACTTTGTTATTTTTTTCTGATTCATGCCTCAATTAAGCCATTATTAGCCACATTTTACCGTGTAAATAAAGATTTTAATCAACAAACAACTTTCTTATGAAAAGTTTAAACTTAAAAAGGACATTGTTGAGTAAAATGTCCATTTTAATCTTCAATGTGTAACTATTTTTCTCAACTATATAACCAAGATGCAAGACCCCCTTACTGTATTTTGTTCCCAATTTACACCTCCATTAAGCCATTACAAAAGACCACTCTGACATATTTTTCTTGTCAAATAAGATTGTAAAGGGAAGTTTTTGTAAAAATAAATAAATAATCCATTGTAATCTGAAAATAAGTATGTACCATCACAAAAATACAGTAATATACCATTTATACAGGAATATACATACTGCTTTTTATGTAAAATCTTTGCTCATAATATATTTGAAAAATACACCAAATACTCAAGAAATTGACTTAAAAAATGACCTTATCTAAAAAAAAATCAACATTTCTTGTAACTATAAAACAATGTATAGTTATTTAAATATACCTATGTTAAACCCAGTTTACCTTAAACATGAGTTTATATAATCTTCAAGTTTCATAATTGTAAAATTACTATACATTCTACTCTCTTACTTTTAAATACACTTTTTTTCCCCAAATATCCAACTTCTCGGCTTTCAGGAGTATTTTGGAAAATATGAAATTTGCCCCACAAATACAATATCTTTACTTATAAAATCGCTCAGTGTATTTTTCTTATTTTCTTTTCAGAGTGGCCCTAAGACAACCCATAATGAAATGTAATCGGTATTGTCACGTAACCTACCATTGATAATGTTTGAAGCTGTGTATTCCGTGCTGTATTTCAAGTATTACTTGGCACATTGTTTTCAAGGACTGCTGTGTCGTTCAGAAAATGTAACCTTATCTGAAAAAAAAAAAAACCTAAAGCATCCTTGTCATGTTATGTTTGAATATCTGCTGTACTGTCCTGATGACATGATGTCCAACGGTTGCGCCCTCTTTTCCGCTTGTGTTTGTATGTCTATGTGAAGCCAACTTGTAAATATGGCAGGTGTTTTTTTTGTGGAACTGGATTTTCACAATAACACACTCAGTTGCTTTTGTACATTGTGAAAGAACCCAAGCAGGTCTTTACAAAAAAAAAAAAAAAAAGCCATGAGAATGAGCAGCAGTTGGAATGAATATTTATGATGGTTGTTATCATCACTGGAAGTCTTTATTCATGGCAGCATTGTTTGTTTTCAAGTAGGAAACGTTTGATTCCCAATAAAGTGATTGGTGACCTATCATGAACGTTTCAAGGTGTATGAGCAAATTGTCGCTTCAATATCATGCCATTTCAGGCCATAAGAATGAAAGCGAATGACATGAACACAAGCTCTTGCGTTGCACCTGTCCTCAATGACCTGCAGGCAAGCATGTCGTCCAACAAACCAAGTCAAACTTCTGTTTGCTTGTAAAAAAATAAAAATGAACTGAGGCTGGAGATGGAGTCTTCTTCAGGCGCCACACTGTTTCCATCTTGTGGTCAGTGTAAGAACTGCAGTAGATGACAAATGAATGGCAAACAAATCTATAGTTACTACTGTCTCGCACTTTACTCTATTCTATTTTCGTGTTATAAATATACATATATTTTTATCAACTGTGATTACACTTCTTAGGCCTTTCAGACGATTAGAAAATCAAGCCGTATTTCAGTTTTGGCGTTTTTGTATAGTAGGCCAATATTTTGGGGGAGGAAAAAAAAGACCAAATGCAGAATTGTCTTCTATTCTCTGAAAAAAAAAAAGAAAAAAAAGACCAATAATTGTATGTCATTCTTTCCCACGACATAGTTAAAGGTTTTTTGTCTAGTCAAGTAACGTTAATATTTTAACACGTATATATATATATATATATATATATATATATATATATATATATATATATATATATATATATACATATACTCATGTATATTAAAGGATTAAAAAAAACGATATAATGATGTAATATCGCTTTTTTTTGTTTTTTGTTTTTTTTTATTCATGAGAACAATTAAAGTATTTTTAATGACTACATTGTAAGGTGATGTACATACAGTAAGGCATTAAAAAGACCATGTAAGGTTGTTATGAAACAACAATCATGTTTAGCAAGAAAAAACGGTCATCTATGGTATGGCATTAAAAACACTATGTAAAGTAAGTTGATTAAAAAAAACACACATGCATATCAAGACTTTAAAAAACAACGTCGTTAAAAGGCCGCATGCATTTTTAATGACCATGGCTTTAAATTTCATTTTAAATGACCATGTAGAGTTATATGGAAGATTAGTTAGGCGTTTTCTAAAAAAAAAAAAAAAAAAAAAAAAAAGTCTGTAAAATTTATGATTGTTTCATTAAAGTACATGATCATGAACAAAACACACACACACACAATGCATGGCTTGTAAACAGTTAGGCCTTTTTTCTAAACGACCATGTAAAGTAGGCCTACAGGTTAGGGAAATTACGATTCAAATTAGAACATTTAAACAACCAAAAAACCTTTATGCATTTGCTTGCAGACTTCATATGCACGTTTTAATTTTTTTATGATGGGGGGCGTGAGATGTTATTCTTAAAAAGTGTATTATTTTTAAGTATGTTATTATTACTGTAAGTCTCTTCATTATCCACAGTTAAAACTGATGAAAATAAAGGAAAATAAAGGAAATAAAATAAAAGGAAAATAAAGCTGTACTTCATAATTTTAGCAGTTTGTTGCACATAGAAATTAAATTAAAATTACGAACGTATACTCTTGACAAAATGGTCTAGAATAACTAATGCAAACCTATTGTACCTAAAGTTACAAGGAACTAATTGAAAACTGATTGGGAGGTTTAAATTAATGCTCTCACTTACCACTAGAGGACGCGCACGTACGACTAGTGGTGCATATTGAGCCTCGCCGATTTGTACAGTCTGTGACACCCTGATCTGAACCGCAGGGCACACATAGGCAAACAATAATTCAGTCTCACAAACACATCTATGGGCAATTTGGATTGTCCAATATATCTTCTATCTACGTTTTGGGGAAAGTGGGGTGAAAATGAAGTACCCATGCGGGCATGGGGTGAACATGCAACTTCCGTACAGGAAGGCTCTTGTCAGAATCGAATCTGCGAACCGTGAGGCGTACATGTAAACCACTTGTCCTGGGTCATATGGTCCTCACCGAGTAGGAAACAAGAATAACAACTCACACAGTTTGAAAGTTATCATTTGTACATGATTTATATATAGAAAGATGAAACAGCAGATTTGTTACATTGTCATCCTCATAAATCAGATTATTGTTGAAAGACAGGTGTTTACAGTAACAGACGACAGGTATAATGCCAATTGAATTGATTGGAGAAGCAACACAAGACCTGCAAAATATAACACCACTTTATCATTAAGAGGTTCTGGAAACACTATAAAGGAATGTGTCGTTCAATATTTGTTTATGAATGAACTCACTTATCCAGATGGCGATGGGGGGCAGTTTTCTGGTGGTCAGAAAAAAAAACACGATTATAAATGCAGTAACTGTAATACTGTACATGTTTACATGTGTGTTGTGTCTTTAATGCACTATTTCTACATTACAATAAAAAGGTACATTTTTATTGTCCTAAGAAAACTACTGGCCCTCTTGAAAAAATAATGCCACATAAAATCTTATGGAAACAGTAAAGAAAAAGACATGCTTTAGCCCTCATCAAACAAACAAAGCAAAGAATTCATCTAACCATTACTTGTACCATAATTATTTTGTCACAATTTGAATCATTTAAATTTCCTGAAAGTTGCAAAAAGCCAAAGAAAAACAAGGCATCATTTTTGGCCAATCATTTATTTATTTATTTAATTGTATCGCATATCCCATTGTTTTTTTTTTTTTTTAATCATTTTGTTAAACAGTCCCAAAAAGAAGAAAAGTAGAAAATGCTTTACATACATTAAAATATTTTATATTATAATTTTCATTTGTTTTCCAAGGAATTTGTTTTTTTCTTTTATCTGTCTGGCATGGCCCTCTTATTGAAGTGAGTGATGAAAAAAAAGTAAAAAAAAAAAAAAGGCCTCCATTTAAAAACGGAACTTTTTTCTGTTTTTTTTTTCTGAATTTTAAAGACACAACAAAATCCATTAAGGTGGTGCTTTAAAAAAGGACTTCATCAACATAAAAACATATTTTTGGGTTAAAGTTTGACTATTTTCTTTTTTTAAAGTAAATTTCTATGAGCTACCCCAGCATACCAAACGTTTGAAATGTGCTGCAATTAGAAGCTGCAAGAAAAAAAAAAAAATTCTTGTAAGAAATCCCTTTTTTGTACAGTACAATAATAACACTTGATAAAGGCCCCAAAACTATAGACAATAGAAAACAATAGAAACAAGCTACCCAAAATATGTTTTGTATGCTTATGATTAATTCTGTAAATTTGAATTTTTGCTTTTCAAATTGTGCCTCCTTTTGAATGTGCCACAAAAAAGCCACAAAAAGGCAAAGAAAAAGGTAACCGTATAAAGACACCCTACTAACTATTTCCTCCATATTGATAAGATTTTCAGTAGCTTCAATCCTCCCCGCCATCCATTTCCTACCTGCTGGTGGCGGGGTGAGAATTGATTCTCTTGGAAATCCTCGGGATAAAGCAAGGGCTTTGAACTTCTGAAGAACGTCGACTCTCACCCTCTGATTGCGACCTAAAAGCACATGTGCATTCATTGCGACGATAAAGAACAAAATGACTTAACAACGTGTGTGTGTCTCACCGTAAAGGGCCACCTGGGTGTACTCTCTGTGAAACACTTTGTGTTTGAGCACCAGTGCATATTCGTTGTAGTTCGTCTCAACAACAGTGATGTCCTTCACAATGTTGTGACCTAAGCATAGATAATGACTCACATTTTGGGTTTCATCAATGACGCTGATTCCCTTGTTATCTGTGTCATTTACCTTGCTATAACATTGTTTTGTTGAGCTGTTGTAGTTAAACTGTCATTGTTAAACACGTGTCTTGTAAGAGCGCCCGTAAGCTGATTGACTGATTGGCTCGCCAGTCTTGTCCAAGCTGTTGTCTCTCCAAATTAATCTCACACACAAGTGAGAATGCGCGGGTGAAGGAGTAAGGTGAGGACGAAAGAGAACGTTGGGAAGATGCTACAAATGCTCTTGTAAAAATTTGGAATCGCGAGTGTAAACTCTGCTTCTCTATTTTCATGCTTGGTCAGCTACGGGCTCGTCAAACTTGCTTGTTTGGCATGTTTCTGAGATCTATCTTTTTTTATGAATTAAAAAAAAAACCACTATTGAAAGATGAAGTACAAAGTATCGAAGGATACATATATATATATATATATATATATATATATATATATATATATATATATATATATATATATATATATATATATATATATATATATATATATATATATACATATACAGTGGACCACTGTGGTACAGCGTCCATGGCTTACTTTATTTTCATGTTGCCATGTGAAATATTGAGTTTTTTCGTCCCCTCCATGGGTCCCATGATTGCTAGTGATGTTAAAGAGAGAAGTAAGATGATTTATATGGAAACGAAGCTGGAGATAATCAAGAAATACAAAGCTAGCCTAGGCCTAGGCTACCCTTACCAGCGCCACTCAAAGGTAAATAAATCCTTTCTATATTATTTATTGATGTTTTCTGATTGCATACATGTATATTATATATACATAGCACTTACTATACTATTTTGGTACCAATTTTTAATATGTACGTACAAGTTTGATGTTTTTACCTGGGGTTCTAAATGCACCACCTAATTATTATAGGTTTGGATTGCCCGTCATACGGTGAATTCGCCTTACAAGCACAACCGCGAAACGGATTAATCTCGTAACACAGGGGCCCACCGTATATATATACATATATACATACATACAAAGTCAGGTGACTTACGTGTGCTGAAGTAGGTGAACTGTCCTGGAATATTTGTTTTCTCATAGTAGTACATTTTACTACGACACCCTGCAGGCCTAGTACACAAGCACAGACACTATGTAAAGACCACGTTGTCAAGTTAGCATCATATATTAAGAAATATCTTCAGTAATACTAATGCTGGCCTCACTGAGAAGACATAGTGGGACACACTTACGTGGCGTCCCACATTGTGAGGTTAACGTTGCCATTCGCCTGGGCTGTGACAACACCCAGGGAAACCCTCAGTTTGTCTCTGTATGGGACAAAGCTCACCGAGTCATACGCCAGGCCTACGCGGTACCACCTACCTGCGAACTAAACATACACATAATGAGTCATTTGTTGACTGAAAAATTCCACAAACGTGCAGGGAAAATATTCTCAAAAGGCCATTAGTGGACAACATTAAAAAAAATCAATAGGTTTATACTATCCATTTCTTCTCAAATGTTGCAGTTATCTTTTAAGATAACACCCAAGGTCATTTGAGGTATCAGCAGTTTTTGGCAGCTAAAATTAGCAACCCGCTAAACAAATGTCATCAAACTACATTAACAACATTTGGCAAAAATGCCAACCATCAAAATGCTTGCCACAAACGAAACAAAAATAATCAAACGTCATTATTAACACATGAACAAAAATCATCAACATTACATTCGAGGAAATAGCAAAGTACTAAATATGCTAAGTAAAACAATTAAAGGGAGGGGGTGTAAGATTTTGACCGTTTAACATTAGAAAGGAATGAATTAAATGATTGTAAATTTCAGAAACTTGCAAATGAATGTGTTCTTGATGACCAACAGTATGTTTTAAATATAATCATAGGTCTAGTTATCATTAAATTATATTACATGGGGAGTGGCACTTCTCCATAGGTGGCCATGTTTGTTATAGCTATCGACAATGGTAAATGCTGCACCTGCAGCACCTCCTGCTGGCCGTAATGTAAAACGGTCTAAATCTTACACACTATCCCTTTAAAGCCTTTCAATATGCTAATTTAGTAACATGCTAAGCAAACACATGAGTTCCACAATAAATAGACGTTTCATCAAGACATTACATCAAGCTATAAAAAACAAATTACAATTGAATTTATGAGGAAATATTCCAAAGAATTATTTAAAATATAATTTTGATGGTTCCTGTATTCACAGGAATACAGTATGCTTCCTGTTGTATACAGTTTACAGTGCTTCTGAAACACTGAATATATTTAGCAATAAGTCAGCCTCCTGCTGGACTTCAGGATATTTTTTTTATTTATTTTATTTCTCTTTTTTTTTAAGCAAAAACTGTACAAAAAAAAGTCTTCAAAATAATTTGAAAGAAATTATTTTTTTCTCTACATCGGTTAATATTAGTTAGCAGGGTTGCTAGTCAGCATTGTTAGCTGATAATAATTATCCAATTTACGTTTTTAATAAGGCACTTCAGTTCAATTTGTTTTAAAATATATTTTAAAGTTTTATCCACTAGTAATCGGTGACCAAATTTTTGACAATGTTTAGAGTCATCTTTTTTTTTTTTTATCAGCTCCATGCAAAAAAAAGTGTTTATCTTTATTTCACTGCTTTTTTTTTGGAGCCAAATGATCAACATTTTCCCATCGTTTCTCTGACATGTTAAAACCAGCACCTGAATCATCATCAGCTCTCCACTTGATTTTTTTTATTTTCAATAAAATGACTTAAAAATACTATTTTATCCCAATTTATTGATTTATCAACATCAATGATTAAACCTGAACCCACAAGTGACTTGCTGAATAAGCCTTTTCTATGTTGTTATCATTAACAGAACTTTTGAAAGAACTTTAAACTTGCTTGAAGTCGTTTGAGTACTTTTAAAACACTTAACAAGTCTGCTATAAGATGTTGTTTCCTTTGCACATGAGCGAAAAAGCACCAAGTTTAAAAAAAGACAACAACATGCTTTTCCTAAGTATGTTTATGACAGTTTACGACGTAAACTACTGGCAATAATCGAAAATATCAACGTAGCTTAGCAGCTGTTTGTTTTTAGGAAACAACTGAAGGCCAGTAGAGTAAACAACAGGGTGCAGGTCGAAGGTTAACAGAAAAAAAACAAAACAAAACAAAGTGAAACGTACCCTCTGCAAGTTGAAATCTCGTTGCGGCCTGACGTCACTGTGCGCCATTGATGTACACAACATCACCATGACAACAGCCACCGCTGCGGTACTCATGGTGGCGTGCAGGGGAGGGGGCCAAATAAAGGACGGAGCCGGACAAGCTGCAAGGACAGTCAAGCGAGCGAGTGAGCTCCAAGTGGACTTGAATCGTGCCCGTGTGGATATTTGTTTATTCTGTACGATCCACCCACCTAGTGGTCAGCCAATCACGGTTGAGCAGCAGCGGGGAGCAGGAAACAGGGGCCAAGTGTTGCGGGAGCCAAACAAGCGTCTGGCTCTGATAAATTCAGTGGGGGAATAAATCAGAGCTTTGTGGTTTGGAGCATCAGCTGAGGTTCATGTGGGGACCTCACAAGCACAACGCTTTGGTTCCACGAGACTTGGGGTCACACTGCTAACTTCTCCTTCAGAGTTTCTATTGTAGCTGACAGGGGTGGGCAAAGTATGGCCCTGGAGGCCACACACATCTGCTTAACCCAGTGTTTCTCAAATAGTGGGGGGCGTGAGGCGATGCCAGGGGGGGCGTTGATGGCCCCAGGGAAAAGAATTTGTTTTTGCCATGTGAAGTTTAATTGTCATAAAATAAGGATTGGCTTTTTTTTCTGGCACTTTGATGAGTTAAAAAAAAAAAGTGGCTTGTTTCTTTACATACATCTATAGTTAGATCATTTGTAAATTCCACAAGTGGATATGTTTGACTTTCTCGCAATTCAAGTTTGATTTTTGGGACAACGATTCGATTCAGGGTGGATTTTCATTTCAAAACGATTTTTAATTCAATCAATCTATACTGTACATGTGCAAAGAATCATCATGCTCTTCCCCAGTCTGCTTTGCAAGACAGAATGACAAATGGAGATATTACCTGTCTTTTGTGGTTGTTGTGTGTTTAAACTTTTATTACATTTAGATTTGTAAGCAAAGTGCCGTTCTCCACAAAACCATTAGGTATACTACAAATGCTACTTTTACAATTCTTGTTTTACTTATATACCAACCACTAGAATGGAAAATGGGAGTGTTGCTATTTGATGTGTTATTGTAAACCTAAGAAACTTGATGCATTTTGTTGTAATGATTTAAAATATCAAAGTAATATCATCCCATCATTCTTCTTGAAATATATAAACTTTATTATATTGATATAAAGCCCACATTGCTTAGATATTTGCAGATATCAATGTTTAATGCATAAATGGAACTTTTATTCCAAGTTTAAAATGTCCAACCACATTCAAGTGCACAACATGGTTAGTGGCTAACCTGGAGATTTTTGTCGTATTGTATCATGATTATACAAGGATTGAATGTGGTAGAAGATGGATGGATGGATGAATGTGATTTTTTTTTGTAATTGCTCTGGTTTGATTTAGTTAGGGATGAGATTTGGGGGCATTAACTGCTAGCAACCAGAAATGCAAAGGCCAAATTCAAAATAAAAGTGATACTACAGCCATGGACTTTGACGTCCCTATATTTGGTGCATTTATACTGAAGTTGGCCTGCACAACACACAATTGGCATGTGACGCATCTGGCATGGTTGCGTGGAAAAGGACGGGAAGTGGACTTATAAATAAAACCTATTTGGGGACATTTTATATCGATTCTGAATTGCAATAAATATGAATCTTGTTACCGATATGATAGTTTTTTTTTGGCACACCTCAACTTATTTGAATTAACTTAGTTGTACATACAGTCCTGTGCACATTTGCAGATTCATTTACTCTTACTTTGTTTAATTATTGGCTAGTAAATATAAGCTTTTCTTTATTGCTCACGAAAAAGCCCTGCAAGTATTGATTTGGCGCCACCTTGTGGTATCTTGGTGGAAAGGATGTACATGTGTATTAAAATGAGAAATATCTTGCAGTGCTACGGGCAATTGGAAAAGTTTTGGGGTATGACATCACTTACTGGTTTTTGCGGCGGGGTTTGTTACTAATACTAGTCAACTTTATTTTTTTTCTTTGTAAACACATGCATTCAATTGTGTTTTTTTGTTTTTGTTTATTTTTTGTTTGTTTTTTGTCCAACTCATCTAATGATTTTGCTAATAGGTTCATTTGAAAAATCAAATCAAGGACTCCACTGTAAAACAGGTTTACTTACCAGTGGTCAGGAAGTTAAGCAAACGGTCACCATGATTCAAACTGAAGCGATAACAGCACATGCTGCGTTTAACATTCCTGTTTGTCATACAAGTGTGAAGATACATTAACCAGGAACCAGAATATAATGAAACTAGGTGACTGAATGCTCATGTTTATTTTTCAGTAAATGAGTGTTGATAATTAGCCATGGAGTGGAGTTTGTAAAAAAAGGGCCACATTCATAGTGAACACAGGAAGCCCAGTGTTATGAAAAGTAAGCTAGCATTTTATATGGAACCTCTAAGTGTCACCACCTTAAAGCTTGCAGCGTTTGAAAACTTGAATGTGAATGTAAAACATTTAAAATGTTACACGAAGTAAGTAAAATCGCACAAGTGTGTGTGTGTGTGTGTGGTTTTTTTTTTTTTTTTTTTTTTTGGGGGGGGTCTCAATTATGATGGCAAAGATAATAAGTCAATGAATCAGAATTGGAACATTTTTGCAAGTATTTGAGAGATTTTCTGATGATTTTTTGAAAGCAGTGTCCAAACTTCCAAACACAAGTGAATGATGCTGATGTTTTGGGGCTGTTTTTCTTTGGCAGGAAGTGGGGTCTTTAGACAGGTGGAAGGAATTAACAACATCAACAGTCTGAAAAAGCCTTCAGTGGTAGCGCAAGGGGGAAAAAAAAGAGCATTCAGGCTATTCCAAGAAAAGAAAACAAACTTTAGAAAAGCCTAAACTGGCATCTGAATTTTATTTAGGTTTAATCAAAAGTGAAAATGCTAAATGACGACAGGTGTGTGCTGAGGATGAGTTTGAACGCGATTGGTTAATTCTGAACACACACCCAGTTTTAAAAGGTTGTGCATATTTATGTTAACAACTTAATTGTTACTTTATCTCTTGAAAAGAAAAAAAAAAACATTGCATTGTGCCTTGTTCCCATTTTTAAATTGCACACCAAAAAAAGAAAATAAAATGGGGTGTATAAACTTTGAATTGTATCATTTACATATTTACTGCATCTGTGGAAGTCGAAATTCAATGCAGGGAATAAATGTTATGTCCTTAGGAGGAATAACCATTTTAACAGACTTTTTTTTTCCCTATCAGTAAATGCTACCCTGAAACAAACTGTGCATGGATTCTACTTGATCTTTCATTTATTTTTATGTTTTTATCCAGTTTTTATGTAGTCTACACATCTACATTAAAATGTAGATCATTTTGTGTCACTGTATTTTTTTTGCCCCTCAAATAGTACATGCTGTTTGCAAAAGACTGTGATGGCCGATGCAGACCTATAAAAATGCTCCATATGGAATATAGGAATAAATAGCAAATACTGTAGTAGTAGTAAATAGCCTCATATTGTACTAGAGTCCACACCAACAATTTAAATAGTTTTATTTCACCATTTTTCATTTTCAGCACATCTTTTCTCATTTGCTTGAAATTCACATATGCGACAATATGATGAGCAAGAGGACTTCAGTGTGTGTGCTGACACACACAGCACACCTCACACACCTCCACTCGCTTATATTCCACACACTCTTCATGAGCTGAGAGCTGCCACCTGTGCAGGGACATGGAAATTCAAAACTAAACAAAAAATAAGCTTTAAAGCACTCGTGTACACGTTTGTTTTTTTTTTGCTTGTGGCTTCATGTGTTTGGGTACAGAGGAAAAAAAAAGTGCAAAAATCAAACACGGACAAGTTGAAGAGAGCTGTGAGTGAGTAGGGAGACAACAGTGCTACATTATACAGTAGCTCTTCAGAATTTGGGTTCAGTTTCACCGGAAGTCTTGAAAATTGTTCTCAATCACTAAAATTAGGTTAACCTGTTAGGTTACAACAATTGGCCTTTAATAATGGCCTTTAATAAATCGCTTGATATATGCAATGCCAGCTCAGTGTGCCCACCCTTCAAATGTAAAAATATGTATGCAAAAAACACTGTATGGTGCACTGTATGGAAATCGGGATGTGGAGGGCTTAACATCAAATCCACAAATCTCAGGTAACACCAAAACGGTTGCGCATTTGGGCTGCAGATGCTGAAGATTTTTTTCGGTAATCGTAAATCCTAACAAAAAATTTCAAATCAAATATCGAGTATTTGGTTAAAAATAAATAAACACAGAAGACCAAATAGCACCTTTCCACTGAATTCTGAATGACCAACTTTTACACATTTATCATCTTTTTTTTTTTTTTTTTTACTTTGGACTGTGCTTACTGTGCTACTTTCACCTGTAGAAACATTTCAGTGTGGACAAATCATTCTCCATATACAACAGCACATTTGAGTCAGCGCGTTTTGTGAAAAAGTGATCCGTAGGAATGGCAACAATGACAGGAAGTCAGATGCTAAGCCATTTACGTCTATTACAGCAGCCTATATGGAGCATGTGAGCGCTGGCTAATTTTTGCAAGACGCAACTATAAGGAAGCATGAGCCACTGGGTGAAAACAGTATGTCAATGTAATTAAGCTGTTTTTTAGCGCCCTGAATTGGCAATTGAATGTAATTTCTAAACAACGTTGTATTGTTTGTGTCGGAGTTGGGAGCAAGCTCTTCACCTCGTTTAAAACTCAGCATTTGCATGAGACAAAAGCGGAACCAAAACCAGCTTGGTTTCAACCAAAGGTGCCTATCAAGTGTGCTAGAATTCATTATTTTTGTGAAATAATCCACACTCGTTCCCTTGTAATGCAGGATTCTATTTTGGTTTAAAAGATGGACAAGTATGGGCTGCCATACACTCTTCAAAACGTGCATATGGTTTAAAATGAGACAATTTCAGAGATCTTAAACAAATCCTAAGGTTGTGGTGGATTGTCTTCCTTTTTGCACCAATTAAAAAAAAACACAAAGAATGGAAAATACAAAATACACATTGATAGAACAATCAAAATATAATTAACACAGTTGCTCAAAATAACAATTTAGGAACATAAAAAACTAAAAAAAGAAACCATCCATTTCAGTGTGCTTCTCCTGTGAGACTGTTTAGTCATGCGCCTCTTTGGAAGCATCATTACAGCCCTCACTCAAAGCCTTCCCATGAGATCAACAGTGACATACATCAGTCTGATTTTCACTTTTTGCTGTTCAAGTACATTCTTAGTCCCTCTTATGAAAGAACATATATGGACAACAAGGCAGCCAATGGGGTTCATGCTGACAAATTTGCCCTTGGCTGTACAGTAGTGTTGGTTCCTCACAATATGAGGATGCCATGAATTTCTTTTTTTCAGTGATTAAGCAGATGAAAAAATGTCTTGAAGAGTGATTTCACAACTTTCTTGTCACATGTTTAAAAATGCATCACACTTTACCGCATGGGCTCTACTCTTTTTTTTTTTTTTTAATGGTTGCAAGAATGTAAACAGGAAGAAGGTGGGTTGGATGGAGTCTCACAAGTAAAACCCAGGGGATCACAAGATTGCAATTTGAAGACGAAGGGACAAAATGTTTGAAGACAGACGCGACATTGACAACCACACAACATATTTTTACCCTACGTATTCGAGTGGTTTCGGGCCTGTGAGTCACAGTAAGGCACAGTGCTCTGCTAATGGTTAACGATGAAAATTCTGAGGACAGACAGCAAACACAAATAAAATATAAATATAAATAAAAACAGACATTTAGGATTTCCCAGTTTTACCTACTCGAACCGAATTCCTTTGGATTTTTTTTTCGGCTCTATTGAAGGTGCTCATACATGTCTTTTTCGTCACTTAAATCATCACACAGAGACGGATCAGTCGACCAAAACAACTGCATTGCCCAAGTCAGTTATGCACAAAGGAATGTAAGGACCACACTCAAAATATGAAAATAAGTTGTTGTGTAAATGTGTTGTAATGTTACGACAATTAAAGCGACATTATTGAACTCTTTTGATGAAACATCAACTTGCAGCTAGTTCCGTACTTCTTCTTTGATTCTTTTTTCAGCAGCAGGGAGAGGCGTTCTTGGGAGATGTGGATTATCTCATTATTATATGAAGAAAACATGGTGGGATTATTTGTTAGACAAAAAATTGTTAATTAAAAAAAAAAAAGGTTTGTAATTGCGATTCTTTAAAACTTCTTTTGTCCAGATAACAGCTTTGGACATCTTGGTATTTTCTCAGTTCTATGATCATTTTAGAGCTGTGCATTATCAATTAAGCGTTAATGGCTTGAATTTCTTCACCCTGTACTGTGTTTGAGACCATTTTAACTCATTCACTGCCAATGATAGCTATAGCTGTCCATATATATATATATATATATATATATATAAAAAGATATACATTGATATATATATGAATGACTTGCAGTAAATGACTGATTTAATCTGCCATTTTACGGCACGTCAAAGATCCAATTTCTACAAGGCTGTGGGGTAAATGAATACACTTAAAGGTGTTTTCACCTTTTGGCTGGTAACATAACTGAGAATATTTGTAAGCATGTTAATTTGTATTAATATAATAGCAACCTTATCGCAAAAAAAAAAGCCCTAAAGGTAATTACCGTATTTTTCGGACCGTAAAATGCAACTTTTTTCTCATGATTTGAGACCTGCGACTTATAGTCCGGTGCGGCTTTTTTTTTTTTTTTTGCTAGCCACCAGCAGACAAACCCACTGGTAAAACAAATGTGTGTATATGTTCAAGGTATCAATTTAAGGGAAAACTATGAAATGGAACTGAAAAGATGTTACTCAATGGCTATGGGAAAAAGTTTTAAAACCTATTATTAAAAATATGAAAAAAATTTTTTTAAATTGAATAGGTTCCTGTATACATGTTTGTAACATGTACATTTGATATATATGAATTATGTGCAATGTGTTTATATGTTCACTAAAATAATAATTTAAACAAAGGGAGACAGAAGAAGACGATATCGATTATTGATTTTGAACTGTTACTTAACTCTGCAGTATTCTGTCTGTGTTATGTTGAAAATATGTATACATTTGTCCATTTTATATAAGTATGTAAGTGCTAAACATGCATGTTCAGTCTGTTGAAGATGGGATGTATCTGTAAGCAGACAATTTTAAAAAGTTTTTAAAAAATAAATTAAAAAAAAAACAACTTCCATGGACCATCTATGCACAAATATCTGATGTTATGACCTGCAGCTTATAGTCCAGTGTGGCTTATCCGTGATAAAAATTATTATTTTTTGCTTAATTTTTGATTCAGCGGCTTTTATACTGTTGCGGCTTATTGTCTGGAAAATACGGTATTTGTTCCTTGTAATTACAACATGTTTATTGAGTTCATTGGATTATGAAGCATTCATCCTCATTATTTTTGTTTTCAGTGTATCTCCATGATTCCTTTTTATCTATGGGAAAAAAGTACTTCGTGCAGCGCAACTCCGCCTAAAAATAAAGCTTGAGGTGTCAAACAAAAAGGTTTTCATGGCTATGACAAAAATAAATAACTTTCATTGTCATTAATTACGCAAACAAAAAAAAATATTTGGTGCAACGTATTTGAATAGAAAGCCTGGATACATGTCAGCTTCAGTGGGGTGTTTTATGGCTATTGCACTCCACTCAGCCTTCAACCCTTGATGTCTTTTCCACATGTTGTCTGGTGTTGGCCAAAGTTGAAAATGTACAAAGTGCGCTACAATAGCTTTGTTGGCGCCTCTTGACAAAAAAAAAAAAAAAACAAGAAAACAGACAGCTTCACTCGGTCACAGTCCTTCTCAGCATCCGTCAAGTTCTTTGTACTTTTTGGGCGGTCCCGGACAGCTTCCAGCAAAAACAGGCTTTCATGATCCAGTACAGACTCAGTGTGGTTCTGATGGTTGGTTTCAAGACACCAGAGATATCTGGTTACTGGGTTTATGTTGCTGTGTGTGTGTTTTAACTGAGGTAGCCTGAGGGGTTGCCAGGGAGACTTGAGCAAGGATGAAGGGAGCGCTGCTGTGTGTGTTGTAGCGATCCAAAAAGGGCTCTGGGGATGTGGGAATGTGTGTGGCTATTTCATTTCCTTCTTGATCGCAAATAATCTCTTCATTTTTGTATCCATTTGTGTGTGAGCGTGTGTATACATACACGTGGAGATGTGGTTATCACAATTTATGTTTCCCTGAACGTATGGAGAGGTACAGCTCCTCGTCCAGCTGCACGTAGCGCCCTCTGCTGGAATCCAGGAAGTACAGACTGTCTGATACCACTCTGGGGTCAAATCCCTCTCGTCGAAGCTCTGTTTTCTGGAACTTAAACGTTCCTGGGATGACAGGAAATGCATTTTAAAAAGTCAATACGAATCCACAAAAATGAGGATACATCATAAAGTATACAGAAAAAAGATGTCTTTTAATTTTAGACTGTAACCCGATACCTTTCAACTCCAAGTCAAACGTGCTAACCACGAAAACCACGAGAGCGAGCAAAGATTAAGTGCGAGGATTAATATTTCTTCCTATTTCGTTTGGAAGGCGTACTGTAAATCAGTTGAGGGCAGAGGCAACTTACAGTGTTACTTTTGTGTTTTATTTTCCTTATTTTTCATATATTGACAAGTCATTTCACTATTTGATTATGTTTTAGCAGATAAAAATGACGTCACATGACACTGTACATTTTAATTCAATTGTACTTGGTATCTGGTCTGCATTGGCCACTACAGTCTCCCAAAAGGGAAAGTCCAGGCAAACATTTATTTTTTTCTACAATAATATTTTCTATGCCGTATCAAAAGTCGTTTTCTGATTAATGTTGTTTGCGCAATTAGAATTAAGGAACAAAATCCACCCATTTCACAAACGATTTGCCACTTGTTTTCATCTGAAAAGGACACCGCAGTTGCTCAGGAATCAGGCTTGTAAATGTCACATTAAGTGAGCAATGGTAATGGCTTTCATTTTCAGGCAAATGCAGATTGGAACGTTAGGATTAAAAAAAAAGTTAATAGTTAATAAATTACTCTGTACTTTTATAAAGTAACTGAGTTAGTAACTAATTACTTCAAAATAAAAGAAATTTGCTATGAGGCACAGTAACTACTGTATTTCCATTACTTAAAAAAAATGTTCATGCTTGATATCAAATCAGGATTTTTTTTTTTTTTTTTGGAGCATTTTACACATTAGCTATGAGAAGAGAGGCCATGTTTGCTACAGCTACCGACAATGGTAAATGCAGTATCTGCAGCATCTCCTGCTGTCTGTAATAACAAACAGTCTAAATCTTACACACTATCCCTTTAAGGGCAAATCTGAGCAATAAAAGCATCTTGAGTTGAGTTTAATAAACATGGGGAATTAGTGGCATGAAAACAGCCATCCATGCAGTGCCACCCTCATCTTTCTATTTCCAGAGTGACTCCCACCACACTGGCAATGCAAGGTTGCATCTGCGTTGTGACGATTTTTGAAAATTTGAGAGCAAGAGAAAGGCTGTGGGATGCTTCTTTATGCGTTCAGCCTCGTAGGCAAAAAAAGTTTGTATTGTTATTTCAGGAAAATAATATTTCTAAACGGTCCATCTGTATGACTTCTTTCTTTGCAAGTAATTGAAGCCAATATATCATCTCCAGACGGCAGGGTGGAAGACTGCTTAGCTTGCTCGCCTCACGGTTCAGAGGTCGTGAATTCGATTCCGGCTTTTCTGTGTTGGGTTTGCAGGTTCTTCCCAAACCCTTCTGTGGGTACTCCAGTTTCCTCCCACATTCCCCAAAACATGCATGGTGGGTATATTGGACACTCCAAATTGCCCTTAGGTGTTATTGAGAGTGTGAATGATTGTTTGGCTTGATGCGTCCTGCAATGGGCTGGTAACCAGTTTTTAGGTGTACCCCGCCCGCTGGCCGAGATAGCTGGGATAGGCTCCAGCGCCCCCGCAACCTCGCGAGAATAAGCGCTCAAGATACTGGATGGGTGGTTGGATGGATATAATCTCACAAGTGAGAGTGCATTTACCAGTCTTGTTGACTTCAGGAAGAAAGCGGAGGAAGACCGGCCTGGCGTACGGAGGAAGAGCCTTTTCCAGATCCTTCACAAACTTCTCCAGGTCAGAGGAGTGATTTGGATCAGCAATGGCAGCCATCCCGGCCTTTCCTTCAGCGCCTACAAAAAAGCAGAGCATTGTTCCTGGGAACCACTGGCGTTGACTGTAGTATTAGCTGGATTTATATAATGTGTGCAATGATGGCTAAATGAGTTAAGACTGTTGAACTATTCTTTCAGTGTCTTACTCGCCAATGGTGGAACTCCAAGCTGTTAAAAAAAAAGTACAGCTTTTTCTAACTTAGCTTATAGCATACTTGAGGGATACATATATTCCTGGTGCCCTCACACTGGTCAAATTTGGTGTTTTTTTTTTTTTTATTCCAGCCAACACTTTTTAGTAAATATTTTGAGGATTTGATATTTCACCAAATTTGAAGAATCAAAGGCAATTCATATCAAAATTACATTTGAAAAACACACACGTCTGTCCAAATTCATTAATCAACAAGTAATCAATTGTCAAATTAATCGACGGCTACTTTAACAACTGAGTAACAATTTAGAGCTATTGTGCAAATTGCCCATTTCGGCCTTTCAAGCTGTAATTATTCCCCCATTTCCGTGGTCTTTGATGAAAGCAGACTAATGTTATTGTGTTTAGTCAAAATGAGAAATGATCTTCTTTAAAAACAATGACCGAACCATTAAGAATTCTTTTCAAAAAGTTTGGTGAGTACAACATGAATCTCTCTCATGCAGCATTGCTTAGTTGTGGCTTAGTTTTGTCTTTTTTTTTTTCCTTTTACACTAAACAATACTAAATACTGAGTAACTGGTTAATAAACAGTAATAGGGGAGGATGGTTCTGCAATACATTTTATCCAATCACAAGATTAACTGATGAAATCGATAGAATCAATAGAATATCCATCCATCCACCCGTTTTCTATAGCCGCTTATTCTCACTAGGGTCGCGGGCTGGCTGGTGCCTATCTCAGCTGACTTCGGGGATATCATTATTGGGCATTATTATTCTTTAGAGCTAGTTTTTGGGCTGTGGAAGCAATCGTTTTTTAACCTGTTGTGTGAACTCGTATGAACAAATGAACCATCTTCTTTCTCATCAACTAATAGACAAGAAGAGGGTATACAAAATGTATGAGTAGTGAACATTTTACCAGGTACTTCAACCCCGTAGACGACGACGTCTTTCATATCGAGCAGCCTGCTGAGGGTCCCTTCCACCTCAGTGGTGGAGACGTTCTCTCCTTTCCAGCGGAACGTGTCTCCTGTCCTGTCTTTGAAGTACATGTGGCCGCACTCATCCATGATTAACACGTCACCTGGTGAGGGGAGGAAACATTAAATATGCAATACTGGACATGTATGGTATACTACAGTACACTACACACTTACCAGATAGATATGCGCTGTCTCCTTTCTTAAAGACACTATGAGCAATCTTCTTGCTGGTTGCTGATTGATTGACATAACCATCAAATCTGCGTAGAGGGTCATTCTGAATGATCCTGCCCACTAGTTGACCAGGCTCGCCTAAACAGGTGAACATTTGGAAAGTCAGGACCAAGCAAGGCGCAACTTTCATACACCCACATCCAGAAATAGCAAAGCCACCCACCGGGTTTACAGGGGATGCAGACACCGTCGGGCCCTCGGATAAGCTCCATGGTCTCTTCATCTACCCTCACTAGTCGGATGGGGTAGATGAAGGGTAGGATTTGACTGTTGAAGCCGCACGCTCCCACCTGCAGGACATTAGAACATCAAATGGTGAGGAAATTCTTTAAAAGGTGCAAAACCTGTTTTCCTCATTCTAAGAATAATAGCTAGATGAAATGACGTCTTGAACAGAGCCCCTACGGGGACTTGAGAGAAAACAAAGGGTTAATTGGGTAATTTTAGCAGCATTCCAAATTCTGTGTCGATGTAAGACTTGTCCTAATAATAAAGACATTTTAAATTGGATAGCCTTAGTCAGAGAATTTTTCTCGATATTTTGACTTTGGATCTATAAAAAGTCTTTTCAGGTTTATTTAATTTTCAACTTCTCATTTCACACAAGGTTCAGGGACTCCGTATCAAACAGCGTTGACTTGGCAAGAACTGATTTGATGTTTTAACTTCTGATATTCATCCAGCAGGAAAGCTACAACTTTTCAACCCTTAATGTTTTCTTTAGTGAATTCAGAGAAATCCGTCTAGTCACTGCCCTCGAGGGCATTAAATACTCCAGACTCTAGTGTATTTAATGCCCTCAAGGCTGGGGGAAAAAAAAAACACCTGAAGTGGTATTCATAGCCTTTAAGAAGGTATTTGACTTATCCAATGAGATAACATTCAGATCAGTCTTTTATTTGCATATACAAATGCCTAACAGCTCACTTTACTGGATTCTAGAATGCAAATTTGAGCTTTCAAAATGAATTGCTCAAGATATAAATTTTCAAATAAAACATTGCTTATTGTATTTTAAAAATCCAGTAATAGTTTAGAGACCTTGTTTAACCTAAAATGGTCCAAATCTTCTGGTTTCACCTGCCAGAAAATATTCTATGATTTCTGTAGTCTTTCTTGAAAGCAGCCTGATGATATCTTGTGTTTAATCATAAGACAAACATCTGATTGTACTTTGGAAAACTATGACTGAACCAGTGACTAATTCAGTTTCAAATGGTCTGTATAACATCAATTGCTCGTGTGGCATTACTTAATTTTTTTTTTTTTTTTCACTAAATAATACTAAATATACAGTTGAATAAATGTTTGGCAACACACTTTAATGCAAAATAGAATTATCCAATTTTTCAATTAATCAATTACAAAATCAATAGCATAATTGATTCCATAAATATTCAATAGTGACAGTCCAAGTGTAAATACAATAATATCTGTCCTTTTCCTGTTTGCTATAGCCCATTTTAGAAGGTGTTTTCACATATATTGCTTCCCAAATAAACACCCTGCCCACAAAAATGAAACAGGGTTGATACCATCAGAACAAGACCTTCAGGTCCATCTGAATGAGAATATTTCTGATCCAATTATTTTTTCAGTTGTTTATCAAAGCTATTTTTCTGGTCCATCATTCAGACATGATATCGTTTCAATTCATAATTCGAACTATTCATGTATACGAAACATGCTACATTTTGTCCATCTGGACAGCCGGGGTCCAAAAGTGACACATCCATTCCCCACATGTCAAATGGTGAAGTTACTTGCGCGTCTCGTGCCCTACCTTGTTGTCAAAGTTTCCTAGGCTGCAGTTGCATTCAGTTGCTCCGTAGAATTCTGCTATTTGTGGAATATTGTAGCGCGTCATGAATTCCTCCCATATGGATTGACGCAGGCCGTTACCGAGCGCCATGCGCACTCGATGCTGTCTTTCTGAGTCCCGAACTGGCTGGTTCAACAGGTAGCGGCAAATCTCACCTATGTACTGCACAATCTGATGGAAAAGGACGAGGTGAGAAGTCAAGTGTGCAAGACGATGACTAACATTACGAAGATAGAAAAAAAATCATTTGTGTGCTTGCTTACTGTGCAGTTGTACTTGACGCAATCATCCCAGAAACGGGAGGCAGAAAACTTCTTCCTGATGACGACACTCATGCCGTGGATTATACACTGGCCCACTCCCACAATGTTACCTGGCAACAAATTTGCATTATTTGACACGTTTGCAAACATTGGACGCACAACAGAACAAATAATCGCGTTGAAAGGCGTTACCACAATAGTGATATGTTCAGCTTATGCTTTAAAATGGTTTCACCTGAATTTAAAAGAAACGAGAGGAACTACTCCCATTAAAAGGGAAGCAAGTCGGCTATGGTTACACCCACAACGGCACAAATTGAAAAAAAAAAAAGATACAGTAGTAGTAGTATCGTGATTCTTTGCAATTGAAAGATTCCCACCCCAGTATGAACTGTATATATAAAAATATTATTTATATTATATCCTCACTACGATATGTATTAATAGGTTTGTATTATGTATATAATGTGTATAATGTATGTATTAATAGGTTTGTGTTTTTTTTGTCTTTGTTTTCTTACATTTTCCCGTCAAAAAGTTAAGTGCCCCACAAACTCTAGTTTACTACTACTACTACAGTAGTTTGTTTACCTGCAGAGTGGTAGAGAGGAAGGCAGTCATACAAGACGTCATTTGGTGTCATCCTAAAGCCGTAATAGACAAGAGCAGCCATGCGGTAATACCTTTGACCAGAGAAAGACCAAGTCGAGTCAAAACTGTGTTTGGTACAACACTCTTAGTGCGTCACACATAAAAAGCCACATTGGTTTGGATTTTACAGCACTATCTTAGCGGCATATTTGTTTTCTACCTGCTGTGCACAACAATGGCCGCTTTAGGCATCCCGGTGGTTCCTGATGTGTAGATGTAGAAGAGGCGATCTGGAAAAGGAAAAGTGAGATCAGAGGGGTTATTTTTTTTCGCATGAATAGGCTTACATGTTTTGTTTTTTTTTGTATGTGAGAGATACTACATAATAGGCATCACAATGTAATTTAATGTTTTAATGCTAGTCTTGTCCTAGGTTTTCAAGTACAGTACTCTGGCTGAAAAATTCTACAGATACAAGTTGCATGGTAAAGTTCCTGTAAAATGAAAATATCTTCTAAATTAGACATACAGTAACACAGCAAGTCTTTTAACTGGAAATTCTGAATCATTCAAAATAATTCAGCATAAAGGGGCTCAAGTTCAAGCAACTTTTATGCCTATTATAGAGTGAATACATGCCACAAAAATATATTCAATATTGAATATTAGGGCCCGACTGATTCATTAACCCATTCTGGCCCTTCAAAAATCGTACATAAATAATTGGACGAATGACCGAGATGTGCCGTTCATTTTTACTTTTGACCTGTGTTTACAGCAACATAAAATAAAAACAATTAAGCATAAAGGGGCTCGAGTTCTAGCAAGTGTCATTAAGAAAAAAAAAAAAAGCAACTGTGATTTTTTTTTTTACAAGCAATGATTCGGTGAGCAATGCAAGTAACTTGTGGAAAGAATGGACCTAGATGTCACTACTTTACACAAAACCTAGCATCACAGTTAGTTAAAACATAAAATAAAATACACAATGCAACATAAATTAACAATAAATGTGTTAAATAGGACACCCATTAACTACTGGTAAAACAAATAATGTGACAAGAAAAAATATGACAAGAATTATGTCCTTATAACTTCAGTGTTGCCATGCATAGCCTCTTATGAAGTGTAAGGGAAAAGCTTTTTTTTTTTTTTTGAACAATGTATTTACTGTTGATCCTTGCAAATAGCGGGCCAGGCTGCCCATGAATAGTAAAAATCTGCATATAAATGACACCTATTGAAATACATAAAGACTAAACAAATGCTATTTCATCCATGAAAATTTTGAACATGAATTGGTTGATTAATTGTTAGTCTGTACTTTTTTTCTGCCAAAAATCTAAATTTGTCCTGGACTGCTTGGGCCAGCGTCAGTGAACTTTGAGTGGCCCAACAGTCATGTGTCCAGATGAACATATTTTCCACCATTTTGCAACCACTTAACCAAGTTAAATCAGTTGATTACAAATTCAATCATTACTTGAGGCAACAGTTATATTGGAAAAAAAAGTTTTGTCTATTCAAAGCTGCCCCAAGACCAAAAACACGCCACATATATTTATATTTGCAAAACACTCTGATCAAACCCTCAAGTGACGGATCCAAACTTTCACCTCTATTCTATTGGGCCAACCATTATGTGCCAAGTATGAACATGGGCGAAGGTCATATGTTTTATTGCCACTGCAATAGCATTGTTGTCATCACTGATTACACAAGGGGAGTTTAAGAGGGCAGATGAGGAGTATGTGAGTAATACATTGATTATATTCTTTATTCATATAATTTAGGTAGAACTTTAACCTAAGTCTCCTTTGGATTAAAAAAAAAACATAATTAGTCACAAAAGAAAGCATAATATTAGCATAATATTATTTATATTTATATTTAATAATTTTTCTCCCTGCCCTGGATGATAAGAGTTGCTATGTTTTTTTTCTTCCTGCTAGATGTGTTATGTAAAATAGGGACTATTTTATATAAGTAATTTAAAATTCATTGCGTGCCTTTGGTTATAATTCAACTGCAGAAGCAGTTTGTCACATTGCGTGGACCAGTGGTTCTCAAATGGGGGTATAAGTACCCCTGGGGGTACTTGAAGAAACTCCTGGGGGTACTCAAGATTTTGAATCAAACAAACAAGAAAAAAAAAATCATGTACAAATTATTATTGAATTAATTAAATATTTCAGGGAAAATATAAGTTCATAAAACAATTTTTATGTTCGGTAGGATATTCAATTTCATTATTTAAAAAAAAAAAAGGAAATTCTCCCCCACGCTAGAATGGTTTGACCCAACTTGTAACTGCCTCCTCTCGTTACCTGTCAAGTTAATTATTTATTTTTGTGAACAGATCTCGACTGTGATCACAAAATGACAAAGTTGAATATTTTTTGTGGACAAATATTTTACAGTTATTACTTTTTGAGAACAGATCTGACACCTCGTTGATTAATATTTGTGGGCATTTTTTTATTAATAATTTAGGTAATGATTTATTTTTGTGCAGAGATCTCTACTGTTATCCCAAAAGAGGACGCTTGATGTTTATTATTTTTCTGTGGACAAATATTTATTTATAATTATTTCTTTTAGAGAACAGGCCTGACACTATATTGATTAAATATGACTAAAGTGATCTCTTTCTGATTACACACCTCTTCTATGATCCAATAGAGAAAACTATTTGTAAATTATTTTTTTTGTGGACCAATACAAATGACGTTTGAAAGGTTCTATAGTCAATAAATCATAAACCGATGGCATTTTAAGTTTGTTTTTTGTTTTTACTCCATGTTTTGCACTGGTTAAGGGGTACTTGGCTGAAAAGACATTTTGCAAGGGGCATATCACTGCAAAAAAGGTTGAGAACCACTGTCTTAGACTGTCTAGTTACATGTATTTACAAATGCTATGTAATTGTAACAACGCAAGGTCTATGGCTAGTGTAGATAATTTTAGCGTCCACAGACTGTATGTGTGCATTATCAGAAGCTAATGCTAATACGCTAATCTGCAGCTCTCCTTTTGGTTTTGACATGATAGGTGAGAAAAATGAGAGAAATTAGCCCAGAATAGCCGGAAAACACAAATTTGGTATGAAGGCAGTATTATGTAAAAAATCTGAATTGTCTCTTGCTAACAGACAACATTTTTGTAAATAGCTATCAACAAAAACTCTACTTATTTCACTTTTTCATTTTTATTTATTTATTTTTTTTAGTCAATCTTCAATTGTATGTCACCTTTCAAACTTTGTAACGATAGTTGGAGCTGCTGTGGAAGATTTCCCAGAAGTGTCAGTCTCACCTGTGAAGCAGCGTTGTGGTCGACTGGGCAGGTGGGAAGGAGCAGCGGCCAGCAGCGGCTCGAGCCACTCGGTACCCAGCGGTACCCTTTTGGGGTCCCAGTCTCCGGAGCACAACAACTGCACTCTTTTCCCCATTGAAATGTGGATCTCGGAAACAGCTGGAGGACACAAGGCACGTTTAATATCTTACTCGAGGAACCCAATATTTATTTAGTAGCTCAATCACGTGCAGCAAGATCTTCCTTCCTTCCTTCCTTCCTTGGCTTGAGCGTTCTTTACAATTACCTTTTAAAATACATCCAAACATTAAGAAACGGAATGGAGGATTCGATCCAGAAGAGTCATCTTAAATCACTCTTCAAGGATGCTGAGAATCAGCACCTTTTTCATTTTAACGTTAGGCAGTCATCCAAAAAGCACCATGACGGCACTCAAAGATTGATTTATGAGCACTTTGCAATGCTGGGCTGCAGTTTTCCCAACTCTACTACGACATCTAATGTTTAAAAGTAAAAATACTGCTGGTATGGTAATGACATTATATTTCAGATTTTTTTTTGGTTGGTGATTACGTAGTTCTGTACAGTTTCTCATGCTTAATACTCTATTAGCAATTAGAAAATAGACATTTGGTATGAAGTCAAGACTAGCATTAAACGAATACATAATTTTTTTAGGCTACTTTCAGCAGTAAAAACGTAATATTTTTGATAACTTCATTCATTTTTTCATACAATTAATACACTTAAAAACTTATTTTACCCCTTGCTGTTGCTACCTAAGCCCCAAAGTACATTTGATGTCATTTTTAGCTGACAGCAAAGGGCAAAATGTGTTTTTGAATGTATTAGAATTCAAAAAAACTATAACGACGTTAGCTCATTCAATCCAAGACATATTTTTTACATTTTTAAGAGTCCAGCCATTCAATCTGTTACTTATCTACATCTTTTTCAATGTATTTTTTAAGCTAAAGGAATGTCTAAAAATGGGTGCTACTAAATTAAGAGCTAAAGCATTTGCTTATTTAAGGTAATTAAAAACTAAATTTGATTACCGGCATATTATATATTAATCAAGTGTGTAATACATTACTTTAGTACTATAGTTTTTTTTTTTTTTTTTTTTAGATACCTGGGATTGATTGTCTGACCTCTTAAAAATATATAAAAACATGTCTTTGGGAATGAATGAGTTCATTGTAGACATAATACTAAGTTGTTACTGCTGAAAATGATTAAATTACTAAAGTAAGCCTTTAAGAAGTGCGACACATTTTTGAGAAATAATTAAAATATGCATTTTTTCTCCTAATTAATGCGTTTGTGTTTTTCATGGTCATCTTTTATTTTTAACAAATATTTTATTTTTAACACAAAAATGATAAACACATGAATTGTATTATACAATTTAAATATTACTTTAAATCATACTGAAACAAAATGTCCAATCATACTGCTTATTGTATCCACTTGGGTAAGCACAACGTCCAAGCCCCGCCCCCCAACAATTACGATTAATTAAACCATTACTCAACATGGGCTCAGGAGTACAAGGTGACAGGTTGTGTATTAGCTTACTTGCTTATTTTATCATTTGCATTTAGCCAAAGAACAAAGACATTTTACAACACCTGTATCTCTTTTAGATATTTAAACAAAACTGTAACCTGCATTTTGAGTCCAGAAAAACGTGAGTTAAGTTACGTTAAGTAAACGTTAGTTAAAAAACTAATTCGGGCAAATCTCTCATTCTTCTATACTGCACATCTCAGCCGTACACAGAAATGGACATCAATACAGTGCACATTGTGAATGGCGCCTTTAAAAAGGGATGCAGAGGCGTCTCTACTAACTTTTCTGATATGATAGATCGCAAATTCTCGTTACCATCAGTCAGCTCAGATCCAAACACCACAGCTTTGGCATCGGAAATGGTTACACAGTGCACCAAGGCCTCAAGTCTCAAGTTGAAATTGATGAGAGCGGCCTCCACCCCAATCTTGGCCATGCCAAGCCAGAGTCCCACGTACTGAGACCTGTTCTCCATGAAAATGGCCACCACATCGCCCTCCTGCGGTTGAAGACACAAAAAGATGAGTGCAATGTCAAAACCGCTGGGAGATAACAATTACAGATTTGTCTTACTTTAAAACCACGCTGGAGCAGCAGGTTGCCCACTCGGTTGGAGTACTCGTCTAACTCTCTGAAGGTCCATGTTTCGCCGGTGCCTTCGAAGATCAACGCCGTTTTATCTGCATGGCGACGCACGGTCTCAGCAAAAATGGCGGGAATAGTGTTCTTCTCTCGGAGGTGCCGTTTGACGTTCATCTTGACCCGCAACAGCACTGCTGCCGCACTGAAAAGAACGACAAGAGCTTAATTGCGATATTTGACAGTCGATGACACTTTTTAAAAGGTATCCCAATACAGAAAACGGAGGGTTGTACCATAGAGAAAGAAAACGAATGGGTAAGGTGTAACATTACAGTTTTGACTAAAATATTGCGATAACCAAATATGTAAAATTGTGAATGTTGCTTTATCCTGCACTAAATTTTATTTTCATGACTGACTACCTGCATTTAAAAAAAAAGAAAAGCTTTCCTTACAGAATTTAGTTATTAGAGCACTACAGTACCACTACTATTTCAGTGTTCATTTATATTCATGTATATACATATATACATACACACACGCACACACATATGCACACAAAAACACACAGGGTGACACAAAAAATGGGAACTTTTTAACAATCCAATAAAACCAAAACTTTGGGGTTGATGATTGAAGAAAAATATTATAACAATAGTGATAGTGAATGAAACCTTAAAACATGCCACATGCAATGCCCAATATACATAAATATATACGTAAATCCCCACAATTGACAACAACTGAAACTCAAAACATAAATTTGCATTTTGTATTTGTGTGTGTGTGCGCGCGCTTGGAAGTATTATAAAAACAATACAGTTGTGAAATGATAATGACGGTGAGATTATGTAGCACAAGAGTGACAAGTCTTACTTCCATCTCTGTTTTAAACACAAAGGTCATCTGTTACCAAGGATAGCGACGATAATGACACCTACCATAAAATGTTATGGCGCAGGTGGAAAAGGAAAGGGTCGGTTCGAGGGGCAAACTGGAAACGTTGCAGTCGATATTTCATGTACAAAGCAAAAGTGCAAAGGGCCGAATAATAGTGTAAATGAGATAGAGAAATTAGACAGTGTCCTAAACAATTACTGATACATCAGCGAGATGTATTTATTAGATAGACATAGACAATATGTATTTTTTCATATATATGTATTTTTTCCCCATCGCTGATCCCAATATTGATTACTTGTAGTCAAGTAAAAATGTATGTTAAATGTATGTTAAAATGTATTTAAAGTGACAATATGTAATATTTAGACCGGCATATATACCCAAGCTTTGTATGTTCTGCGCTATTATGCACTGAAACCAATGGCAAATTGTATTTGTATTTGCTAACACTTTTCCTCCCTAGGAGCATGCTTACAAAGTATGGTCTCTCTCTGACGCCGTACTGAGCGTGCTGCGTTTGTATAACACCAGTAAATGGACACTAAATATTCCGCCCCGCGTCTTTAAGCCTATAGGTATTGAGACTTTTCAGCTTTGCAAATGTTGATTTTTAGAAAATACATTTTAGACAAAGTATATGTTTGATGTAAAGTTCAGGGAGCTCCCACGGTACCAGTGTGTCTTAGAGGGTTAAATGAAATCTCAAACAAGTAAATAGCTCTCTATATTTATTGCTATTTATTTATTGCTGGATTATGGAATGTAGTCTGCTGCTCGGGGAAGTGAAACAGAATAAGAATTTTATTGTGTAGGACAACTATACATGACAATGAATCTATTGGATCGCCTGACTCTCTTCAATATTATTCAACTGGAAATAAAACACAAATTCAAACTGACAAAATATTAATAAAATTTCACTTTTCCTTCAAACAAAGAAGGTACTGAATATTTTCTGGGTCAGTGGAATCTCTTATAAAGTTAACTGCAAGCAGTTTTGGTCTATTATCGGCCATCAGATATTTAAAAAAAGGCCAATGCTGATGTTTATCAAAATGTCAAATTTTGGCTTCAATTATCTGCCTGGCAGATGATCGCTCTATCGGCGCTATTTACTGTGTGTACCTGAGCAAATAAGTCTACAATAACAGCCTATGTAAAAATTTACGTCGCCACACAGTTTGCAAGTGCAAACCTCTTGCTACAATCTTATTTTGTCCATTAATTTTTTGGCCTTATTCACGCATTGTATAGGTCGGATGAGCGTGACATGAGTGTCCATAATGCTGACAAATATTTACTGTATATCCACATACAAAGCGGCTTGGATCGGATTTAAAAAAAAAAAAAAAGAAACGGGGGAAAAAAATGAATTGCACAGTTCGAATTGCCTGGAAAAAAAACAATCTGATCCATGTCCTCTTGAGACCCAGCCATTTTATATGTTTTGTTGCATTTTCCATTTTTGTCCTAACAAGACACCAAGGTTAAATAAACTCCACTCAAAAACATTGGACATCATTGCCAGGATGTCCTCTGCTGAGTACAATAGAACTTTGTAGGGTAGATCTAGTTGGTCAAAAGATATAGACCTACAGTGGTCACATATTAATAGTCTGGGTCTCAGGAGGATATAACAACAGTAGAAAAAAATATTATTAGTTACTCCTATTTAAATTTTCAACTTGAATAAGTTATTCATTGATTTATTAACTTTAAGCAACAAATACATTTTACATTCCATTCAGTTGTATTTCGTTCCCTTTATTCTTTACAGAATTCCATCTGGCCATTTGAGTGCAAATTGTGGTCACATAATCTTTAATGCCTTTTGAATTTTCTATTTTTATGCTTTTTTTTCCCACATTTTAAACAATCTGCTGTGTGCTGTCTTACCCTGCCCTGCTATGACCTTTCAAATTCCATGGAATCAATAAAAGGATGATCATATGTTATCTTAAAACACCACTTAAAGCACAATAAGCACATTGCTAAATGAATAGCTCTCTGACTGTACCAAATCGAAAGTGGGCAGTATAAAAATTTCTTTCAGTTAATTACAACTGGTTAGTTCACTCTGGTTTAACCACAAAATCCTTTATTCTTTACAAACATGATTGATGACAACGGTAAATACTATCCCAGCTTTATACTGAAGCATGTTGGCTATTGGTGCCAACTTTTCAACTGCCATTTTACAACAACCAACTACGAAAAAAGCTAATCCGATCCTTTTGGGCAGCCCATGACAGAGATACTCCTCCCTCGTGACGTTTCATCTCACGCTCACAAAATTCAACAGCTTTCTCACACACATCTGAACCAACACAAGCAAAACTTACTGCAGGTCTCTGCCGATTGTTTTGACGAAAATCCGCAGGGAGCGCCATCCTCCGCTACCCAGGTAGAAGATCAGGATGGCAGGCAGGACCTGGAACCAGGGCAGGCCCGTCAGCAGCCTCAAGACGAACAGCAGGGCAGTGCAACAAGCTAAACGCAGCATTCTGCAACAACATACGCGCGGGAAAGGGTCAAGGCTGTGACAAGCATCTTGTAGCAAACACCTCAGTAGAGGAAAGGTTACATGAGAGATAACGATTCTTTATTGTGCACTATTTGAGCAAAACACACACATTCACATTCTGAAACAATGACTTGGCAGCAGTTGGTTTGAAATTTGAGTCTAGAATTTGCTCGAGAGGAATACGCCTCAGTTACACACTAACTTGAGGCTGACCTCAACTAAAGGAAAGTGGAGGACCTGCACAATCATAAAAACGGAGATAGCTTAAAAATTAGCTTATCAAATCATTGATAGGCTGATATTGGCAAGAGCTCAGGCAAGACTTTCTCTTGCTATGTCAGATGACCAGACGTGATGTCAACATTTCGTTCTGTGAATGGGACCGCTGAAGTGGCCACGCTACATGCCGACAACCAGCACAAAGAAATGCAGGCCAAATACAGACAGCCATCATTTTGCATTGACAGTGACTGGTAATTTAGAATTTTCAATCAACCTCAAATTTATGCTTTGGTATGTGGAGTTGTCAACTCCACACCTGAAGGTCACAGCTAAGGCCCAACCCTGAAACTCCTAAAAGGAAAGTCAGGTCAAATATTTTCTTTACAATGAGTCTATGCACTCAGGGGTTTAAACATTGTATTCCGCTTGATATTGAATTCATATAATATGAATTATTCAGCAAAATCCATCTATAGTGATCTATCTCACGGGGGCGGCCATTTTGCCAAACTGAAAAATAATATCACAGTTAATGACATCACAGTAAGTCAGGTACCAACCAATCATTGCTCACCTGTGTTGTGTGTTTGGTAATGTGATATTTGTAAAATTTGTAAGGTTTTAATTGGTCATTACCTGAGCAACCATGGTGTCATTTGCAGTCAACAAGTGGCAAAAAGGTTGCTCAACTTGAGGTGCATAATAATAGGGGTATTTTGTTGCCTAATGCATATTTCACAAAAGCAAATTAAATGTTACACGCAGCATAATACAGTGACTTTAGGTTGGGTTTTTTTTTTTTTTTTTTTTACACTTGTCTGTTAACAATGTTAAAATTGTTAAGGAAATATTTTATGGCGAGGACAGTCTGACCCCTGGGACAGATAATTCACACTAAGGTATTTCCAATGGGAAAACGGATTTAGAATAGTCAACTGCTAAAATGGCACCAAGCAGTGGGACAACAAACAAACTTATTCTGTATCCAAATGAATATAAGGTCATGAAAAGTCACAAAACACTAATTACAACCTGCTCTGATGAAATGTGATGGTTTACGCATCTAAAATATGAGGCTTTTTAGAAATATTAAATTGGATTTGATCTGAAATAACCTGACTAATTTTGAAAACAGCTTGTGTCCCCAGCATGCAATGTGGAAACTATGGACTTCTTCTCTGTCAGAGGCGTGTAGTGACAGTTGTGATGGTGTCCAGTAACACAGCAGGATGAAGTTAAGCTTTTATTCTGCAGTCATCCAACGACAGAAAGAAAAAGCAGCAGCATCTGTTGTAACCCCGTGAAAATGTGCATTCTTATGATATTAGTCAGGGAGATGACATAAAAAAAAAACATCCTCCTTTCTTTTCAAACACACGAACATTCAAAGTGAATAATGAGCAAAGCGAAGAGTTTCGGACAGAGCAGCTGCAGTTATTGCTGATGGTACACCAGGAAATCTAAAATGCGCGTATAAAGAAGCATCATATTGCAGTTGTGGGATGGCACCGAATGTGCCATGTGCGCTTTTACACAGGGCCCCTGGAGACCGTGTGGACGGGCAGGTCCAGCCTAGAGGTGGTGCCATGCGGTATTTAGACGCAAAGGCTACGGATGGATAGATGGATGAATGGATGGGTATATGCTTGGTGGGGCTGCGGTGAATCTTAGCAGCGTGAAAAGACACAGCGGATGTGCCGTTTGCTGCCTGAGTGGTGGAGCGGCCGAATGCGCTCTCAATCAAATGGGTTTAGCGCAATGATCGCCCAGAAGGTTGACAGAGGACAAGCGCCCCGGTCATCATCACGTCAACCTTTTGTTACACGCACACACACACAAACGCCTCTCACCTGGCCCAGTCACAGCATGTAATGATCGAATGAGGAAATCCTAGACGCGAAGCTTCCTGATCGGCTTACAGGCCAGCCTGCTGGTCGCCTCCTCTCCGCCTCGCAACACGACCACTCGAATCGGCTTGATAGCGGCGCTAAGAGACGCACGGAGACTGATACGGGCACCGGGGATCGCCCTCCCTCTTCTCGTTGTTAATCGCTCAGCGTCTCCGTTCCGATTGGCCTGGCTGAGCGTGTCGACTTTGACCCGGCAAGCATCATCCTTCCATTGTGCCGACTCGAGATATGTTTTCAAGCTTCATTGTGACTGATGAAGCCCTCGAAGTGGCGTAATTCAAATGACCTTACCGTTTGCTCAACAAGCGCCCGCCCAACGCCGGCAGCTTGTCGCGAACCCAACGCAAATGAAGGCGTGATCGACAGGGGCCTCGACCAATCGAGGTCTTGTATTTCTGTCGACGTCACGGTTGGGCGGAACGGGAGCCTGACAGGAAGGAAAATGCGGCGCGGCCTGCCTGCTTGCCTGCTTGCTTGCTTGCTGCCACCCGCCGCTGCTCTTCGATGACACGCTGCATTTGTGTGCTGTACCCGGTAGTAAAAAAGGCCCTGACGCGCAACCGAGAGGGAGTTTAAAGAGCGCAGCCAACTGCGCATGCTTTCGAATCGCTGGGCTCACTAGTGCGCATGTGCGCTTTTACAATTTGAGAAAATTCTCTTCCCTGAGTCAAAGTTGTTAAAAATCTTGAGTACCATTATTTTAAACACGTATAATAATCATTATCAAGAATTTAGATTCAATTTAATGCATTTTACAATATCCGCCACAATACACTATAATGAACAGCAAATAATCTCTACTTAGCTAATGTAAAAAAAAAAAATCCTATTTACAGCACTCTGTTAAAATGAGATTGCAAGCAATATTGTTAATTAAATTTTACTATGCTTGGCATTTTGTGAGTATTATTTAAACGAGACTCTTAATAACCCAGACGTTCTTCAAAATCAGCTTGCAGGTCACAAGTGATTAAAAAATAATCTAAGAAATGCATTAACAAAAAGTAAATGTGATGTTGTCAGTTAGGCATATTAGGTGTCGCATTGAAAACGGCTAAAACTTTTGGTAATTATGATAAAAGGTGGAATTCAATCTTTGTTTTTCTACCCACTACCTGAATCAAGTACGCACATGCACAGTAAGAAGATGACACGGTCGATGGCATGAGAAGGTTGCAGTGTCTCTCAAAACAATGATAAACTAGGCATGTTGATGTTTTTAAATAAGTGCCCGAATGAAACCAAGTTCAAGTGTACGCACGATGTCTTTTCAACTGTTTTCACCATTTTTGCAAACAGAAATATAACTTCTGGAGCCTTGTTTTTTTTTTTTCTTCTTCTTTTTTCATAGGTGCCAGAGAGTAAATTTGAAAATGCTGCACTTACTTTTCCATTTGACCAATCTCTTGTCTTTGGCCATCCCACACAAAGGGATTTTTTTTCTTTTTAGCATGGATGCAGTATTCTTAGACCTCTTGATACTCTGCCACAAGCCTTTTGTATCTAGTGCATTTTTAAAGAGTAAATATGCAATTTATTTAAACAAATCTGTCGGAAGTCGGGATGTTCAATGCCACTTTTTTCAGACCAGTATCAGTACGAGTTCTCAACACGAGAAGTCACAGAGTATTTTTGATATACAAAATGTCCCCCAAACACAACATTTAAACTAAGACCGAGCTATGCTAACAATGTATTTTCCATTAAATTTGATTAAATGACTCAATTTTCTTGTAATTTGTCATTTGTAATTCATGATTGTAAATTTCTCCAAAAAAGTGTGCAAAGCCAGTATCAACTCACATCGTGCGTACCGATACCTTGAAATAAGATCTTGTATGCGCCCAACAACAACACTTGGTTGCATTACTCGCCCATCCCCAGTCTGAAGTAAAACTAAATAAAATAAAAAATGTGCACATCTAAAACTCCATGTCAATCAGAATAATTATTTCCACAATGTAGAAAATGAACAACATGGCAGGGAAGTCATTTTTTTTTTCTTTGAGATCTGCATAATAAATGCGTCAAAATTACATTAGAGTGCATCTCACCCTTCTTTAATCAAAGTAGCTTTACTAAATAACCATACTGTAACAGAAATAATTTTGAGCTCAAATTTATATTTGTTTGAAAACTATATGAAAAAGTTTAGTGACAAAAAATATTTGATGCTATTCATGTTAATTTTAGAATAAAAAGTTGATCATTTAAATAAAAAGGTAACCATTTGTTCATTTGTTTGTTGTCTTAGTTTTGTTTTAATGAATCCTTGCATACTTGGATTAATTGTTTTCCTAAAAATGACAATTTTGCTTTTCTGATATCATTGATCAGCAAAACCGTTCCCCCCAAAAATTATTTTGAGCCCTGCCCTTCATAACATACCTGTGGTACCCCACAGGTTGCTTCCATAGAAAATCAGTTAACTGCAGTGAGAGCAATGGTAGCAAAGAAATCAAAATCGATAACCACCTCAGGTGAACTGATTTTATAATGAGTAATTTACATGAATGTTTACCTTACGCTACACTCATTTTGTGCCCTTGAACAAACTCATTCTTGTGAGATGTTCTTGCTATACCTTATCAATAGTTGCTGGTGTTTTCACCAATATCAAAGTCTAAAAGATAAAATCTAAAAGCTTGATTCAATGTTATCTTTTACAATCGGACAGACAAATCTATAGTTATTATATATAGTTATAGTTAAAAAATTAGTTATATATAGTTATTCTTTCGGTGGGTGGAAGGGGGTAGACACAGCATCACTAAAAGCCACTGAATTTCTGTGTGAAAACCCACAAACTGTTTCAAGACAGATAAGGACACACCCTACTCTGTCTTTACTCATGTCAGGCAAACCAAACTGAATCGGTGACGTAACTTACGGCGCCAGGGATCTGTACTGTCTGCACAGCTTTTTCGATTGATGCCGGAAATTAATTTGAAGCAAAGAATACATTTTTGCTTCAAACTTTGAATTGTGGGATGCATTGTGGGATGGTGTTAACTGAAATTCCTAATGAATGGTTGGTGACAGTGGTACACATAACTTAACATCTTAAATATTACTATTATTAAATAAATTATTAAGTAACTCATGCACTCTGGTTGTAATACATGTCCTAGTAAATTAAAGCGAACCGTTTGCTCAACTTTTTAAGCATGTTCCAAACTATTATTTTACTGTTAGTCCTCCAGTTCCAGTCCAAAGTGGCTGTAGAGGTCTCGTGTGGTGGTCCCGCGTAGAGCAGCTGCAAGAAATAGAAAAGCAGGAGGGGTTAAACCTCATGGCAGGGTCACCCCCTCTCTCCTTCCAAGTCCCAACACTCATCGTCTTTTTAAAACAAACTACAAAACAATGACCAGGCTCACATCTTTGGTGTTCAAAAACCTAATGACTAATTTTTAACAAAAAATGTAATTAGTATTTATCTTTTTGTATTTTTGGGTGCCTTTAAAGCATATTTGGTGTCAACATTTTGTTGTCTTTTAAATGTGCAGTACACATACATTGGTAAATGATTGTATTTGGAACAAGACAATGATGACGCTTTGTCTATGCCCCATCATGTTTTCATAGCTGAAAGCAAATGAGGCAACATACCCATGTATGCTTTATTTAGTTCATTTTCAACCTATTGTTATTCACTGGGGCGGCACGGTGGAAGACTGGTTAGCACGTTTGCGTCGCAGTCCAGAGGTCCCGAATTCAATTCCAGCTCACCCCAGCCTTCCAGTGCCGAGTTGCATGTTCAGTCTGTGCTTCTTCGAGCACTCTGGTCTCCTCCCACATTCCAAAAACATGCATGGTAGGTATGTCGGACACTCCAAATTGCCTGTCGGTGTGATTGTGAGTGTGAGTGGTTGTTTGTCTGTGTGCCCCGCGATTGGTTGGCAACCACCTACTGCCTGAAGACGGCTGGGATAGGCACCAGCAAGCTTTTGAGGACCCTATTGAGCAACAAGCGATGAAAGAAACGAGATGGATGGAGGCTCTATCCTGGAATTTGCTTGTAATTATTATGGAAGTGAAAATTTCACAACGGATTGTTTTCAGGCAAAATTATTTTTCTTGGACTTGTCCTGTTTTGTGGTTATCTTTAATCTGCAATTAGAAATAAAATACATTTTACTCAATTTACAATCAATAGAGATATCTTTTATGCGTTTGCATTTTATCTCTTTTAATGCCTACTTAAGATTAATGTGTACTTAAATATAGTAAATAATATTACTAATGTTAAATGATTCTCTTAAAATCCTAGGGATATCCACAGGGACATTTTCATCATCATCTACAGTACATCCATGTATTCTATGGTAGTAAAATATATAAATAAATAAAGGGCACCCGTCGAGATGTACAATGGCGTGGCTGACAGATGAACATGTTGCGAAACAAAGTGCCAGTTGTCTCGAGTACTGCAGAGCATCTCCTCACATCACCATTCTCTCGCGACATGCTGCCCACCCGTGTGCGCCCCCAGCGTGACGGCGTGTAGCGCGTCAAACTCCGTCGTCCAAGCGTGGGTTCTTTGTGAAAGTGTGTTTAAAATGGGAGGAAGTTTCTGCGTGTTTGTATTAGACTGAACTCATGTGTGTAAATGGTGGACAGAGGTGGTGATTGTGTCTAAGTGTTGTAAATGATGGTCATTGTGCAGAAAGGGAAATGCTACCTCTATTTACAAAGGACTCATTATTGATGTGACTGGAGTGCACTGCGAGAGAAGCAAGCTTTAACAAAAAACTGTAATGTGTCAAGATATAACTAAATAAATAAACGTGTGAAATGAAGAGAACAAGTTAAAAGGTCACCTTGTCATGAGTGTAAAAGTGGGTAAAAAGTCCTTCGCCTATGATATTGGCTGTGATTCATCCAAGCTTTCCTCACATAGGCTTAAATTAGACAAACTTCCGCATTTTCAAGCAGGCGTTTGAACCTTGTTATTTCTAAACATTTTACCACACAATCATCTGAATACAACCTTGAGTTAAGATGACTTATCTACGCATACACTGCCTCATAAAACCAGATTCAGTGAAAGGTTTACATCATCCTATTTGAGAAAAAAAGTACAACATCATTAATAATAAGAGCTATTTATTGTGGAGTGCGGGGCTAAATAAAAGCAGCACTGGAATGTTAAACACTTCACATCAGATAATACAGTATAACAGATGCAAGGGCACTATGCACTCTGGGGGGCGCCATAACTCCAGTGAGAATTCACCAGTAGTAAACCGTAATTACAATACAGTATATTAAACTGACGTGTTTCTGCAGTTCCGACTCAATTTCACGTGAAAAGGAAAGAGGAGGTAAATATTGAAGTTACTACAAACAATGAAATTATTGAAGAGGAACAGAAGGAATTCATTTGAAATCAGCATTCCAACCAAAGCAAAACAGCGGCTGACAAACTGTGCATCAACTGCCTTGTATGAAGTCTTGTGTCACCGGGCGAGATATTGTAGCTTTCTAAATGTATTATTAGGTTACTTGCACTTGGAGTGGTGTATAAAAACAAAAGGATTTCATTATTGAGTATCATAATTTGAAATAATCAAATTTTAGTTCCAGAAGAACATGTACAAATACTGTACATTATTTATTGTTAAACTAAAAAGATAAAATAAATAACTATGACAAGCTAATTTACTGTGGGGAAAATGAAACCTGAGCAAAACTAAGGCTGTTCAAAAGGTAAAACTGTGTATGTTACAACTTTCACTGATTTACATTAACATTGTCTTGTGTTTGTACATTTTTCTTTATCCTATAGCTAATGCATATGCCAATGTACTTGGTACAACCCATTGCCAGGAACTAATGTGAGGATTGAAACTCTTGAGGAAAACATGATAAACAGTCAAACTATGGTAGCATTTACAAAAAAGAAACAATAAAGATATGACTTGATTATGAAATAGAGATCAAATCTTCCATGGGCAAACAAACTTCTTTCAGGTAGGGAAGTTATCAAATTTACAATGACTTGAAAACTAACAATGAACTTGAAACAGCTAACATTAAAATGTAAAGCCAATTAGAAGGCATATAATTAATATTACTGTTAAAAAAAAAGCATACCATATACTCAGTCTATGACTGATTGGTTTACTGCTTGCTTTCTGTGGGAGTAGGGCAAATCTAATCACGTGACCCCAAAGAATTGTATGAACATGTCAAAATTACCCAAACTATCTAGTGCACAGGGAAGAAAAAAAGAGGAAGGAAAAAAGAGGAGGGAAAATAGAGAGGTGAAGTCAAATGTAAGGTCAAAATGTACAAAAATGTACACAAATTACATTAAGTCAATCATCAAACTGAATTACAAAAGCTATTAATTTCAAGGGAAACACCTGGCAGTTACAAGTTGCCGGATCAACAAACAAACACATGTTGGCCATATTATCATACATCAACATTCTTTCAAAGAAAGTACAACTTAGAGACATTGTGGGCCAGATTTCACAGAGACTAAACGTGTGTGTCACTGACAGGCTGCTCTTTAAACCACACCATCTTTCTCACTACAAAATGTAATACCAACAGCGGCCAGAGGCGGCATCAACAAACAAAGATCAAGCCAAACAAAGCACAAATGAATGAACTGTTTCACAAAATCAGTTCCAAAACATTATTTCGGGTGCGGCCCACATGGCTTGGTGCCAGTTGATCCACAGACCGGTGGTTGGAGACCTCTGTTGTACAGTACATAGGTAAGTGCTTGGGCTTCATTTGAATCCTCTGGAGGAAAACAACACTCTGGTGGCATCTACTGGCTGACTCCAGAACAACACAAATCTAAACAAATCTCTATTTTTACATAAAATATATTATACAAAGTGTACTAACTTAGTATAATATCATAGCACTTGTACTAAACTAGGGCAACCTGATTCCCATTGTGGCTGCAAAGGAAGTACCAACTCAGGACAAGATGTCTCATGTTCAATTTTTGTTGGTGCATGTTCACTACTAACATATACTGCTTAGGTCTTCAAAGGCTGGGTTGTGTTTTTTTGTCCTATTGTAATATACTGTATTGTGAAACACTGAACATTATTAGCAAACATGGTGAAAAAAGAGAAACAATACTTGATTTTGATTTTGGTCATTATTTAGATGGAAAAACTACAATCTTTGGTATTTTCTTTTAACAGACAATTTTTTTAAATTTAATTACTTGTGTCCCTAAGAAACAGGATATGCAAGGGATGTCTTTTGTGTTTTTTTTTAAATGACAATTTTTCAGTGAGGCCATGAAATGACATGAACCTTTTGGAAAATGACATTTACAGTAGATGGGTAATGATAATGCTACCAGGCTCACAAACCACTTTCAGGAAGAGTGTGTTTTTTCTTAATAGCTGTCCCAAATGTTCACAATCCCAGAGTTATGTTTGTTTTTAATGTTGCCAAAAGGTCAATTCGCCCCTCACAACTTAAAATCTCTGTTAAATACAGCTGCATATTCAAATGCAGTATTGATCTGTAATGTGTGTATATTACCATTTTTCATATTTCTATTCTATTTTCCAATATTCAGGTACTTGCATTTAGTTTTTAAATGTGTGTAATGTAATAATTTAGAGCCATTTATCAGATTCATATAAATGCCTCTGCACAAAGTACATTGTCATTTCATACCTACAGGTACATTCATCAAAGTATTGATCTGTAGTGTGTGTATATGATCATTTTTCATACCTATTCTGCCCAGGAGAGACTGTCCAACGTCCTTGATATCGTTGTACTCATGCAGCATATCAATGTGACAGTCCAGCTCCTCCACTTTGTACCCTCTGAGAAAACACAACTTTATTTTATCCATGAAGAAGAATGAAGATAAATTTAATGGGGCTTGTTTTTGAGCAGTCCCCTGAAGTAAGGTGCATGCATTATATGCACATTCAATTTTAAAGGAACTAAAGCAGCTGTGCTCACTCCAACTCCAGCAGAGTAATCTCTGCATCCAGTTGCATTCTCCTCTTTTCCAGCTCCTCCACCTCTTCTTCAGGACTCAGTGTAGAAGGGTTGGTTACTTGACCCTTTGATCCCCCACCGACCAAAAAAAAAAAAAAAGATAATAATAATGACAACAACAACAATAATAATATCATAATCCTTTGAGGTGGGAGCTTACCGGTGATTTGAAGTTGGAGTGTACTTTCTTCAAGTTTGAGAAAGGAGTTCTACAAGAACAACAGATTTTTATTTATTTATTTTATAGTTGGCATATTTATGGCTCCTAATTTAAAATATTATCAAAATAAATGACAATGACAAGTGATTGTAATGGTAATTAAATAATTTATTCGTATTAGGCAAGCATTCTTTGATGAAAACATTAAATGGCTATTTCATATTTTATCAGCGAAGAAAAGAGGATGTATTGAGAAAACGTGTTAACGATATCGTTTAAAAACACAGATGTCCGTCTCAAGGCTAACTTCATTGTGCATTCATCGAACGTCCGTAAAATTGACCTTTTCAACGGTGCTCTCTTTTGGTCATTCCCTTCTGGTGTCGAAATCGGGCTTGCTGACATATTTTGGTCCCCGATATTTTCAGACACTTGCTCTGAATTCATATTTGCTCTAACATTAAGATTCGAGTTCGCGTGCCTGCTTTAAGACGTATAAAGAGAAACAGGAAGTTTATGTCTGGCGGGCTATGGACACACTGATATTTGATTGGTTAGCAAACGTAAAAGGCGGTGCTTAGTTGATTAGTAACTACGGCAGCCGACATAAATAAAACTTCAAAATGATAAATTGCGACTATATTTGGAAAAAAGAAACATGCGCCACTGTTAAAAAAAGAGACAATCTTTATGCGATCATGCTAAAGTAAATTAGAGGTGTAAATCCAACCACCAGATGGCAACAAATGACCATTTTATTAAACCCTGACGTATATGTCTCTCTTTCTTTTGCCCCTACAGCAGCCTATCCCCAATAAGACGAATATTGCATTATCCGGGAGCGACACTTTGACTTATACTCATGTGTTAATCTTCACCCAGGCCTCTCCGGAGATCTCGAATTCCAAGGCTGCCTCGCAGACTGATTCACCACCAACAGTGCTCTAACTCTAAATCACTTGTGGTGGATTAACAAAGCAAAAGGTCAAGTGGCATATGCAACAGACACTTGCATGAGCACATATAAGACTTTTGCAACGCACATCGGAAGCTGGAGATTGTCACCACGGTTCACTGGGTAAGTGGAGGGTAAGGAAACATGGTGAAAGATTTAGCTTCTAAAACACAGAAAGAGGAAAAGCTTCACTGAGCGAGAAGGAAAGATGGAGAAAATGTGCCGCTTCTGGCAATGGAGGACATAAAATCAAGTCCATTCAGTTTTATGTCCGCAAGATTCATTGCTTATTTATCAGTATGTACAAAGACAGAGAGGGTGGGGATGAAAAATTCAGACAGGAGATATGGCCTTTTCCTCCATTTAGAAAGATCACACACACCGGCTGCTAATGGCTCATGCATGGCATCGTGTGTGTTTGTGTGTGTGTATGTGTGTGTGTGTGTGTGTGTGTGAGAGGGATGGAGAACTGAGACCTGCCCCCCTCCAGTTGAGAGAACAGTACTGAGATTAAACCAAAGTTCTGCTCCACAACATTCCCAACAAATACGTATGGCGCAGCTGTGTTTGTTTATGCTCAAGTGTACACCCACTGGACAGAACATTAGGTTCACTTTCTAAATGTAATTAGAACTATATCTGACGTTGAGAGATTGTTTTGTTTTTTTGTTTTTCGCCCCATTGCAGTTTATATAATTTAAACAGATTTTTAGCAAGTCAGGGATAAAAGCCTGGGAAAATACTTAAAATAAAACACAATGACAATAAGTTGAAAGTCATTGTAAGTGAAATCCAAAGTTACTGCAATTGTGATAAAAAAAAACATGTAGGCCTAAAGTATGTGCACTTTGTACGTTTGCAAAACGGTAGTTATAGGGAAGGCAACATGTTTTGTGTTTGTTGGCAAGCCTCATATCTATCATTTTCATAATTCATGGGCATCCCAGCTACTCTGCTGTTGCATCTAAATTCTGCTGCTGGAGAAATGGTGAACAAACGATGGGCACATGTTGATACTCAAAAAAATCTAAATGTAAGTAGCACAGCACTTTTTGCTCACTATACTGATGAATTTGCATCTAAATGGTTAATGTTTATTTACACAAGTACGACACAAACAGCATACGCAAGACGTGTAGTGTCTATAAATGATAGCAATTATTTTATCTGCATACATACAAACTGTCGAATTGCTCTTCTTTAATTCAGTGAAATGAGAGCAAAACATTTTCAAAAGATTTTTTTAAGGCTTTGGTTAGACAACTAACTGAGACAGCTGTCAGCTAAAAAGAGGAGCTCACATTGAATGTTATTGCTCGTAAAAACGCCGCTGCAACACAGCGAGTAGAAAGTACTTGTCTGGAACTGGACTGGGCGCCAATCGACTGCAACGCACATATCGACAAAAACAACTCTTCGTGCACATTACAGTGTCTACAAAATTTAGAGTCTTCAAGAGACTTAACGTGTTTTTGGAATGTTGGAGGAAAATAAAGCTAATACAAATCCATGCACCGCAGAAATCTTAAATAGAATAAATGGAACCCCTTTATACCTAACATTTCACTAAGAAAATTACCCAATTATTGCTCAAAATGGGAGTGACCTCACAGGCAATGTGACCGATCCAACCATTATCATAACCATAAATCGTAAATAAATTTGCTTGCGTGGTGAAGTCCATAGCAGCTGTGTTTGTGCATCGGGCAGTGTACACCCTGAATTGGTTGTCATACAATCACAGAGCACACAAAGACAAATACACATTCACTCTCACAAACACACCTAAGGATAAATTAGAGTGTCCAATTTACCTACCATGCACATTTCTCAAATACAAGAAAAAAACAGACTATCAAAGATATCCCACACAGGAATGGGGAGAACAGGCAAACTTCACAAAGGAATGCCCAAGCTGGAAGCAAACCCACAATCTCTGATGAAGAATCACTCTGAGAATTTAGATGAGGAAAGGAAAATCCAATGAATACAGGGAGAAAAAAATAAAAAAATAAAACCATGTTCCATAAGCCTGGAAAAAAATTGTACATGCCACATAGACGTCACCGCAAATGTTTAGCCATAAAGTACGTGTAGGAGACTGGGAGCGCTCAGGGTGTTTTTTTTTGTTGTTTTTTTTTGACGCATAAATATTTTTTGTTTTATTTTTACCCAAATGTTTTTAGATTATAGGTTATTTTAGGCTTCAAAGTTATTCACAGGTGTAAACATGAGTCCACGTTGGGTCACAAACAAACCAATTTGGGCCCTAAAGGGACCCATTTACCACTTGGAACAATTTGATCTACTTTTTTTGGGGTTGTTTTAAATTTCTAGGTTTGTTTTGTGCAGCCAAGAAAGTGGTGTTAAATTGACCCAAGTATCAGTCTTTTATATTGGAATTGATTTTTTTAAACTATTTTATCATTTGAATTGGATTAAACATTAGTCAGCACGGTAACGTAGTGGTCAACGTTCAAGAGTGAACCTGTCACCAACAAACCTGCCAATATTTTGAGAAAAAATGTGACATTCCTGTTATATCAGTGCATAAATCATGATCTAAAACCACCATCCTGCAGCTGTTTTTGAAACTAGTGTCTGATTATTGTTGTCTTCTGCTTCCTGGTCACTGTTTGTTCCTAACAAGACCACATCTGCTCCTCCTCGCTACTCACAAAGGAAACAATACAAACAAACTATATTTTGGTTTGTTTCACAGCTGTCCGCGACAAGCTGTTTATTCCGCGCGAGATATTTAAACACAGAAACCAGTGATCCGGGGAGTGTTTTGAGTTTGAAGTCAAACGGCAGACACGGCCGAGAGCTAAATGTTACCATGGGAGCCCAGTGTGGACTGTCAAAGCTCCGATCAGATCAGCAGTGATGGAAGCAAGTTTGCGCACAGCTTCAGTCAGCCCTGAGGTGAAGACGCCTGTTTGAGAAGATTGCTAGCTTTGACCAAGATGCATGAGAGTGATAATGAACCAACAGCAAGATGAGGAAATGATAACCATAACATGTATTGGATGTCATATGGTAATTTCAACTATGAGGTGACTGAGTCATAGGAGAAAGCAGACGATATATTTATATATAAAGTATAACTATCCAGGAGAGGAAATAGATGCACTTATTAGACAAGTGAGTCAGAGAAAATGAATGAGAAATAGCACAGAAGACTGTGACAGATGGAGGCGTGTGAGGAGCCTCCCTGGCACACTCATGAATAGCCGCTTTGTGATGACATTTTTTGCAACAGGCTACATTCAGACAGAAAAAAAACCTTTTATATGGTATTTTTGAATTCACATTTACTGTGAGGTAAAAATGTGCTAGAAAATTACATTTGTGTCTGGATTCATCAGCCATCATTAAATGATTGCCGATTGGACTTTGATGGAATAATTCTCACGGCTCCATAGACATCATATGTATTTTAACACGATTTTATTATCAACATCGTTTCTGTTCATCAGTTATCCATTAAAAACAAGGACATAAACATGTCAGTTGTACAGCTGGTTCATGAATAGAGTAATTCAAATACTTCTGACATAAAAGCAACACTGCATTTGAATACATATCTGTAATAATCTGAATAATAAACACAAGAATAGAGTTTGTGTCCTTCATTATGGCACCAGGTTCCCTGTGCAACCGTCTCATCCCTTCACTAACAAGGAAAACATAGCATTGTATGTGTGTGTGTGTGTCTTTGCAAGAAAGTACGTCAATCAATCCATATATAGCTTTCCCTCAAATAGGATAAACAGAGACTGAGAAAGAGAGAGAGCGAGAGAGAGAGAAAGAAAGATGATGTGCAATAGCATCCACTTAAAGAGGGAAGTGTGTCCAGTGTAGTCACGTTCACTTTCACTTCCTCTTGTTCTCAAGCCATAATTAATTCCATTCATTAAGACCGTCAAAATTCAAAAGCCATTGCATCTTAGTCCAAGCGGCAGCCCTCAAGCCAGACCGGTCAGTGGAGTGGGGATACTCCTCATCTGACATGTTGTAGGAGAAGAGAGAAATTGGCCTGTTTAATATTCAGAGAAGTGCCTTCCAAACATAATTAATCTTCAGCGTCGATGAACAAATCAAAGACAAGAGAAAGAAGAAATGTCAGAAGAGTTCACGAAGCTTCGGCATAGGGGAGAGGATAGTGGAGTCTCTTTGTTTGTTTGTTTTTTAGGAATAATCCATAATTAGGCGGTAAAACATGTCTTGTCAGTCCTGGTTGTGACAGAAACCAGTTTATGCTGTCATCCTTTAAATAAAACTATTGTATATATTCCGCATTATTGCTGCAGATTTCGCACATGAGTGACATTAAAAAAAAAACAAAAAAAAAAAACTACCTTCCCATGAGAATTTAGAAGGATTTCCTGGAGGATCTCATACAAAATGTATATATATATATATATATATATATATATATATATATATATATATATATATATATATATATATATATATATATATATATATATATATATATATATATATATATATATATATATATATATATATATATATATATATATATATATATATATATATGCGTCATTTCTAAACCAAGAAAATATATTCCTTTCCGTTGCATCTTCAGGAACATTTTCTAAATAATTAAACATGATCAGTAAAAGTGTAATATGCTTTTTGTTCATCAGCCTTCTAAAAGCCAAATACTATTCTATACTTTGTTGACATTGTTTCTTTGTTGTTGAAAGCAATAGGCTGCCTATTTTCACGGTATAATCATTACCTGAAAAAGTAGTGAACTAAGTTTCCATATACCGTTCCACTCCCTATAAAATTAATCAATGGGATATGCGCGTTAATTTGTCTCAACTATGGTTCCCTGCCTTATACTTTCACCGAAAAGTTAATTTCACTGTGAGGTTGCCAAATGTAGTTGTAGGTAAGAAAAGGTTTTCAAATATGATTTTGTGCATTCATCTGTGTTTATTTGGGTGCTTTACTAAATGAAATTACCCATATCGTTAGTTTTCCCAAAAAGTGCCAAATATTGTTCCTTCTCCTATTAAGCTACCAATTCAGAGACCATGCCCGATATGGTAAACAAATCGGGTTCCTTGAGCTATAAAATTACCAGCTTTGGTATTTTGTCCAAAATATTGCCAAATATGTCTAATTTTCTCCATAATGTTACCAAATCTGATTCCTTAATCTCAAAAGTGAAAATACCGAAAAGGTCAGTTGGCCTATAGATACACCAAGTATAATTCGTCACTCTGTCACAGCCATGGATCCTTTTTATAAAGTTACCAAATGTGATTGCATACCTTTACACAGGTACTAAATTGGGTTTCTTTCCTCTATAAAGACTTTAAATAGGGTTGCTAGTCCTAAAGAAGTTACCAAGTGTTGGTCCTTTACCCATTTAGTTCTCAAATACGGTTCCTAGCGCTGCAACATTATCAAGCAATTATTTTTTATTCTAAGATGTCACTAAAAATGGTTTGTAGTTAGCGGTTGCACTAAGAAATTGCCAAAGAGAGATCCTTGCCTTAATTAGTCACCAACTGCGGTTCCATATCTTATAAAGAGCTATAAAATGCAAAATTCTAATGATATTACTAAAACAACGATGCTGCGGTGGCAAAATAATTTTTTTATGGCAAAAATACATTTTATAATATAGTTTTGAGTGGATGAACATTTTTTGGTGCAGCGTTTTGAACGATCTTCTACTAAATTCTTGCGAGAACGTGTTGAAAGATTAAATAGATAAGACATTCACAGTCATGTGAGCGTATAACTGACAGATTTATACTACTGCTGTGGACATCCATCTACGAAGCACACTGAAAAGATTTGGGAGAAAATAAATAGAGGAATTTTATCTTCTGCGAGCCCTTTATGTCATTTTGACATCACAGCCAAAGTTAAATCTATCTGCAAAAAACAAGGCACCCCCGTCCCACAGGCGCTGAATTATGTTTCATAATCTCCATAATCTGTGCATGGAGGAGCAGACAGATCCTTCCATGGCAGGGAAACACAGCTCCTAATCATATTTTGCTTTGTTTTATTTCGTAGCAGCTATGGCAGAGAGAAAATCCCTGACCGCGATGTCATCCCGGAGAAGAGGGGCCTGACTATATAAATTACATTTTGTAATCTTTTACAAAAGCGTTATCAAGCCAAGAAGTTATATAACAACTGGAATACTTCAACGGTTAAAGTCGCAAACTCAGTGTTTTGCGTTCCAGATGTGAGTTTGTCGACCTGAACGCAGAAAATTGAGTCCTGAGAGCCAGTCGCGTGTCCAAAGCATACCACATCAGATGATACCAGGTTGGACTATAGGGATCACAATGACAATGAACACAGCCATCGGGCCGGGCTAAACATCAGTGCTGATGCTGCAGCTGCGAGTGAACATGTCCCTCATGGTGACCGAGCGGGCCAAGTGCGGCTTACGGTAGTTGGAAATGTTGACGGGGACAGGCAGTTCCATGTCTGGCTGCTGAGGGGGCGGCGGCATGCTGCGGTAGCTGACCCGCTCGCCGCCGTTCCTCAGACCATCGGCTTGGTGGTGGATCGGCGGGGGAGCAGGGGGCTGCAGGTAGAAGGGCAGCTCATAGTGGGTGCACGATGGGCAGAAGGTCTGCGAACGCGTCAGTTTCCTGGCCAGCGGTGGGGTGGGGAAGAGGGCGGGGCCATTGGGAATGGAGGAGGCGGCGGCCGTGGCCGCCACAATGTTGTGGTTGGAGTGGACCGGCGGCAGGCGCGACGTGACGGCAAAGTCCGGCTCCTCCTCCTCCGACTCGGACTCCTCCTTCTTACAGCAATAATACTGCAGACAAGAACAAGGGACAAGATGGTGTGAGAGAATAATTGGACCATTTTACATGCATACACGGGAACGAGGAGGCCAGTGTTCAAAAGAACACTAAAGAAGGAACTGAAAACGAGAGTTTTTTACGCTTTTAGCATCGTAGCAATATTACAATTTGGCAATTAAGTTTAGATGACAGTGAAGTATTTTGTAATAGAGAAAAGCTAAACTTTTATTTACTCTCTAATTTATTGTATTAGTTTTATCCGTTAAGAGCAGAGTGATTGATAGTTTGCATTCAAAGGAGTAATTTAAAACTTGTGTGGATTCCGTTGGTGTGAGAAGGTCTTGATCTCATAAAAGGTGGTCTTTTTTTAATGCCCAGTGGAACAGACATCTGGAGGCTGGGGATGTTTTAAAGCTTGGGACCCCGCCGTCTCTCAGGGAACAAAGGGAGATTCATGCAATTTGAGTCACCATGTGAATAGGTAATTGATAGGGATGAGAATCTTCGATTCAGAATCCATTTTTATTTCAAAACAATTGCCGTGTCAAAACAATTGGATTTCGATTCTGTTAAAATGATTTCCACTTCAATCCATAGATTTGCAAAGAAACATCCTACTACTTCAGTCTGCTTTGCAAGACACAGCTTTTTTTTTTTTAACATTTGTTAAGTTTTGATTTCTAAGGAATATGCCTTTTTCCACAAAAAAACAGCATGTGGACAACTGCTACTCTTTGAAGCTAGCTATAAATCAAAGCTTTTATAGTACAGAATAAGATGAAACAAAATAGTGCATCGGCATAGTAAAAAAGTGGAACAAGATGCATTGTAATTTCACGGGAAATTGCACTACCTATATATATGAAAATCTGTTGCACAAATGAAAAAGATTTATATTTCTCAGTACATTTATGATGAGGCCTGGCACTCCCGTTCCTAGAGAGCCACATCCACACATTTTTTTTTTCATGTCACTCTCCTACATCACGCCTTATTGTACTGTAAACGTAAATGTATTGAATGAGATCAAGTACTTTGATGTACAAAGATAACTAAACTTGCAAACACATATTTTATTAGTAAAAACCAACAAGGGTTCTTTTATATCCAGCCCAGAGACAACAGCTCTCAGTATTCATACACAGACTAGATTTTGAGGTCTTAAGTGCACTTGAAACAATGCGAAGCATTTGCGGCTGCTACTTGTGACTCACAAAATTTAGCTTGCAGATTAATCCCGGGCATCCTTCCAGATAATATCAGACGCCAATAAAGAGATCTCGTTAATTTGCCTGGCAATTAAAAAAATCAAAATGTGCCTTAAATAGAAAGATTATTTTCATTTACACTCAATCAATGCTACCCTTGATTATAGAAAATATTTGAAATTTTATTTCACAGTAGAGAGTGAGTGGCTTTTGTTTTGTATGTGTGATTAGGAAACCACTATCAAAATGATTCTAGGACTCTTTTTTTTTTTTTTTTTTTCCTCAAACTACTTCCCACTAGAATGACATAACAAGATGAGGTTTGTTTCATATGAAATCAGACACTGTTAAAAAGAGGATACTTACTCACTGGGAAATGAGACTGACATACAATGACAAGTGAGGGGGGAATTCGGGAAAAAAAAAAAAATCTCATGAATGATTTACCACAGGCTCAGACAGGAGAGTCACCGAAGCAGAATGGCTGATGTAATTCACAGCGCATGTTCCTTTCTTCATGCGGGTGGCGTGAAATGAAAACTATGCAAACACACTTTGTTGAGTGCAGGTATGAGTTTTAGTCCACGCTCTCCTCAACTAATCTTGGAAGTTAATTTTCCATTCTAGAGGGTCACGGCGTCCAGCTCTCTTTATAACAGCTTCATAATGTAAAATGTCTTTGGTCGGTCTGGATAATGTTTGCTTGGTGTTACTTTGGGTCAAACCGTATTTGGATGCATTTCTGCCTGTTCACTCTTGTGGTACTCGAGTTTATTGTTCAATAAAAATGTTGACATCAACATTAAGGGCGTCTTTATTGTTTTGTCCAAGAGGCCGGAGCTGGTGATCAAGAAACAAAGTAATGTCTGTTTAGGACAGGCATTGTATTACTAAAACTCAATTAGTGTCTTGTTTTGGCATTGAAATATGATTAGTGGGCGTGATGGAGATTGGTCGATTTTGTGAGTGGCAGAAATGACAAAAGGAATCTGCCTTCCTGTGCTGTACATTATTAGAACTTATTCGCTGACAGGTCGCCCTCAGGTACAATTGATGTTTAACTTCTACACCTGTTCAATGTAGTGAAATTTGTCACAATTTCATCAATAGGTTTCTTGTTTTGATATGTAAAATATTGTTGCATAGAAATCAGAAGTTGTTAGATTTTTTTGCATTAACTTTTTTAGAAGATTGGTGTAATTTGGTATTAGTGACTCACTCAGGCAAAAATGTCAACGTTGGCGGCAGTACATGAATGGTGAGTATAGATAGTATGGACAAATATATAAATTTGGAGATTTCATCTAAAATACTCTCCTTAATGTCTCTATTTTTGTTTCCAAGCAGCCAAAAGATTAAAATAGGAGTCAAAGTGCATGAAAAAATTGGGGATTAATAGTCACATTCTTGCTAACATGTTTTTATTCAACTATCTAGTTTGCGTGCCCCTGTAAAGCTGCCTCCAAATAAGCCTGCGATACCAGCACAAAATCAAACAGAAGACAGACTTGCGTACAGCTGTGTTGTTTACAGTGTTGTCATCATGAGATCTGGAAAGCAGCAAAAGTAATCCATCATCTAAACTGCTTTTTTCCACAAAATATAGTTAATCTTTAGTACCAGAATCTCTTTCTGTAACAAGTATATTTTTAGTTTTTATTCAATCTATTTAAAGTGACTTATCTCCCAAACACGAGGGTGACGCCCCTCTTCACATGCGAACATGCTCCTCCTACTGAAGGCGATTGACAGTATATTAGATATAGTGGGAAAAAAATAGGGATTTCAACCAGCAGTAACAACAATCAAACTGCTGTAACTTTATACATTTTTGAGATACCTCGATGTATTAGATATCAGCCATCCATCCATCCACTTGTCCTCACAAGTGTCAGAGGCTTGCCTATCCCAGCTGATTTTGGGCAGCTGGCCTCATTGGTTGCCAGCCAATTGCACAGCACACAGAGATAAACAACCATTCCCATTCACAATCACACCAAGGGGCAATTTGGACTGTCTAATATACCTAGCGTGCATGTTTTGGGGAATGTGGGAGGAAAACGAAGTACCTGGAAAAAAACCCACGTGGGCATGGGGAGAACACGCAAACTCCAAACAGGAGAGCCAAAGCCAGAACCGAAACCACGACTTTCCCATGTGAGGTGAATGTGCTAACCAGTCATTAGATATTATTTTTAAGGGATTTATGTGTAGGATTAGAACATGTAAAAAACTTTTTTTTTTTTTTTCAGATCTTGACACAAAGACCCTTTTGTTCACAGCTAATCACATTAGTTCATGGGTGGGCAACTTCAGCCCTCGAGGGCCGGTGTCCTGCATGTTTTCCAGTTTTCTCTCCCTAACACACCTGATTTAAACCATTAGCTCATCAACAAGCTCTGCTGGAGCTTGAGAATAATCCTAATCATTTGAATCAGGTGTGTTTGAGAGAGAAAACAGGAAAACATGCAGGACACCGGCCCCCGAGGCCTGGAATTGCCCACTCCTGCATTAGTTGGTTGTGAGTGCCATATTTTGCAAATCACATAAGTACACAGTGCATTCTTTCCTTGCTAAATCATAAAAATGTAGCCAAACGTTTGTGTAATTATTCAACCTCAACTTCCCTTTGTGCAACTAAAATGAAAACAAACTAAATTCTCCTTGATGACTGTAATACATGCACACTCACCTGCAGTCTGCAGTAACACAGTACTGCGATGATAAGGAGTAATATGACCGTAGCAAGAATTCCACCTGTGATGACCACTGTCCCGGCTGTCATTCGAATGGCTCTCCATCAACTGCCTACACAAAGCAAAGAGAAAGAAGAAAAATAGAGATGAGGCTCAGGACGCCAATAACAAGAGCGCAGAAGGCTCCCAATGGAGAGGCACCATCAAGTAGATTACACCAGCGTGTCATCTCAGCACCGCTTATTGAATTATCCAGCTGTTACAAATAAAAGTAATAGAATCATCTGGCAAGTGCTGCTCGCTGTGTCAGCTCAGACTTGAAAGTGTTTGGGGAGGAAATAAAAGTTGTTGGGGAATGCTTGATTACAAGCAGGCAAGATGATAAGCAGAAAAGAGACCCAACTGTAAAAGAGGAAAAAACAAGAGAAAAAAAAACAAGCGTGAGAGAGGGAGAGAAAGCGAGAGAGAAAAAGGAAGGTCAGGATGAGAGACAGATATGATGAGTGGAGATGAAATGAAGACAAGAGACTGAAGGGGATGCAGAGGCTGGGAGGAAGTGAAACAGGATAGAGGGAGATAAAATGCCGCGTTGGGATGCTGATAAAACACTAAAACAGTGCTATTACGGCCTGAAAACAAGACCATAAAATAAACACAACACATTATTTTTACTAGCTCTGCAATTAACCTTTAACCTTTGTATAGTATTTTGATCATTTTGGGGGGGTCATTTTCATCCATATCATTCATTCTCACAGTATTTTAGCCAATGCATGGCACACTCCTGGTTGTGTGATAACTAAGTGGCAAATTGTCATTTTTAACTGTGAGATGTTTTCACCATCGCGGTGAAATTTCAGTTTCGCTCCTATGAAGGTGCAGTAGACTACAACTATCACAACAAATAATCATAATTATCAGAAAAACACCTGTGGTATAAAAATAAATATCCCATGAAAGGGATACTATAGCTTATTTAATGATATTCACTACACATCATTATTTATTTACACATCCAATACCTTTAAAAACACTTTTTTCCAATTGCTGTCGACTGAAAATGACATCACATGTATTCCGACCAATCACAGATCAACTTGTCATCAAATGACCAAACCAGAGCCTTCAGCATGTGATTCACGTATCATTTTCAGTTGAAAAGAAGCGAAAAAAACGTGTTTTAAGGATATTAATTAACACGAATAATAATTTATCAAATTAATTTCTGCTCAAAATGGCTAAATCAGTTTAGTATCCTAAATTGGACATGACAAGACACGTTTCCATTCTGACTGCTATCCAACATTAATTGCAGCACATTGCAGTTGCAAGGCACATTCTCAGAAATCAATACAAGGTGTGACTTGCTGCTTTCTTTCAAATGGGAAAGATTGTTTGCTGGTCAAATATGAAAATGAAAAACTACTCATAGTGTGCAATAAACAAGAACAATAAAAAAAAAAAACTTGTTTCAACTACAACTCTGCTAAGGGAAAACATAGGGAATAAGATCTGAAAACATGATCCTCACTGAGCATGAAGTGTTAAAAATCCATATTTGCTAAGGAAAAAGTCGATCTTCAAGAATAGGGGTGTGTGTGGTGGGTGTGTGTGTGTCTGTGGTGGGTGGGTGGCTTACAGTGAGCTTGTTGCTAAGCTATGAGTTCATCTGCAAGCAAACATCTGCAGCTACCATAATTTCACAAGGACACACCCTCATAAAGTGGATATAAGTGAACTACACTCCTGGTTAAAATGGCAGGTGATTGCCTATAAGTCAGTCCAACATTTTAAAAATCTTTATAGAGTAAAAATAAATGATATAATGTGGTTTCACAAGTGTTTGAAAAGTGTTTGCTTCGATTTTCAAAGAAGCAAAAAATGTAAAAACACATTAAAATTCATCTTTTTAGGAAGGCAGACATAATTTTAGAAGCCACTATTAAGTGGCACAAATGTTATAAAAGGGTGAGGGGTTTATTTTTATTTAAGATTAATATTTGAGGGATGAAGTTGTGCAAGTTATAAGGCACCGTATGGTGGATACATTTTTACTCAATTTATCTGTGTCAATTTAAAAGTCACAAGCAGCTGCCATTAATACAGGGGTTTGTCGACTTTTTATATCCACTTTGGATGCAAACAGGCAAAGTTCATCAACATACTGTACGGTATATTTTTAGCTAACTGTGCATACACAGTTTGCATTGATTTTACTGCCTTGTATTGTATATTCCTCTCCATACTGCTCTATAACAAGGCTCAGGCCACGAAGCAATGCAATCGGCCACTAACACGACAAATCTGATATCCCCCCCAGGCAGCTGGATTCTAAGCCGGACTGTGGACCAATCAGACCAGTATGAGGAACCAGCAAAGAACACATACTGTTTGCTTATGATTTACATTGGAACTGATGTCAAACATTTATTCCGTCATATCAGTTGAGAGTATTGTGCTTTCATTTGGTCAACCGGAGTATGAAGAATTAAAAAAAAAAAAAAACACATGAAACGGTTAACAGGCAAAACCGAATACAAAATGATAATAATGCAGCCAATTAATGGTCACAACTTTGTTTCCCAAATGGGTTACTAAAACTTTTTAATACTGCTGAACTGTATTTGGCTATAGAATAATAATGAGCTAATATGCATATCCACAAACAATACGGTAAGAGTTAGATTATTATTGTGAGTCAACACTAATGCAAGCAAGTTAAGTCAACATTGTCTCGTAGCCGATGAAAGCATTGATATTTTTTCAGGCAAATGCTACAATTGAAAAAAAAATCACAAGGGAATATTTCACAACTACAATATCAGCAAGAAGGTCACTGATCAAATTAAAGCAGAAGGTACATTGTAGAACATAAGCACATTTCCAAACAGTTGCTTTGTGTCCTTTCTGCCCAGACAGCCAAATATGTACCTTTTGCACATACTCAAACAATTGAAATGAAAATAACTCAATTGAACTCAAGAAATCTACTGCTTGGGTAAATTTGATGCCATTTTCTATTCCGGCGGTTGTTTTGTTTAAAACTACCCAATTTTTTGGGTTGTTTTAGACAAAACAGACCCAAATTCTTAGAGATTCATTTCAAATAAATTCCTTTCTGGGAGTCTTTTGAGTCAAATATTCAACCCAAAAATTAGGTCAAATGAACAACCTTCAAAACAACCCAACAAAACTGTGTTTCTATCATAACGACACCCAAATTGTGTTGTATTACATGAACAAAAAGCCCAAATAGTTGGGTCAGTCAGTGCCTCTACAATCGAAATTGGATTATTTTTTTATTCAATCGCTTTTAGAATGTTCGCTCAGAAGTAATCCAAGTTGGGCAAAATACCTCACCAAAATAGGTAGATCCAAAATGATTTTGGGGTTGAATAAGTTTCTTAAAGTTGAGTTGGTGCCTTTTTCGACCCACTTTTGGTCAGTTTGGACATACATGTTTTTTGAGTTTTGTGTCAAAAGCAACCCAAATTGAAAGAAATAGCTAATTCACAATCTTAAAAACATTTTGTTAAAAAATGTCCAAAATTGGGTCAAAAGGATATCACGGCAAATTTTGGGGTGGATGATCTAACAGTGTTTCTCAAATAGTGGGGCGGGGCCCCAGGGGTCTTTCCCAGGGGAAGCTTGTCATCATATATTTGAGATGCACTGATCTAACTCAAAAAGCCAGATCAAATTAAATACCCACAAACCCCCAAAAGGTGGTTTTTAACAAAACAAAACGACAATTATGTTACATTCTAAATAAATAACCTAAATGGTTGAGTGTGTCCTCTCAACAACAAAAAGAGGACACACTCAAAATTTGCCTAAGTAACACTCTAAGGCAGGGGTGGGCAACTCCAGCCCTCGAGGGCCGGTGTCCTGCATGTTTTCCAGTTTTCTCTCCCTAACACACCTGATTTAAACCATTAGCTCATCAACAAGCTCTGCTGGAGCTTGAGAATAATCCTAATCATTTGAATCAGGTGCGTTTGAGAGAGAAAACAGGAAAACATGCAGGACACCGGCCCCCGAGGCCTGGAATTGCCCACCCCTGCTCTAAGGCTTAGAGTGTTACTTAGGCAAATGTTTCCTCATTGTGGACCCACCTCAGGTACGGGTGCTACATGGTAGGAATTTGGATGTTTCTTCAAGTGTTTAACCTTTTACTCTTTGGGACAATTTTTCAACCCACATACATGTAAGCACATTGAAAATGTCAACATGCATGTGGCAATTAGTCATTGTGCACAGTAGGCCAGCAATACGCATCTCTCTCGAGGCCTCCTTAACTTGATCAGCGCGTTACCGCCGAGTTCATTATTGTAGCGCACACATACCACACACATGCATACACATCCACAATGTCTAATAGCTCCTCTTTGGCTGGTGTTGGGCCACCGTCGTGACACGAGGTTAGCGGCAATCCTCGGTCGCCGCTAACGCACTCCGACAACAACACGGGAATAAAGCGCCATGCTTTGATGGAACATGGCAGAGATCACAGAGGAGGTCTTGCTGGAAATAATGGCCGCTGACAAGCTCTCAGCCGGAGCGGGGCGGGAACATTTGCGAGGTGCTGAACAATGAGACTGGCACGGTTACAAGTTTAGGCTGTCAACACACATATGCACAAATGCATGTGTGTTCAGCAGTGTTGTGTGAAGAACTTCCGCCGCTCTGTTCTATTTTTCTTCAGTGATTTCTTAGAATAGATAAGCAATCTATTCCTACAAAGAGCGTGTCCATCAAGACTCTTTTTTCCCCCTGATTATTCATTCAATCTACAAGTGATCATTCAATCAAGCTACTTTGCAGTTCGCAAAACTAAACAGCGAACTAAATCTTTTTTTTCCTTCTCTAGTTCTGAATTTGTCTAGTTCTGAAACCCAAAACCTCATTCAATGAGTTTCGTTGGATGCATAGTTTAGTATTAGCTTCTGATGAATGGAACACACTTGATTGCTTGATATTCAAGAGTTAGTGTTGTAGTTGTATCAGTTCTAGTGCAACGTTGGGGCTGACTGCCACATACAAACAGTGTAGTGTACAAACTGCTGCCTCTACCTGTGTAAAAGTTATTCTTGTCTTTTAGAAGAAGTCAGTGTTCAGTCTGTTGCCCAGGTCATCATGGTAACAAATTCTAGGCAAAGTTCAAAGGGCTTAACCCTTATCGGAAAGGCAATCCTCGGACGATGAAAAAATCTGCATATATAATACCCAGCAAGATGTGCGAAATGTGTGAATAGCAAACTAGTGATTAATTGCCAAATGCACAGCAGGATGACTGATTTCAATTAAACGTGAATTATAGAGAAACAAATTGATTCAAAGGGACACCTTTGCACTGTGACACAGTGCCCTGTCCGCACAACTGCAGCCTCACCTGATTCAGTCTGCCTTGGTGTCACATTTCACATTTGACACTCATTCTAGCACTGCAGTCACCCTGCGATGTAATGACCACAGAAAAAGACATATATAGACGTATATAGAACATCACCTGTCTGCTTTCCTTGAGTGACTTTTCTCTTACAATGTATTGTATGGCATCTGGTCAAATTCCTGTCCATTTCTTTGTGAAAGGTAACAGACCCATGTGTTTAATCAAAATGTTTCTTCTTTTCTTGGGGGAGTGCGAAAAATAATTGAGAAGCACTGGATCAAAGAGCCAATATATGTACAGCAAATCCCTTTAAAACCTACATAGTATACAGGCAAACGTTTGGAAACACCTTCTCATTCAGTCTTTTAAAGTAATGATGAAATAATGATTTTCTTTAGTTGCATAGCTGATTGTCTCTTCACAAAATATGAGTTTTAACAGTTGTTCATTATATGAATATTGATAGTTGTCCATTAGGGCTGTCGGTTGTGTAGTAATCTAAATTCTGCACATCAAAATTGCTGGTCCCAACTCCACTGATAAGGCAAAAAAAAAAAAAAAAAATTGGCCAATTCGGCCAAGAAGCTATAAGATAAATCGTTTTCAGCGATTTCACCTGTTTTGTTAAGTACATAAGTCCATGTGTGTTCATTTATAGTATTGATGCGGATTCATTACTTTGCTGTAATTTTACTTTTAACATGCTTTGGTTTGAACAGAGTCTGATAATGACAAATCTATGCACCAAGGTTTTACAGTACAGTACCGCTCTTTGGCGAGCCTAAAAGTCAATCTTGTCAGGGTCATAAACATCCAAGTTTAATGCTGCCTTTTAAGCCTGTGCTGAAATGTACGATTTGGGCCATCCCAGGTGAAAGATTCACAATGGTAGGCTGAAAAATGGCGGTCGTACATCTCACAGGGAGACGGGAGAAAAGATCCAGGATGTTTTGCGAGCAAAGACGAGATCTCTAACACGCTCAGATATTTAGATTAATTCAAACCACTCACAGAGTGTCTGCCTTGGGACTGCCAACCAATCGTAAGTCAAGATGGAATGACGTCACACACTTCATAGTCTCTATCGTCTGCACTTGCTTGTGCCATAAAATGGTTGACATCATTTTACTCTGACTTCATTAGATACAGCAGAAAAAATGTCGTGACTGAATTAACAGCTCCTCTGCTGGTCATGACCAAGCACTGCATTACATTTCACCTCAACTGCCTCAACTTGCAATTGAACTGGTTACAGCCAATCACATGGCACACAGAGAAGAACGACCACTCACACTTACAAACACACCTAGGAGAAATTTGGAGTGTCTAATTCACCTATCATGCATATTTTTGGGGTTGTGGGAGGAAACTGGAGTACCCAGAGAAAATCCACGTGAACAAGGGGAGAACATCTAAAGGGGGGCTGAAGCTGGAATGAACCCAGGACTTTTGAAGTGGAAGGTGGACGCGCTAACCGTCCCACCAAATTATAGTATTTCTTCTTCAAATAATAAATTAAAGTAAGTTAAGTAATCAACATTCATTTCTGCACAATTGTGCAACTTGTTCACAATTATAAGCAAGCTCATTTTGCCTATTCCATCCCATGTTTCATAAATTCATAAATTATCTGCGGCAGTTAAACACAAATTGTTTTTTCTTGATACGAGTGTTGGTCGGGAAAAAAAAATGCAAAGCACACATAAGAAACCTCTCAGAAACAAATGACCTTTCATTTTCCAGTGACTGGAATATAATTGCGTGTAATTACATTCTGTCACCTGTACATGCTGTTTCCTACACTGCGCAGTGAATACAGAACAGTGACAGAAATGAGGTTGCTACTAATGTTCAAAGTGAAGAAAGTGGACTTAATAATCTAATTTTAAAAGGATTTACAGCAGTGAAATTAAATATTGTGTCAACATTTCATTGATAGCAAAATCATTTTCCATGAATAATTATACCTTTAAAAATACATTTTGACACTTGGTCTTGACTGAAAATGACACTTTCTCACTTTCTGTCAACTGAAAAGAACATACCCAAAGCTTAGATAACAACCCCAACATTATTTTTTCTGGGTTCGGTCATGTGACTTTTGCAAGCTGAGCCATGATAGGTCCTGACATGATCACTGATCAATTCATCACAATTATATCCCGATGTCATTTTCAATCGACAGCTAGTGGAAAAACGTGTTTGTAAAGTTATTAACAGTACGTGAAAAATAATTTTGTTATCAAATTTATTGTAGATAAAATATATTATTTTCTGCTGAAAATGAATGAAATGAAATGTTTGATATCCATTTAAGCTTGTGATGCTGATGAATTATTTTTTTAGATGAGGATAAATTATACATTTTGTTTATTTATTTTACTGTACTAATACCACACAGTTTGCAGTCTGCCACAGAGTGGAAAACTTGTGAGCATAAACACTGAAATATACTTGATTGCCTATATTAATAAATCAAATTGTCAATATCCCACCAACTCAAGTCATTTTTATTTATATAGCTATGATGATCCATTCTAACATAGTTTACGATCTCTTCAAACTCAACATTATTAAACATTACATTCTTTATCCATGTTCGTAATATTTTTTCTATCTTTAATTTGATTACAAATTATATCTCATATAAAATTAATACCTTTAAAAATATCCTCTTCCATTTGCTGTCAGCTGAAAATGTTGTCAGGGATCAGGTTATGGCTCAGCCGTGGTCATGTGACAAACTCAGCCGTGATTGATAGTTACCTGAGCCCTGAGCACATGTGAAGTCATTTTTAGTCCACAGCAATGATAAAAATGTCTTTTTAATTTTGTAAATTCAAAATAAGTTAGTTATCAAATTAATTACAGACAGCATATTTTTATTCCAAGTAATGAATACGGTTGAATTTCTGCATAAATATAACAATTTCGTAAAGGGAAATAATATTAATGCGATATGCGTGAATTGTTGATGTATTCTATAACAGGATTGGTCCATAAGTTCAGCATCAGTCAAATGTGCCTCTGAGAAATTGTGCTGACATATTGTAGGAGGCCTTTGTTGTGATAGCGCCAGCGCAGTTATGACTTCCCGCTGGGAATAGTGTTTCCAATGCACACACGTTAAGCAGGTGGTTCTTATGTGTTTAACCTCTTCCCTCTCCCATGCATCCCTTTCCTCGGCTGATGCGAGGCGTCCGCGCCCCGGGAAGCGCCGCCAGGCATCTGTTTCCATATGACTTTGAACAGCCACGAAAGACAATGCCTGTGATGCGCAGGTGGAGATGCAACACAAGAGTGCGCGTAACGTCGAGTGTGAGTCAAAGTCTGTCAAGTTGGAGCATGCTTTCTAAAGTTTAGTCATCATTTAGACATAAGGGAATGCACGGTCATTAGTCAAACGACAATGGTGATAGTCACGTGTGTGTAATTTATAGAGCTTTTATAATTATTTGAGGATGAACATTTTTTACTTAAATTTAAACTTGTTTAGTGGCACATTATTTTCCTTGATAGAAACATATTATTTTAGACAATTATGTCCCGATTAATTTAGGGATTTGAATTTGCTGGCTGGAATAGCACATTTGAGTCAGCATAGTTTGCTAAAACATGATCAGGAGGAACAGCAAGTTTGTCATGCTGTCAGCATCAAATCTTCCTCTTATTTATACAGTTACTGTGGACCACAGAATACTTTTGGATTGGCTAAAACACTGCTAGGTCTTATCTATCGAATAGGTTCCAGGGTGTTGGTCTTAGTACCTGTTTCTCTGAATATTTTGCAAACATTTTGGGTGTGCCACAAGGATCTGTCCTTGCCCCCCTTATTTTTTGGAATTACATGCATCCTCTGGGTAAGATTATATCAGAATTTGTTTTTGATTATCACTGTTATGCTGATGATGTGCACCATTACATGCCACTACAACCAAATGACCCCTCCAAAATTCAAATATGTTTCCCATATTAAATGTTTGTTGCGTCATAATTTTCTTATGTTAAAGTCGTCAAAAACAGAACCGATTATAATTAAGCCTTCAAGTCACAATATTCTGTCTGAAAACCTCTGTCTCAATGTTGATGACTCCAGGATTTCTGCGAGTACTCATGTAAGAAACCCTGGATTTATTTTTGATCCTACTCTGACCTTTCGGCCTCAAAATCCAGTAAATTACTCAGATAGCAATTTTCCATCGGCGTAATGTAGCTAAAATTCGCCCTGTTTCATCATTTCATAATGCTGAGGTTTTTCTATACGCGCTTGTGTCCTCGAGGCCGGACTACTATAATGCCCTTTTTCTGGTCATCCCAATTATAATCCTTCAGCTCATTCATAACCCAGCTTCAAACTTACATCTTCTCGCCACCCCTTCAATGTCAATTCGTCATAGGGCTTTTACCAACCATGCCCCTTTTTCATGGAATAGTTTCCCATTGAATATTAGGAAAGCTTCCCCCATTGCAATTTTTAAATCTCATCTTAAAACACATCTTTTTAGTCAGTACTATAACCCAGTTAGCCAGTAACATTTTTATCATTATCTTTTTCTTATGTTTCATTGCCACTTACCTGTGTTTTTTTTCTCTGCATTTGATTCTTTAATTAAGTGTTCTATCTGTAATATGTTATAAAATGTGTTGAAACCATGCAGTATGGTGATTTTGCACTTTAAATAAGTTGATTGATTGATTGATTGATTGATCGATCGATCACACCAGCCAATATGGAGTACTAGCGCTAATTCGCTTCTAGCTGCTGGCTAATTTACGCTAGATGCAGCGCTCATGGAGCTTGGGCCACCAGCATTGGCAAGCAATGTCTTTGTAGCAACATCAATGCATTAAGGCATTTGTTAGAGACCTGAATTGGCGATTTAAAACGTGATTACAGAACAATGTCGTGTTCTTTGTATCGAGACATTTGCTATGTTGCAAGAGAAAGACTAGTCAAGCTGTTATGCTTCAACATGCTCCCAGAAATAACTTTGAAAATAAAAGCATGACCAACGAATTCATGTCTAAATATTTTTTTTAGTAAAATAAGGTTTGTTTGTTTTAATTGGTCTTCTGAAAATGTGCTTTACTGCCATGCAGTGCATTAACAATAATTGCTACAATACTCTTGTCATGATTTTTCTAAAGTGTCGACAAGAGAGTATCAGGGGCAAGAAAACTGCTTCAAGTATTTTTTTTTTCTTACCACTAGCATGTGCTCATATTATGATAAGGACTTGTTCTTTTTTAGATGCTGAGGAATTGAAGGCCGAGGAATGAAGGTGACTACTGACATAATCTGAAAATCGCTAACAACTCCCATCCTCCTTCTCTAACTATAAAACATGGTGACTCACAAAAATCTGGCAATGGAACTGAATTTAAAAAATAACACGCACGATACAGCTTCTGCACAATAATGCTACTTGAAATGCAAAACCCTGCTCGGTTTGATAGTTTACCAACAAAAGCCTACACATTTTCAGAGCTTGGTGACGACTGACTAAAAATGAAACAGAATAATTCAACAGAGTAGGAGAGCATTTTTCATGGATGGGATTCTTTTCAAAGTGGGAACACAGAGGTCTCACATTGCTTTCACACTCAGTGACTGGCCAGATGAGCACAGGTGTCTCATTTCTTCAATCTTCTCTTTCATAATCAAATGCATAAACTCGCACAGCCACTCTTCTTAGTACTGCATGTCACAGAACATTATTTCTTGACACCACGATGACCACAACACTTGACATCAGCACAGATAGTTATGACCACAGCTAAAATGACACCGTATTATTTGCAGCATAAGCCTGAGCCACGCTAATACAAGCCACTAGACAAGGATATATGAAACAAAATCATAGATGCTTCAAAAGACGCAAACAGTTGTCTATTGGAAGGAGTTTTCTTCACCCATGGTAACAGCAGCTTGGCGAGATGAGATCCAGAGACAGTTGCAAGCTAAGGCCAAAGTGCACCTGAGAAATTACAGCGTTTGAAACATGATTCATGAGTGTGATGCTCCTGCTATTATTTCCATACCAAAAGGAATAAGCAGCGGTGCATTGAGTTTTGAGATTAGCATTAGCCTCTGATAAACTGCACATACTGCCAATGGACTTATATGACTTCAAAGAGACCAAATTGAACTGATTTCAGCAAGAGGATGTGTAAAGTAAACTGTAATTGTTTATCTCAACGATATTTTGACCAAAAGATGAAAAATTGCTTGTTTACAACCTTTCCATGCATGTCCCAATTCTATTGGATTATTTTTCATGTGTACTCTCATCAGGAAGCGAACTAGTAACAACACACAAAGTATACAATTACTTAATAGCTCATTGCAATGCAACATGTTTTAAATTATATCACAGTGTTGGTAAAATGGCTTAAGAGAGGATTTCAACTCAAGCTTATGAAAAAACATAACAAATACAATATTGCTCGACAAATTGGACAAGGCTTAGTGTTTCTAAGAAGAAAACACACAATGAGAGAATTTCATGGAGTGGAAGGATGTTCACACGTTCTTAACAAATATATATAGTGTACAGCTTAGAGGAAGAAAAAGTCAAGGAAAAAAAACAACCCTTAAGGATGCTTGTGTTACTATGACGACTGGATTGACTTACCATTGCTGTTTTGTTATTTGAGTGGGCGCTTTGCTCAAAAAACTTTGAGTCTGTTTTGCACTTGAAGCAACTTTTCAGGCATGTCAAATATGATAGGGACAATTAAAGCTAAAACAAAGATAATCATATCTAAATATGCATTTGGCACAGTGGAACACATGTAAAATGGTCAAGTTAAATCTAAAAATGAATTTTCAATAACATCTGTCAGATATCAAGCTTGCAAAAAAAAAAAAAATTGACCTTCTATGTTGTTTTTGTCCAAACAAATTGCTTTTTTCAAGGTGTTAACACAAAATATGTATTTTTTAAAACCCTTTCTTCTAAACTGAATAATGCAGGTGCTTTTATAGGAAAAAACCCTCTCTCAAAATATTTAATATAAAAAAATAAAAATAAAGCAGCATGTTACAGCAACTACTTTAAAAATTAGAGCAACCGAAAGGCGTTTTTTTTCCTATTTGTTTTGCTCCAGGATGACTCTCCGCATGCTATTCATCTATTTTGCCCTCATTAAGGGTCAGAGGTTAGCTGGAGCCTTTTTAGCATACAACTGGAAAAAGTCATGATGCACCCTAAATTGGTCACTCTGTAGTACTTGGACTATTAATTCAATACTAATGGATACTGCTGCATTTGTTCACACTGAGATAAATACCACTAGCGTTAAATGATAGCTGTGTAGACATGTCCATGAGCAAGTAAGTAGCCTTGAGTCACCATGACAACATCTGAAATGCATACGCCGGTCTGCCACTCAGAAATATTTAAGAGTAAGTGTCTTATGTTCTTTCTGTGTTCAAGTGTATGGCTTTTGAAATATGTCAGTGTAATTTCCCGGTGTGCGTGCATGTGTGTGTGTTGCTGTACTGCTGTATTACAACTGATTGTCAAGTGAAAGTTGAGTTTTTTTTTTTTTAAAAGACCATTATGGGGAAAATCAGCAAAATGGGCAAGACGAGTAGGAATAATTGAAAAGTCATGTAAACAAAGTAATATAAACACAACAACTTCACAGGGACTTCAATTACATGTGTGGTAGGACTCTACATTTGAATTGTGTGATTGATTGATTCAAAAGTTGCTTATTTTCCATACTACTTATTCTCATAAGAACCTATTTTACTATTTATTTTTATAATTTACATTCATGTGTTTCGTTAAAGAAGGGTCTAAAAATGACTGGTGCTAAATGAATTCATATATACAGTATATATAAATATCTGAAATTGCATGTTCCTGTTCCCCTCAGGGCTTACTCATCAAAAATGTGAGAAGTAACCCTGCCAGATACTAAAATAATATTACAAATAAGAAATACATGAATATCTTGTGAATGTTTTACATTTTACCTGGTTTAGATAAATCCTCAAAAAAGGGGTTCTGCAGTTATCAAATCTAACTTAAACATGTTTTTGCTTATATGTTTAATTGACACATTTGACTGCAATATTACGTTGGTAAACCAAACAAAACAATTTTCCTTTTCAAATTAAGAATAAATTACCTGGTAATTGGAACATGAAGCAACTTGTGTACAGCGCTGGTTAGAGGATTCCTCACTGCAAATATATTTCACAGGGGATACATCGTTGAAAAGAGGTTGAAAACTACTGGCTTAGAGCATTAAAAGACAGTTTTAAACGTCTACCTTAACACCTTTTCTCTCTCCCGGTCACCATTGTATTATATGACTTTGAAGCACTAATACTGTATAATACTCGCTCGCATAGTTCTAAAAAAACATATTGTAACATAGTCAAACATGGAAGACCAGAGACAGATGTTATGGTAATAATAAACCTTCAGCAGACTTCTCAAGATTCTCTACTACTAATCCTGCAAAATCCTGTAAAAGCCCATCTTTAAAAAAAAAAACACTTTGGACTACAGCAGGGTTGCTTAGGATAAACCACAATGTAGTGCATGTTCGCTGTAGCTCTAATTTAATGCGGCGGCTTCTCTCCCACTACTTCCTGTTATCCACCCCATCCCTCACATCCATGCCCCCCAATCACTCAGTAGGATGAGGTCAGCTGACCAGCGGCAGGCGCATGAGGACTCTCCATCAGAGAGCACAGCAGGGTGGAGCCGAGTGGGGGTTGGGGGTGCAGGCTTTGGAGGAAGGGTGTAGCAGGGTGGCGGCTGTTTAACATGATCACATCCTTCCCCTTCTTTATGTGGTCCACAGTGGGTCTGCAATGATGCTCGTTCCCTGTGGTGCGTTTTAAAGGTAATTAAGGCTGCTGTGTGAGCACTCAAGTGGACATGTAATTGCATTTACGTCTTTGCTTTTCTACCACTGTTCTACACCCCCCACCCCACCTCTTTCATATTTCAGTTACCCTCCTCCTCCTCCTCTCACTGAACCTTTCCTCATGTTTTTTCATCAAGCTCTTTTGATATCTCCAATCTTCCTCCTCCTCCTCGCCCTTCATCTCCCCATCTTCCGTCCAGCTCTCTAATGGCCGAGGGTTTTGTGCTGAAACATCAGCATTAAAAACACACAGTCACGCTCCGTGGGGGGAGTTCAATGTGTGTGTGTGTGTGTGTGTGTGTGTGTGTGTGTGTGTGTGTGTGTGTGTGGTATGACTGATCTCCCAGGGGGCCAAGGTTATTCAGAGGGTCACTGGTGCATGTCGCCATGGGAACAAAAGCCCCGCCTTTTCTCCAGCAGCTGGACAACCTCTTAAAAGGGACAATGATCGCTGGTGGACAATTTGACGTTGAAAAAAAAAACATTTCTTGGACATTTTTTTTAAAATTCATAATAAAGAAACAATATTTGATCAGCCATTAGATAATATTGTAAATACAAAACATTATTTAATTTCCAATATGTACTGTACAAATGAACACATAGTAATAAAAAATTTATATATATATATATATATATATATATATATATATATATATATATATATATATATATATATATATATATATATATATATATATATATACATACTGTACTATAAAAAGGCTTTTGGCGCAGTCAGTACCAAATCGATTTTACCCATGCTTGAAAACCAAGGAGTGGACAAAGCTAACATGAAATCGATATAACGACACAATGACATCGATAAATGTCAATGATGAAGAAGTTCAGATTGAATTAGAAAAAGGCGTATGGCAAGGCAACACTCTTTCTCCTAAACTGTTTGCTGCCTACCTGGAAGAAATCTTCGAATAACTCAATTGGGTCGTAGACATAGTTAGAATTAATTGGGCTTATCTTCGGCACCTTTGCTTTGCTGGTGATATTATTCTTTTCTCCACCGATAGTGATGAACTAGAATGCCGTATAAACGGATGAGACAATGAAAGCCAAAGGTCAGCTCTGAAGAACAAAAATAAAACGAAATGTTCAAACAGTTTGCGAGTAAACAAGTAATCAAGGAAGGAGTTGAGGAACGACTTCATATCGACAGCTACATACACCTTGTTCAAAAGTTGACACGGACAAAGACACAATAATCAAAGTAGCCTTCCCATATGCTTATGTTTAGCAAAAAGTGTATTCCTCCTGTTCTCACTTATGGCTATGAAACATGGACGACCAATGCTAAAAGAATACAAACACTCTGATCAGCTAAGGAAGCATGGAACGAAGAATGTTAGGTGCCAGCAAACGCGACAAGAAAAATGTAGTTGGACAGCAGTTTCAAGATTGTGGACACAGTTGAAAAAGTAAAATATTTGAAATGGAAATGGGAAGGTCACATTGCCCATAGAGATGACAGAAGAAAAAGTTCCTTACTGGAAAGTGCCGAGACAAAGACCGACTGGCAGCAAAATGCGAAGGACTGTAAACGTTGGTGTCATCATAAAGAGGTCTATTTACTGCAGTGGTATGAAAATGACTGATGATGATGATGATATATAGTATATCAACTTGAATATATATATATATATATATATATATATATATATATATATATATATATATATATATACATATAAGTAAATGTAAACATTTAATAAGGTGTTGCTCTTCCTATCATATCTAAACTGGTGTTTTGTGCATTTTTGTTGAGACCAGTTTTGGATTTTTCATTATAGTCAGGTTTTAAATGGTTTTAGAACTTTTTTTTTTTCATTCAGTGAGTGTTATTCAATACAAAAAGGAAATGTGGTTGGTTTCTATATTTTGTGATAGTTTTAGTAGTAATTTTAATTTAAATGCAAGACGAAGAAAAAAAACTCACTACCTCACACAACAGATTTGTCCTTGTGAATACATTTAAAATTAACATTGAACACTTACGTATGATATCAACTGACGAAAACGAAGGCGGACATTTAGAGTAACATTTCTTTTTTCAAATTTTGCATTTTCAATACTAGCTTTAGATAGTTTGTTAGTTTTCGTTTACTACATAAACCATGCTAACTCCTTGACAAAACCCCTTGTTCAAATTTCAAGATGAAAATTCCAAAATGTGTTTAAAGCCACCTTGCTGTGAATGTAGCTTTGGCTTCTTGGTGAATGTTTAAAAAGAAAGAGAGGATGACTAGCAGTTGTCTACAGTAGCAATGACCGACAAGTCCTGCTGTTTTGTCAGCATGTGGCAACTCTCGCTCACCCTCTCGCTCTAATCACACTATTTCTTGCTTTTGTGCTCGTCTCCATGTCTGACAACACACAATGGCACTGCATCCAATGCTGTGAGGATGGACTGTAACCAATTATGGATTAAATTGAGGAGTGTGCAGGGAGATGGAAAGCAGATGTCTCCCATTATGGGTTGAGAGAGACACTGGTGCTGCCCGTGGTCCTGAAATTTGATGCGCCACCGCCTTGCAAACTTTACTTTGGGCGTAAAATAACACGGAGAACAATCACATTGAGGATGTATTCATTATAAACCGAACCGCAATAGTCAAAAGACTGAAGAACTAAGCCTTACCTTCAGAGATAAGATGAATCAAACAGGTCACATGGAGGCTAGTGGCTGTTGATTGCTGGCTAGAAAGTCTTCAGGTTGACCCGGCACAAAATAAGAGGATGAAGATGCAAAAGAAAATAAACAAAAGAATCAGATTAAATTAAGAACAAAGAGCTGGACTTACAAAAAATAAACAATTGGGAGTGTGCATAGGAGGTCTTAGTCTCTAGAATCCCATCCCAAACACATTGTACTCATGCAAAACTGTTGAATCCAATCGCAAAAAAAAATAAAGAAATAAATCTAAAAAAAACAATTAGAGTTTTGCACACACACTTGCATTCACTCCGGTTGTTGTTTTGGGGTATAGATGAACACGAGAGGCTGATGGACAAAATAAAAGCCTCCTACGCAAACACCCCCCTCTGCCTTAGCGGCATATGTGATGGAGGAGGAGACAGCATGACAGCAAAACTCCACACCTCCATCGTCACAAAAAAAAGAAAAAAAAACGACGGTCCGAGGAGGTCCGGCTTCGTTCCTTGGATTGTGCGCATCCAGAAGCTCTCAAAGCACAGGCTCGGCAATCTCTTTACCCCTCGTGTAGCAAAAATAAACTCTATAAGGGGATTTATGCCAAGAGAATAAAGGAATGCACACCGATTCCCGCAGAGCCGACTGAAAACATGCGGCGGCAGAGCCAGTGAGCATGCTCAATGAGCGAGCAGCCTGGGAGATGGCGCTTTAGTCACAGCCTCACATTGGATATGAGAGGTGAGAGAGTGAGCGAGAGAGAGAGAAGGTGGGAGTAAGAAAAAAAGGGGGACAAGTCCCTTTTGAGTCTTTGAGTCTGCAGGCAGTGAATGGTTGGATGCTGAGTAAGAAGACGGATGTGGCTGGAAAGTAAATGAATGAAAGATGGGTGCCTGTAATAAAATGTCAGAATGAGCAAGCTGTAGCTTGCAGAGAAAAAAAAGACAAGAATACATAGTGCTTAATATATATATATATATATATACTTATAATTTTGCACACTAGCAGAAATCAATCACAAAGAAAAAAATATTCCTTAAAGTTCATGTGGATGACATGACGCAAGTGTCTTACTCACTCTCATGTCCTCACACTTTTTTGTCCCCCCCAGGGGTTGTTCACTTCCTCACGACAAAATCGATCAGGCATTTATTCAGCTATGGGTGTGAGAAAGCTGGCAACCCCCCTTCCCAATCCTGAAATGTCTCGCCACTTCCTTTCAGCTCCTCTTTCCTCCTGTCCATCTTTTTCTCCGGCCACGTTCCACATCCAATGAGTGTGAGTTTTTATTGCATTCATTATTCACACTCAAAGACATGGAGATTAGTGCACTTGGTGTATAGTGTTGAATTATTTAATATGAGAGGAATACGAGAATCTGGAAAGGTTGGATTGGTGATGTTTGGTTGAAATTGGCTTTTATTCTATTTTCATTTGTTTTCATAAATATATATATATATATATATATATATATATATATATATATATATATATATATATATATATATATATATATATATATATATATATATATATATATATGTGTGTGTGTGTGTGTGTGTGTGTGTGTGTGTGTGTGTGTGTGTGTGTGTGTGTGTATATGTGTGTGCTTCGACCAAACCAGGGGAATGTAGGGGGTTTTACCGGTAGTTTTGAGTTATTGGTGATCCATGTTTTGGATTTATACTAAAACAACCTTCTTGTGATCCCTACTTTCATTTAAGAACAGTGAAAAAGTTTAAACCTATACTGACAATGTCTCAGTAATGCATTGCAACCTTATTTGAAAAGTTGTTTTGGGTTTGGGGCCAAAGTACATATATACAGCCATGGTGATATTCCAAACATGCCTGGCCTCTATTCATTGTTGTGCTGAAGGGTCACATCATGTTTTTTTTTCCACTTTTATTGGTCACTATGTCTGTTTATAAAACCAATTTGTTAAATGACGTTTGATATGAGAAAGTCCATTTCATTGGAGACAGCTTCACAGGGACGCACTAGCTAATTTACCGGATTAAAAACACCTTATTAATAATGCGCAACATCCACTAATCTCTTATTTCCATGAACCTTGATTACTATTTGAGGCTTCTGACTTCAGATCAAATGAAAGTTGACACCTTAAGAAGGTTCTTTCATATAAATCTCAAGATCGAGATCATTGCTGAAATGTATATTGTGTTTTATATATATATATATATATATATATATATATATATATATATATATATATATATATATATACAGTATTTGAATACGACATCATTTGATTTGCATATGTTTATGTGTTTTTGCTCTCATGTTGGCTGCAGGGATTGTCATCATGTGCAATATAATGTCAGAAAAACCTAAAGGCTTTCCATATAAACATCAGCACGTGCACGCATATAATCAAACATGCGCACAAAGCTCTGTCATCCTTCTTCTTCTAAATCCCATCTTCAGTGCCCATCCCCCGTCCCCCCCACTATGTGCATTGCTTCCTGCGGTGAAAATGTCCCAAATATGGCATCTGGCCTTGTTTGCTGACACATCGGCACAAACGTGAGCACCGTATATGAATGTGGCGTCATGTGACAGCCGAAGGACACGTTAAAGGAAAAACACTTGAACCTCACATATGATTCATTTTGATTGTGTTATTGAAAACGTACACTAACCCTAACCCTGTCGTTGGTTTTTAATATTTCCTGAAAGTCTATTCCTTCGTCCAGGAAAAGACAATTCAATGTTATCATGTACAAAATTAAATTTATAAAGTCCAGGTCTGTATTGCGAACATTTGAAGACGTGTCCTGGATTTAAATGTAACCTGCAATTGACGATATGAACTCTTTACTATTTACACAACCGAGACATTTTTTTGACATTAGATTTGATTTATTGAACATCTAGATATTATTGAACTTATTGATCACGAATGTAAATGAAAAAATAAAATACTTTAGTTGGACATTTTTATATTTTAAATATTTATATTTCTTATACATAAAATGTGCTATATCATATATATTACTTGAGTGCCATTCTAGTGAAAAATGCACAAAAAATGTTTTTTTCACACTATTCTTTTTTCACCGCGTTGATTGTTTATCCCATAAGAACATTTTTCACACCTTATTTAATTTTCAAATGAAATGTACAGTATGTTATTTTGCTTCCTATCAAGTATTTTTATTTGAGGTGGAGGACGTGGTCACCTGTTACACACGTACACATGCTCCCTCAGAGGATGTGCTAACCTTTTCAGGCAATTTTATATTGTCCATCTACCCGTAATTGGCAGGCCAATTAGGTTGTTTATCGCCCAAGGGGGCAGCTTGAGGAAAGCTACAAAAGCATTAAGATGTTTATGGCATCACAAATGCTTGGTGCCTAACTAAATAACATTGCCAAAAGGTCTTTTTTTTTTTTCTTAAAGGAAATATGTGATATATGAATTTTGTTTAGAGAACAAAGCATTCATGCTGATGATTGTCATTGATAGTGTCCATGGTAGGTTTTGTACCAATTAGGGTATGGCAGACATGCACCATCAAGTTTGACCCGAGGCCTTCTGGGACACAATTGAATTGCGCTCAACAAATAATAGCATTAGTCTGCATCAAAACAGACAAATCGCTGAGGGAGGAGACTCTTAAAAAGCACAGATTGGGTACGAGCGGTTGAGATGAAGCGAGGAATGATACTCACAACAAGTTAGAGACACTGTTCAGCTTCCGTGACCTGCGAAAACCTTTTGGAAGTTGCATCTCATATACTTTAGTGTAATATTGATAGACTTGACTCACTCGTTTTGGACATGAGGATCCTGAGCAGAGAATTCCGCCTCCAGGACATCACTCTCATGTACTTCACCGCTCTGGCCGCCCTCATGGTCATCCTGGTGGCCTCCTACCAGGCTCCCTCACACGTAACAGTGGTGGAGCTGTCGCCACCGGACTCGAAGTCCTCAAACCTTTCACCGCCCGCGCTGCCGATGCCCTTCAGGGTGCTGCTGGACCCCCTCGGTCGGCTCCAGCTGGCGTGGAACATCAGCTACGCTCGCCAGGAGATCTATATGCAGCTGAAGGTGGCCGAGCTGAAGCACGGTGTGGTGCTGGGTATGTCCGACAGAGGGGAGCTGACTGATGCTGATCTATTGCTGCTTTGGGACTCTGGAAGCAAAAGTTACTTTGGGGTGAGTTAATTGACAAGATAGAAAACAAAAAATCTTTACATTTCATGATATTGGACTGCCATGTTTTCTGACATTAAATAAACTTAAAGAAAAAAAAATACTAAATACTGCGATTGGCTGGCAACAAGTTTCAGGATGTCACCCATCTACTGCCTAAAGACAGCTGGGGTAGGCACCAAAACGCCAGCGACCCTAGTGAGGAAAAGCAGCAATAGAAAATGGATGGATAAATGTATGTTTTATAAACTAATAATTAAAAAAAACCAATAATCCAAGTTAATGTAATAGCAGAATTGAAAAAGGAAAGTCAAAGGCAATTATCAGTCGTAAAAACAGAAAAAAAAGAGCATATGAATTTTTGTCAAAATAAAATTTAAGACATCCATATCGCTTGTTCAGCATTTTTAAATAAATGTGATCAAATTGATTGTCTTGTGATGCCATGTCACATGATTATACTGAGCTGATTGTATATACATAGCGCAGTTGCCTTTATTTAATAAAATCAGCTCATCTATCTATCTATCTATCTATCTATCCATCTATCTATCTATCTATCTATCTATCTATCTATCCCAATATATATAAATGACACGTTTGAAACGGCGCATATTCAGTACTGTGCATACAGTATTGAGTCTCTCCGATCAAGTCTACCTCGCGACTACCTCATTTGTGAAGTGTATAACAATGAAAGAATGTAACAGTTAGGACAAGGGGATGTTAGCTAAGCGGTAAATAATTCTGCTGTTGGGCTCATTAATATGAGCTTTACAATATGAGTTTGTTGATTGTTATTTGTCAGTAAGTGTCACATTGTGGTTGCTTGGTGCAGCAAGCAGACCTCCATCATGCTGTGTGTAATAGTTTGAGACAAATCAAGGCGCTCATGGGGCCAGTTGCGAAAAAACGTGACCTCTCCGCCGGAGGCCATCAGAGAGCATAAAATGACACCCTAGTAATGAAGGAGGAGGACGTCGGTCTCAGCACAGCGCCGCCGTCATCACTTGTGCTCATCCACAGTTTCAAGCGCTGCTGGTAACGCGCAGACACGTTTAGAGGACGGCTGCAAGTGCAAATGATTTATACAGTTGGACTGTACGTGCCTCATAATCAATGCTTTAATCAGTCGGGAATTGAATGAGATCCTTTAATCTTCATTATTTATCTTCTGAGACCATATATCAGTCTATTAGTCAATCGGAGGACATACATAGACAAATAGCTATTCATACTGACATTCAATCCTGCAAGACAAATACACTATAAGTTGATTGTTATATGACATAATGGACCAGAGATTCCAAACAATTTTTCAAAATGTGTGCTATCCCATCAGTGTCTGATTTATTACACTTTGGAGCTACATTTCTAATGGTACCTCCAGGCGTATTTTATTCAGCAGATGATGGGTCGTGTAACATCATCTATTTTATCTCTGGCTCCTCTGCTGGAAAATTGCATCACTAATGAAAATACATACTGTATGTGTGTAAAATAACGGCAGACAAAAATAAAGACATACAGCATTGTGCAAGAAAATTCAGCATAATGAGACAAATACTCGACTAGTTATAATTTTTGATGGACAAGATGGGCTTAAGTCAAAGAGTTGCTTCATGTTCCAATTAATTTGCTCTCCTGTATAAAGGAAAAATCTACTGTTTCTGTTGCCAAACTTTTAATTGTATTCTTTTTCAGTGTTGCCACAAGAACACTTGAATTATATTTAATCCAATCTAATCATGGCAGTATTGTTGTTGTTAAAAACACCCTCCGCATTGTTTAGTTTCAAAGTGACGTGTAAGATTTAGCAACGGACAGCAGGAGGAGGCGTGTTTATTACTGCATTTACCATAATACCCCTAAAACTGCCACAGGCACATGAAAAAAATTACACATACTCCCAGGGAGTATGTGTAATTTATGGGCATTACGGTAACTGCAGCAATAAACGCTCGTCCTCCTGCTCTCCATAGCTATAGCAGACATGGCAACCTCCAGAGAAGTGCCCCCCCCACGTAAAATAAGTTAATGATAACGACACCTACGATTATAGTTAAAACATACTATGGGCCACCGTGTTGCAAGATTAATCCGTTCCACGGCTGGGCTCGTAAGGCGAATTCACCGTATGATGGGCAGGCCAAACCTATGTTAAAAAGCGAATGTGTTTGGAACCCCAGGTATAAACATCAAAATTGATTATACATATTAAAAAATAGTCTAGTAAGTGCTACGTATATATAATATGCACGTATACAAACAGAAAACATCATAAATAAAAAGTATAGAAAAGATTTATTTATCTTTGAGTGGCGCTTTTTATGCCCATATTCCCTAGTGAGGGTAGCCTGGCCTAGGTTATGCTACCTTCTTCGTATTTCTCTCCAGCGTCTTTTCCTTATAAATCATCTTCTTAATCCTCTCTTTAACATCACGAGCAATCTTGGGACCCATGGTTAACCCTTTCAACTTTGAATTAAGCAGTAAAATGCACTATAAATAGGGTTTTGTAATCACTCGCGTTAGAACAAAGCTTTACAAGTCCGCCATTTTGAAATGAGTGAGGCTGACCAATAGCAGAGCAGCATCTCCATCATGTGACGGCAACAGAAAATAAATGCAATCACCTAAAAGCACCTGCTGAGGGAAACAAAACAACACAAATACAGCCAATACCCTAGGGTCATGACAGTTGTTTTTGTCACAAAGCCGGGAAAATACCGAAAAGGGAGGGGATGAAAAACCGTAGTATTCCACATCGCAACATGCAAAAAACCTAAGCCAGGGACGCTGTAACACAGAGTCCACTGTATTTTGAAATTTCCTGAATAGTGAATTAACTCATTCAATTCCAAAAATGTGCAATTAAAAACAGTTGGGCTAAAAATAGCAAAACTATGGGTGAGTAAAGGACCAATTCAATATTTCAGTCAACTTGACCCAAATTTCAGGGTTGTTTTGCACAAAATAATCTCATAAAATGTGTTGTTTTGTATACGATAACCTGTGCATTTATTCTGCAAAGGGGTTTCCACAGTTTTTCAATAGGTTGCTACGTGTTCCAATTAATTTTCTTTTAAATTTAAGATCTACTGTTCATGCCATGGTATTACTAGACATTAAATTAGATTTGCTGATACCGGCAGAAAGTAGAAACCAAGTTAAAATCTCTCATAAAGTGCCTTTATTCCCATTTGATTTCAGTCATCTAGATTATGAAGGAATATTGACGGGATTAATAAATCAACAATACTAAATTAAAACACAAAACCTTTTATAATTGAGATTCTTCAAAGTAAGCACAGTTAGAGATTTGCACATCTTGGTGTTTTCTCAGCTCTATGATGAGTATGATGCTTTGTGAGCTCTGGAACAACTTTCAGGTCACACCTTGCATAATCAAGCGTTAATAGTCTAAATCTCATGTGAATATGGAAGTGCTTCCAAACTTTTGATTGATACTGTATAAAAGAGCAATATAAACTCAGACGATTCTAAAATCTACCTTTTAACATTTTTGCAAATGCCACATCATGGAGACTACACATTTTCTCAGAGACAAAATTTGAAGCAGTAACCAAACATAAAATAGAACAGTCAATGCATGACTGCCACAACTATATTTGTGCACATGTTTTTAGATGGACATAAAAGAGGTAAGGTTGGATCATGAGACGTACGCAAGCTGTTATATTTGGGCAGAGTTACATAAGAGAAGCACAGACAAGTATAGCAATAGATCTTGGGTGCTATTCCGGACTAAAATGAGAAGGAAAAATGTGCGAAATTTAACACAATCGGACGGACGCAGCTGCTCCTAAGCACACACTGTAATGATGAATTAATAAAGCCATAACTATAATGAGATGCACATTTCAATGAACTTGCTTAAAAAAATCTTCATGGGCGTACAAAGTCATTCAAATCTATAGTATACTGTATTAAAGTCGCTTTGACGTCATTTCTAATGTTCTCCACTTGTTTTCCATGTGTTTCCTTTCAGGATGCTTGGAGCGACAGCGAGGGTAAAGTGACGCTAGACAGCCAACAAGACTACGAGCTGATAGAAGCCAAATGGAAGTCCGGAGGCTTTTACTTGCTCTTCAAGAGACCCTTTAGCACATGTGACCCCAGAGACTACCTCATCGAGGTGACATTACTCAACTCCAGAGAGATGTACATTAGTTCAGCAGCCAAATTACGCTATTAGCTAAAGGAGCAGTTTTCAAATGGGGCTACGTTTGCCGCTGGGGAAATGTGGCACTTCAGGAGGTATTTAAGATTTTCATAGGTCTTCTGCAGGTGTCAGCAAATCTAATTTGATGCTTTTAATGCCATGATAGGAAATGTAGGATTTTCTTTTCGAGTTAAGAGCAAAACAACTGAAACATGAAGCAAGATATTGCTCAATTCAATTTTAGTGACTCCTTTGCAAAAAGGATGAACATGGTCATTTATGAAAAAAGGTTGAAAACCACTGAGGTATTGTTTAAGATGAAGCCAGAATAGGATGAGAAATCAGTTGCAATCTTACGGAAAACATGCTATGCAAGAAAAATAAAATGCAAGTAATAATTACATCATTTTTTTCTTATCTTTGCCTAACAATATTTTCTAATAATATTACAGCTTTGTTTTGCACGCACTCTCACATTTATGAACTCAACTTTTAACTTCCCATAACTGGAGTTCAGGTGTCATACAACATTTATTCGTCAACCCTTACTACAGTGCTCATAATATGATTAAAAAAAAAAAAAAAAAAAGTTGTCTTTCAGTAAAATTAATTTTTCTCAAAATATTACAACTCTATGTTTTACAATATTCTAGCATCATTTCAACTTTGCCAAAAAATTAATATGCCTTTTTTCATTACACTATGACAAATTTTGCTTTACTGCAACTCTTTACTTATATAATATAGCTGCAACTATGTGTAACTTCTGCTATTTTTGTGTCACTATAGCATATTTTTGGTAACATTACAAACAAGTTTACAAATGAAAATTGCAATATTGCAAGAGAACAAAAATCACAGTTTTCTAGAAATATCAAAACTTGTATTCATTTAACACAGTGTTTCTCAAATTGTGGGGCGGCGACCCACTGGGGTTTGCAAGGTAATGCTAGGTAATGCTTTGTTTTTGTGTTTTTGTGAAGTGTTATTTTGATAAAATAAGGAATGGCATCTTTTTTTTAATGCACTCTTATCCACTTGAGTTTTATTCTGCTTAAATCAGGGGTGTCAAACTGCGGTCATTTTAGCTTGTGGGCCTTCTGGAGGAAGATCTAATCCCAAGTTACGATAATAATTAAAATGGTTATCTCTAAATTGCGTTTATTAAAACAGATGCAATAATTTCTCATCCAAAATCAGTTTAGTATTCTAAATAATACAATATGAGTACTAGAAAAAACATGAGTAAAGGACTATTATCAAGCATTCATTTAAAACTAGTATTGTAGCTAACAATCACAATTCCATTTTTCTAGCAGTCTAATAATGTTTTTGTTTTGTTTTTCTCAGGAAGGAACAGTGCACATCATTTACGGCCTCTTGGATGAACCGCTCGCCTCACCGGAGAAGCTGAACTTGTCCCGCATCCACACGGGCATTCAGCGCATCTTGATGTTGCGCCCCGACACGCCGGCCCCCACGCTGCCCCCTGACGTGCAGACGCTGGACGTGCTGGCGCCCGACGTCATCATCCCCACTCAGGAGACCACCTACTGGTGCTCCATCCACAAGCTGCCTGAAAACATGGTTGAGAATCACATCGTCATGGTACGAGGGGGTACCGAGGGGTGGAGATAGTGCGCAAGCTGCAATTATTGCGGCTTTTTTGGGTAGCATCTGGAGGAAGCAAACAACAGATGGACTGTCATGCTTGGCAGGAAGGAGCATACATCAAGGCAAATGCAGAAACACCACAAATTGCATTCCTGGGCAAATCTGTCTGCTTGAATACAACATGCTTTGCAATATTGACACTTTGACAGTCAAATACTGTAACTGCTAGTTTTGCTGAAGACAGGCTCACAGCGATACTATTGGACGCTAATATTCTACGGCTTATGTAAAGTGACAATTTCTTTCCTGTTTCAGTACGAGTCGGTGATAACCTCGGGGAACGAGGCCATTGTGCATCACATCGAAGTGTTTGAATGCTCCCCGGACGACCGCGACGTTCCCCAGTACAGCGGCTCTTGCGATAACAAGATGGTACCGGCTAAACTCAACTTCTGCCGGCACGTTCTGGCCGCCTGGGCCATGGGGGCTGAGGTATGATGAGATCTGATGCATGCAGTGATTTGATTAATTAAAATGTCGATATACTTATGCTGAATAGTAGGGAGCTGATGAGACACAACATTTCTAATATACTGTAAAAACATGCCTAATATAAATTTCCCTGTTTTCAAAATGTTTTCTTTTTACTGAGAAGACTGTTAAAAAAAACAACTATGCAACAGCATGCAAGTGTAAACCTCGGTGAAAAACAAATTTGAAAATATTTCCACAATAACGATTGACCAACTTTTATATTTTTATTTTATATACTCACCACTTTTTCAGTTAAAAAATGTTCATCTCCACATTAATTTTGGCCAAGGTAACAAAGGTACATCAGAACAACAGGACACCTGTTTGAGTCAGCTTGGTTCGTTGAAAAGTGATCAGTAGGAACGGCAACTGTGTCAAGCTTTCAAAAACAAAGTGTGCATCAGTCAACTTGCGATTGAATGTGACTTCAGAACAATGTTGTGTTGTTTATATAATGACTCATTCCAGGAGTAAAACTTTGTACAGTAGAAGTAGTCAAATCAGTCTTTGTCGCAACATTCTGCGTGGCCATACATTATTTCTTAAAGTAAGGTTTATTTTTTAATTTGATTGGCCTTCTTAGCCTGCTCTGAGTCATGTTTTACTGTCATGCAGAGCAGTAACAGGAAGCGCATTCCCCTGTGTACCCCACTGCCCAAAAACACCAAAACAAAAAAGATATTGTGCTCTGCAGGGACGAGAAATCAGGCGATGTTATAATCTCGCGAGATCTCGTCATAAAAAATCTTCCACCGTTCCTCGTAAATAGGGAGAAACTTACAAAGCAGGGCCTTGAAGAGCTACGAGAATCCCAGAATTCTAACTCCCCCAACAACAGAAGCGTCATCTTTACACAAGTACCTAATTAGAGAACTTGGAATTCTGTAAGATTTGTTTTTGGTGCAATCCTCGACTGTATTCATTGGAGACTGACTCCTACTCAAATAATGTGAAAGCCTGGATGTGTCTGCACAAAGTCTATTAAGGGTGTACAGCCAGTCGGTATGTGGGAAGACAATTCACATGCAAGCAGGCACACACAAAGGCTTGCATAGCCTCGCACGCACAAAGAGAAAAACAAACTGAAACAGATACAACAGGTACAGGTTTAAAATAGGCTTTGGACTCCAGTGGCAATAAACCCAACAGTACACAATTGATAAAGACCCTCTGTTGAATTTGTTTTGATTTTTTTTTTTATCCAAATGTAGATTTAGCTCTTCCTGAGCAGAGGTTTTGCTGAAGCTTTATTGAAGTCTTATGAGATTTGTTAAGATCCTTTGCGACTGGTTTAGAACACAGTGCAGTGCTTGCAAATTTCTGGCAAGCATTGCAAAAGTTTAGGAAGATGTATTGAGAGCTCATCAAATTTGGTGAGGATTAATGAGATTTGCTAATGTTTTGACAGACTTTCTTAAGGTCAGAAAAAATAACGCTGAAGTGTTATAAGACTTGAGGTCCTTCAGGTTTTGTTGGGAGTCCCATGAATTTCATTTTGCAGAGGTCTTGCTCAACATCTTGGATTAAATTACAGTTAAAAGTTGTGAAAGATCAAATCAAAGTAAAGATCCTCACATTTGTTGAAGTATCGAGAGACTGGCTTGGGTCATGTCAGATTTTAAAAATTCTATCAAAAATTGTTGTGGTCTTGCAACATTTACTGTTGTGTCACTGAGATTTTCTGGAGTCTCATAAAATTTGGAGAAGTCTCACAGGGTGTGCTAGGAAGCTTTGCACACATCTCACAGGATTTGCTGGAATCTCGCAATACCTTCTAAGGCCTCATAAAACTTGAGCCTCACATTTGGTGAAATCTCATGAGACTTGTTTAGGTCTCACATGATTTTCCTAATTCTGTCAAAAGTTGGTGGGTTCTTGGAAGATTTTCATGAGATATACTGGAGTCTCATAAAATTTACTGAAGCGTATCAAAATGTGTCTTGAAATGACATACATGAAAAGTCTCAGAAGCTTTGAAAGGTTGGGCAAGTCTCACAAGACTTGCAGAAGAACCGAAAAAGGTGCGTAGGGTTTGTAAGACTTGTGGTGAGTGATTTGCTATGCTCTCACAGTGTTAACTTAACATCACAAAAGTTCTACTTAGGATCACTACACAAATTTCTTGTAATGTTTATTCGACTTTGTATAAGTCTTGCAAGATTTTTGGAGGGAATTTAAGATAGTGGTGTAAAGATTGTGGTGTGACACATCTAAATGATTGAAAACTGTTGCAGTCGACCCGTTTAAGTAATAAATAGGTGAAATTTGGTGCAATTAACTGAAGCTATGGAGCTACCAGCTGAGTGGGCCAGCAAGCAGCGGGGGGTGTCACATAAAACAAAGAGGACAGGGGAAGGGGGGGAGCCTGTCACCATATTTCTGCGCTCCCCAGCCGAGCTGCTCTCTGATTGGATTATGTGTCAGCCAAACAACAACAAGCGGGATGCCTCCCTTGCCTTGTGTGAGCCGCGAAGACGAGATTAGGTGGGAAATATTCAGGCCTCTTTCATCACCTCGTAATAGCGTTGTTCAATTCTCCCCGGCAGCACAACACAAAGAAATGCGACCTTGCAAAAATAAACACAAAGTTTTGTGTGTACGTGCTGAGGAGACAGCGAGTCCTCAAATTCTTTTGCTTTGCCGATAAGGAAAACAACATTATAAAATATATAAAAATAACACTCTTCAATTGGGTCAGCAAAAAGCATGTGGGTTGCATCTGGTGCAAAATTAAATGATGAATTGAGATTGAATCAAGATTTCCCGACGATAGTGACGTGGATACCCCAAAGGCTTGTGTTTTTGTTTTTTTTCATGGAACATCATGAAGAACTGGGCAGAGACACATTTTGCGTTGTCGAAATGTGGCTCTGCCTTTTATACTTTTGAAAAATTGGATTTTATATTTGATTTGCCAAACAGGCAGCATTTCCCATGACGGTATAACAGAACATACCTAATATGGTGTTCTGTGTTTAATTTCGCTGTTCAAGATCTGTGTTTGGCACTGTTTGTCTCAAAGACGGACATGGGAAGTCTAAAGGCTATTTATTCTCTTTCAAATAAAAAAATATAGGCTCACAGTTTAAAAATAGGGCTGGTTCACATTATGGGTAGCTTCTTACCATCTTAACTGAAAAGAAGCCAATGGCATCCTGGCAAGTATTTGCAAATATAGCCTATAGCCTTAATTTTTAGTTAAAATATGAAAATATATATAAATAAATAAATAAATAAATAAATATATATATATATATATATATATATATATATATATATATATATATATATATATATATATATATATATATATATATATATATATATATATATATATACATATATACACACACATATACCTAAAACTGTATGTGTATATTCAGTTTTTTTAAAACTGTAACCTTTTTAGCATGAAAAAGCATGAACAATAAGCCATTTAAAACAACTTTCAACAAATGATTACTTTTTACAGGGTGTATACGGGCTACAACTTATTATGAATCTGAAAACAATACTTTTTAAATTGCAATGCTTGTCCCTAGAAAATAAATACAATAATTACATTAGAAAATAACAGTACATATGGCTCAACACATTTCACTCAGCTTTTAGCAAAGACATGTGAATGCCTTTTTCAAACAAGGTGTCCCGTGTGTGTGCGCGCGCTGTATGTGTGCGTTTCCAGGCATTTTACTACCCACCTGACGCAGGCCTCCCTATTGGTGGGCCAGGTTCCTCAAGGTTCCTTCGCTTGGAAGTCCATTACCACAACCCTCTTCTCATATCTGGTACGCACACACACATACAGGCACGCACACGAACAAGCAGCGGGAGAGTGTTCTTGAGAAGCTGCGGGCTAATTTCCAACAGAGCAATTCATTTTGAATTTTCCAGATGACGCTTTTCATCTTGGCCACACTTGCTTGTCATTACAGCCTATACGGTGTGCTCTCCTCATGTGACCTTCAGTGCCACGTTCACATATTCTGTCTTTTTCATATTTTAGGACTCTCCACCTTGTTAGCGAAGACTCCCACAGCTGTACCGTATTACCGTAGTCAACACAGTGAAGGCCGAAGCACACAGAATATGGATGTACAGTGCTACATTGAAATGCTCAAGTTTTTTTTCCCCACTACTGTATATTATTGAATTGTTATGATGATGCAGACCTCCGGGAGGTGTGCCTCAGCATAAGTTACAACCCCTTCAGCCAGTTCCACAAACAACATTAACGTGGCGTTTGAATGTTGTTGACAGACAAACAAATGTACTGGGTGGTGGTGATAATCACACTCTGGTCTCCTAATGTGGGAGGATGTCAATCAGCACAGTGACGGACAAACTCATGTGTTCCACGATCATCTCATGGATCTATTTGCACAACAAAACAATGTCTTGACATCTAGTTGTCAAGAAGCATTTTACAAAATATCGCTGGTCCCTCATTTTTAGGAATCTTGAGCCACTTTGCGTCATCGGAAATCTGCCATTTTTCAAGCTGAACCAGACTGTTATGGTCAGTCCGTCTTTTTATTTTACCCATGCTTCCATTGTCACTTCATGCCCAACTCAAATTTTTTTATTGGGCCGTTGTTCGTTGCCAAAATGGGCATGGTCAATGATGCACCAGTGGCATAACCACCTCTGCCGGTGAGAGACAAATGCCGGACAAAAACCCTCTTATCATCATTGCTTAGTTTGTCTTCTTTTTTTTTCTTTTTCTTGTCATTCATGGGCAAAAAGGGCATCCAGCAGCAAAGGACTGCCAACTTCTGGTGAATTGCTGTATTACAACAACAATACAATTCTGCTATTTGAGGATAGGTACTGGGATAGCCAAAGGTTTGCATTGCTTATGCAATGCATTGGGATCTTTTTTCCCCCAAAAACAAAACAAGAAAAAGCTGGTAAATCTCAAATATACATTCCAGTGAAAAACAGGTGTTTGCTCATTAAATAGTTCCCTCGAAACAAAGCAAACCCCGCCAAAAGTAAACACAAATGAAAAATAAAATAAAAATACTGGTAAAAATAGTCACAAACTGTGAATTAGTGAATCTGTGGGTGCTTAGCCATGAGTACAGAAAATGTGAAACCAGAAGCAGTCAGGCCACTGAAGTGGATAATGTAACAACAGTGACTAGAACATATCTTGGAACACTAGACTCAGAAACTAACTTCGAAGAGAGAAACTTAACTCAGATTTGGGAGCTGATCTTGGAATCGATAAACTAGAAAGTCAGTATGAATTGAAATGATGTTTTGAAATCTTGACTAAATGATGTGTTTCTCAGTGCCACCGAGAAATTTGATGTAAAATACAAGCATCGATCCTATATGACATAATAAAGCAAACTAAAGTACAAAAGCAGATACCTTAAGGAAGAAACATATCAGTGCTAAATAATTATGCATTTGTCATTTTCAATTGTAATTTTCGTCAATTTTATACAGATATCTGTCATCTAAGGTCTTCTATTTACTGGTTGTGAATGCATTGATCCTTGATGTACCTTTTTTATACAGTTGCCATTGTCAGTAATTGTGCTTTATTATGTCATATACGATTGATGTCTGAAAGAATTTGCGCCCTGAGTTTTCAGTTACATGTCATCAGAACGTCAATTCAAGCTCACACAGTGTCGTCAAGCTCTCTTCGTAGTTTTTATTTACAAATTTTGTTCCCAAATCTGAGTTGTTTTTTCTATGAGTTTAGTTTCCAAGTCTGGTGTTCAGAGTCTATTGATTTTCAATGTGTGCTGAGGAAATGTTGATTTTTTCTTTTAAATGGACTTTCTACACCACCCATTTATGCAGAATATACGTTCACCTAAAAATATATATCTGGATCCACATGATTTTATTCTGTGCAACCATAAAAAATAAAAAAAATAGCTACATCAACATTTTTTACCGTGTAGAATTAGTCATAATGACATCTTTTTGTGCCTCAAGTCTATGACATCTTGATTCCTCTGCTGTCATTCCTGGCCGCACGCCCTCTAACAAATCTACGAGAGAGAAACAACGTCCGCCTTAAATCATTTACTCATGAATGCTTATGAATATCCTGCTCAAATTATTCTGCCCTGCGAGCATGCGAATATGTTGCAGGGGGTAAATGGACCGCACGTAAAGCACAATAACGATCGGAGACGTCGTTGCGTGCAGGCAGACGTGACTCATCCGGGATAAGGTTACATTACACCCCGAGTCTGAGGCGGTACGACGCCGGGATCATGGAGTTGGGTTTGGTCTACACGCCCATCATGGCCGTCCCGCCGAAACAACACGCCTTCTATCTCACTGGCTACTGCACTTCCAAGTGTACACGCACTGTAAGAACACCATTGTACTGTACAGTGGTTTTCAAAGTATGGTTTGACAAACATTTGTGCTATGCAAGCTCACTCTAGTGATAATTCATTACATTTAAGTAGAGTTCAGTTGTATTTAACTTGTTAATTCATTGCGTTTTGTCTATTACATTCGTTTGTTTTCAGTCATTTATTGCAGTACAATTTGTGTTTTTTACTGCTGTGGCAGAATCTATTGCTGGATAAAACGATCATCTTACCTGCTTTAATAGGCCTTACCTCGGGGCGGGATCTTCATATTCGCGTCGCAGCTGCACACGCACTTGGCTGGCCGTGGGGTGCGCACTGTCTTGGTCAGGGGGGGCAACGAGGTGGAGGTGGTGCAGGAGGACCAGCACTTCAGCACACACTACCAAGTGAGTGACAACTAAGAGCCTTTTGCAAGAGTTATGTTTCACCAGATCTGGGGGTGTGGTCACAATTTATCATTTTGAAGGAAAAGTACACGATATCAATATATAATTTCTTAATGTCTCAATCACGTGACCACGTCTGTCCACTCCCCAAAATTGAAAAATTATCAAGTACACTGAAAAAATGAATGCTCTGAATGTATTATGCATCATTTTAAAGTGGATTCAGTGTAGAATTAGAATGCATCAATATTTTTCTTATCTGAGACATTAGCCTGATTTTGTGAAAACGCTTCATCATTGAATTTAATGTGATTGTCCTATAAAGTGAGGTTTTAGCTCAGTAAGATGGCTGTAAGGGTGAGGACCTCCTTGGGTTGCATCTGTTAAAGCTTTCAAGTACCTCAAAGAGTGTTGTCTCATTTGACTGGAAAACTAACAAACAACAGGCACTCTCTGGGTGTCAATCAGAAAGCATCTGGAGTACTGCTAAAAGTCATCCAATGTTAATTTCACTAATGTTCTTTTTTTTTATTGCAACTGGTCAAAAAGGTATTCATTTACTAATACATTTGAACATAGCATTATGGGGTAAAATAATAGAATTTAGTTTTTATTAAAACTTGGGTTAAAAAAAGTTATTGTCAGTTCATGTTGCATTCTGCCACCCAGAAGTACTTGGAATCGTATTGTTTACAAACATAGTCAGCACAATCTCCACGGGAATCTTTCTGACAACATATGCTGAAGCTTTCAACATCACAAGAAGCAAAAGCACACACTACAAACGTTCTTTGTATCACCATCGCAAGGAGGATAAATTCCACATACGAGCGTGACGCAGAGGCACATCCGCTTCTGCCTCTAACATCTCCTGCCATTGTTGATGTCATTCAACCCACCTGAGCGGCGTTTCTGTCGTTGCAATCAGCCTCATTAGGAAAATTAAGGCTGCTTACGCACGCCGTCCGAGGTCGGAAAGGCCGCTTGCTGAAAATTAGTCTTCTGCACCAGAGCCTTGAATAAATGCAATTTGAGAAACAAGGAAATAGGGGAATTTACTCATTCATTTTTCAAAGCTCTGACAGTCTACTTTAAACACACAGTATCAGGTCTACTAATGAATTATTAAGTCAAGTACTCCTTGTAACGTACTGTAAGAAAAAGACAAAAGATATTGCAGTACAATATTGTTCTGCCATATTCTATTATTTTTCATTTTATGATTAAGTCATTCATTGCCAGGGACTTATTTTCACGTTATTTTGAGAGACCAGACATTGAATTCCAGATCCTTAAGTATTGAAACGATTCTTAAATGTGAAAGAGATGTGTATGTTAACGCATTCAATGCCAGGGACGTATTTTCACGTTTAAGAGTCGACACATTTAATCCCAGATATTTAAGGATTAAATTGATACATAAGACCATCCCAGATACTTAAGTATTAAATCGAGACGTAAATATTTGGATTAAATGTGTGGACTCTTGAAAAATGTGAAAATACGTCCCTGGCATTGACTGAGTTAACAAATACATCTCTTTCTGTGAGACTGGTAAGGTGAAGTTACATGGCTGTGCGACAAACACTTTGATATAAGTAAACATACATGGTTCTTTCTGCCTGTTTTATTTTTCATCTAGACTATCCGAGTTCTGAGGAAGATGGTAAACGTTTTACCGGTGAGTATGAAGACACTGCTTACTTTCATAAAGAAAAAAAAACCGGAATATACAGATACATTTTTACATTACCATATTATATTTTCACAATATGGGATTTCATTTGGCATAACAGAACATTATTAGTTTTACTATACTGTTTTCTGGGGTATTAAAAGATAGTAACAAAAACATGATATGCTTCTTCTGACAGGGTGATGTCCTAATAACAAAGTGTACTTATAACACAGAAGAGAGGGAAAGGCCCACTGTGGTGAGTAGCCATTTAGAACACAAATGCAATTGGCATTTCGACAAATGCGGCTAACTCCTATTTAATACTGCACAGGGTGGTGAGGCTACATCAGCAATTCTGCTTTTAGATATCCAGGACACAATTCGATTATTGTGGTTGTGGTGAAAAAAAACCACCGCTTTGCAATGTTATTTACAGATGTTGCTTCATGGGAGGAATTATTATATATATATATATATATATATATATATATATATATATATATATAAGATGCAATTATTTTTTTAAATACATCTTTTATTAATTAATTTAGTAAATCAAAGCTGTTAGTGTGATTCAGCAAAGTTGTATGCCAATGCAGAGTATTTTTCAGGATTTTATCTACTATATTCATTGTAATCAAGTGAAAACTCCCACTCGCACTCTCCTGTACTGTGTAATTGACATAGGTTGAAATGCAAGGCTGTAGGCTGGATGGGAACACAATTTATATCATGTGACATTCACAAGTATGAATAGCCTTAATTGCCACTTCACAGCTGTATTTGCAATCGTATGGGGCTATATTTTAAATCTGCATGTAGGTAGATATGGTTATAGTTTACTGCATGGCAGGGTTGCTACTCGCCACAAACCTTTAAATGACACAAAAAAGTGGGTCAACCTTTAAAGAAAAAAAAGCAGCAAAAAATGTCAGACTGGTCGTGTCGCGTTTTTTCAAATTATTTTTTTTTTCAAACTTTGATTATCTTGTAAAATTAAACCTAATCTTCCTTGAAAATGTAAATACAGAACTCATTTTTATCCGTTTTTCAAATCCTAAATCTTAATTAATTCAACGCAAAAGACATATTTTTACCATTTTTTGTTCTTTTTTCCCAATTCAGACATTCAATATCAGGTACTTCGCTGGTCAATTTAGTAGAATTAAGACATTGATAAATTAGTTAAAAAGTAAACTATTAGTTTAGGTACTAATACAATTGAATGATTACTACTCTAGGGGCTAACAAGTAATTACTTTAGGTAATTAAGGAATATAGTAATTTAACACCGCTGAAAAATACACCTTCTTAGTGGTGGATAAATGCACACATTCTTTAATGTAAATCAAGTTCAAACAAATCTGATTACCTGCTGGTGTAGCAAGAAAATTTGACGAACATATCTGATCGATTTGCTCGATTTGTATTAGTCTTAAAATAATCTAGTCACACTCTTTGTAAGGAACAAATGAAGTCAATTAAATATTAAAGACAAGCTTAAAATACTCATTCCAGGCAACAAATTACATAAATCAATTCAATTTTAAAATAAATGGTTATTTTTAGTATATTATCTTGATTTGTTGCTGAGAATAAGCCAGTGCTTCTCAATCTCAATTTTGCCAAGCCCTCCCAGTAAAGAGAAGAAAATGTGTCCCCCAACCCCGACGCACTGACTATAAATAAGTTTATTATCTATAAAAAATGTATAAGTATACCTAACCTGTATCCTTTTTAACATTAACAAAAGAAAAGAGCAACATAAATCAAAAACAGTTAATAACTTTTTACAGTGTTTATACGGGTTACTGTTTAGTCTGAAACAGAAAAAAAGTTAATCAAATTGCATGAAATAATTTTTAAAAAAAATTGTTATTGCAATTACAATTCACATGACAAAAACAAACCTTTTCCATGGGGTCATCCCCCCCCGCACTGCTTCTCAATAGAAGTAATTGATGACTTTCATGCATTTTATTTCTTTAATAACACGAGCCATTTCTCGACATTCCTTTAGCAAAACACACACACGCAAAGTTAAATAGTGTGTATGTTTTCCGCGAGTGTTCAGGGTGGTTTTGGCATCATGGAGGAAATGTGCGTCAACTACATCCACTACTACCCTCGTACTCAGCTGGAACTGTGCAAGAGCCACGTGGACTTGGATCACCTCCACAAATATTTCAGCTTCATTAACAGGTAGTGTGCAATCTCACTCCCACTGCGGGTTGCTGCATTTCCCAATAGGTCCAGACTCGTGTGTCATCCTTTAGATTCCAAGGAAAGGATCAATGCGTTTGTGGTGACGACGGTGTGACAGAGCAATATTCCAGATTGCAGTGGGACGGCTTCGCCACGCAAGTGCTGGACTCGCTTTACAACACGGCGCCTATCTCCATGCATTGCAACCAATCCACTGCGCGCCTCTTTCCTGTGAGTCTCACAAACACACAACAAATTGACCAATTGCACGGTCGTGAAATTTGCAATGAGCACATAAACACATTCCCTGATCAGTATAGTTTAGTGCTTCTCAAAGAGAAAACAATTTGCGCTCCCACCAATTTGCTGCGGTGACTATAAATGAGATCATTTTCTATAAAACGTGTATATACTGTACGTATATATATATATATATATATATATATATATATATATATATATATATATATATATATATAATGTATGTATACACACACACATACCTAAAACCTTTTTAACATGAAAAAGCATGAACAATAAGCCATTTGCATCAACTTTCAAATTATTACTTTTTACAGAGTGTATATGGGTTTCAACTTATTCTGAATCTGAAAACAATAGCTTAAAATGCATTAAAATGCCTGAAAAGGACAAACAAAAACAAAACAACATGTCAATCGAACTAGAAATATTTTTGACCAAATGAACCATTTGATGCTGATAATAGATGTGTGATAGTGATAAATGTAACTCAATCCGGAACATAACACCAATACCTAAAATATTTTAACCCGCAGAAAAAGGTAAATCACAATAATCATTCATTTGAGTTAGAAAAAAAAATTGTTGTCCACAGCATTGAAAAAGTTTCGAACAAAGACTTTGCCAATCAAGTGACCTGCACTACCTGGTGCCGTGGATGTGTAATGACACATTTTACACATTACTGTACACGTTTTCCTACATGCCCCACTTTTTGAGAGGTACTGGTATAATGGGAATATCAGGAACATCCCCCCCAAATTTTTCATTTTCAAAAGTGCTTGTCTATGGAAAATTGTTTGAGCGTTTATTCCTTATTCTTAAGTTCCAAGTACAGCTTTGTAAGCACTAGTAAGACAATTTAGCAAACAGATGGAACCAGAACCATTTGTAATTTGCAAGAAAGATTTTTAAAATGAGTTTTTTTTAATTTTTGTTTTGTTTTATTGCCTACCTTAGTATTTCCTCGATTAAGAAATGTAGTCTGCTTGGGAACGTCAACAGAGAATTTCATTGTTTGGTATTACTATGCATATGACAATAAAACTCTTTAATCGTACAACTTTATATCCCAATACTATGTAAACCTGAACACTACTGTATATATCAACATTGAACCAATAGTTAGCAGGCAAAAAAATGTGCTTGTAGGTTTACATACCTGGGAAATAGGGTCAAAAATCAAATCTTGACTTTTTCCAGTCATTTAACAAACATTTAAGTTTGATTTACTTAAAAAAAAAAATCTGTGAAAAATATTCAGACAATAATGTGTACTGATTTGAAATCAGTGTCGATGTAAACATATTCATAGCTTGAACAAAAAGACCCAGAGACTCTTAAACCCCGAGAAACGATTATAACCTCTTATTATAATCTTGTAAACCACCTTGCACCACAACACTTTTACAAAACCTGAATTTGGCGATGTAGCTATAATTTTCAAATATTCACTTTTTAAAAAGACAGATTATTCAAATAAATTTGATTTATTGTCCAGTCTTACCCTTAGGCCATGTAAACTTACACAGCAAATTTTAAGAACGCTTTACAAAAAACATGTTTATTTTATTCTTATATGGTCCTAGTCTAAACACAATAAAATTAGAAAGTAAATTAAATACTGCAAAGACAGTAAACTATTCAAGTGTAAATGTAACTTTTAGACTGGCACCTAATTGTCTTTCTGGAATAAAATGCACTGTAGAATCTAGACATGTACTGTACAGGAGCACAACTGTACATATAGTATATTTTTACAGTAATATTTAACTACATTTACTATTTCTTATATTTCTATGGTAAGTTGAAATCAAAGTGTGGACAACCTTTGTTATCAAAATACCTGACTGCAACCTCTCTAATACTCATTCTCTCCTTGAGTTCAGGTCAATCCACTTCTAATTTTGTTCAAGTGAAAAATACGCTTAAAAAAAAATCTAGTCTAACATACTGCCTATTTCAGTGGGAGAAGCATGCTTGCATGTAAACGCAACAAAGGAGCGTTGCCATCATTTTTATGGCATAACTTGAAACCATTTCATTAAAAGCTGAACTAGTTAAAAATATTACAGGTTTGTACATGCCGTATGCTTGATTTTGTGTTGATGGATAACATTATTGTGTATTTGTGAAGTTCTCTGGTGTATCATGATGCACTAGCTAGCTAGTCTGATAAGAACATGTTAGCAATGACGAAATCACTCTTCAGGTACAATTTTAACCTTTTTGCTGCTGATAAATGAAAAAAAAGAGACCTTAAGGATGGTATTTTTTTAAATACATCTCAAAATTGGAAATTTTTGACCACATATTTGTCATTTACGCTTTATCCGCTGACATGACGAGTGGGAGTGCGAGTGTCCAACTCATATGCTTCTTTCTCCAGGGTGAATGGGATAAACAGACACTACCTGTGATAACCTCACCACTCAAAAAGCCCCCTTACCCGTGCGAGGTTGGAGCACGCCCCAGCAGCCGCCCGGACGTAGCCCCAGTCTGAGCCAAGCCAGGAAGTGGGCTAATGACACTTTCAGCCTAAAAAGAGGGCCCCACTTGTGCGGCAAATTTACACTGCATCCAATATCTGCGTACCATGAATTCAGTGATGACTTCATATTTTAATTAGACGCGTACAGTATAAGTAAATGCACACTGTCTTGTTCCTTGGAGTGTTGTGTTGATGCGAGAAAGCAAAAGTGCTATGAAGAAAAATTCATGAGTTTTTAGTGTTTACAGAGGTATTTACTGCTGTTGTGTGCCCTGCTCCATTTTCTTCTTTTTATATATAGTCAAATAATTGTGTTTAACACAGCATGTAAAAGCATGGGAAAATTTATTGTCATTATTAAACATTTGAGAATACCTGCATAGTTTTAATGGGTTGTACTGTGATGCTTACATACTAGCAATGCTAACATCATTGCCTGCAGAATCATTTTTAAATTTACAAAGATAATGATAATTAAAGTAAAATTGTCCTGTTTCAGTATTATACATGAGCTTTTGGGGTTCATTTTAAATGTATCTGTTTTGGTTTGGGGTGTCAGATTAACAGATTAATTGCAATCAATCAATTACCTGAGTGATTTTTTTTTTTTAATCTTGCACTTGAGAAATACTACAAAAAAGTAAAAAAAAAAAAAAAAAAAAAAAGGAAATTTTTCAAAAACAGAATATCTGTAAAAACATATTTGCTCTAAAAACGAATTAAAGGAATTTAAAGTCCAACCAAAATAAAACACACATGCACACACACGGGTTTGAAAGGCTATACTCATACTGAGGACATCCATTGAGATAATGAATTTTGTGGCCCCTAACCTTATCCTAACCATCAGAAATGATTGCGTAGCTTTCATTCTTATCCTGACCTCAACCGTAGCCCAATTAAAACCTATACTCTAAAAGCAAGTCTTGACCCTTCAAAAAAGGTCTGAACTATTGAGGACCGGCCCAAATGTCCTCACTTCTCCAAAATGTCCTCACTATGTCTAACTCAAAACGGTTCTCACAAGTACAGCCGTACAGGAACACACGCACACACAAATACACAAAAGTTTTTTTTTTCCTACCATTGTGGAGACCTCTAATCCCATCAGAAATTACTGAATAGCCCTTACCCTAACCAAAATTCAATTCAAACCTAAATTCGAGAAGCAAGTCTTGACCCCCAAAAAGAGGTCTGAACTTGTGGGGTCAACCAAAATGGTCCCCGGAAGTGAACAAAGTTCCCACAAAAACAGTCAAACCCAGGATTTGGTTCCCAATATGTTGCAAAAACCAAAGGCACACACACTGAAATACTCTCTCACACAATACTGAATCTTTCTGCTCACATGCATGCACATTTAACACACTACTGATTTTTTTTTTTCTTGTTTCAGTAGATTATATATAACTCTGATTTGTGTCCCTGGTGGGATTGACCCACATGGTGCCTCGAACTTTCAAGTTCCAGCAAGTAACTTACATTAAATCTATAATGTGTCAAACTGTGTTGATAATACACAAAGCAGCAGCAGGCAGAAAAGCTATCTGGACCAGCAGCTTGCTTCAACACAAACCCAATAAGCCACAGTCGATCAAACTGGCAAGATTCAACCAATAAAAGCCCAAAGCCCAATGGCCTCTAAGAAGAATGGATTGGTGAAAACAGACACCGTCATCTCAATCAAACTTGAATATGCTAAAATTTAATTTGTTTATGTTAACAATTTTTCCACATAATTAGACCAGAAGGTCCTTCATCACCAAGTCCTTCACAGAAAGTCCGCCGTGGTTCTTATTAACGCTGCACAGTAACAAAAAGTAATTAAGTCAAAACAAATACGCTTTTGTCTTTGTGTTCAATGTCATCCAAGTCATACTGTGGCTTAATGTTTTTTTTTTTTTTTAGTTCTTAAGTGATGATTCTCATAATAGACATAAGTCATCTGTAATGTGACTCAAAAGTGCCTGCAGGAATAGTAGTGTGTAACTGGAGAATGTAATACCGGAAGAGCGTCCAGGATGAGCCAGAAACAAGGTTATATTATCCTGTATATACTTTTGAAACATCCTGCCACACAAAGGCAAATTACCATTTGACTGAGAACAGATATTGTTCTTAGCCTCCGTATTGAGATTGTCAAGCTGTCATACTTTCAGCTTCAAAACCATTTTGATTAAATTTGGGCTTGTCATAAGGAGAAGGGCACAGAGTGTACTAATAGCTTATTTTTTATTAAATTGGTGGATAAGAGTGGATGCCGCTGTGTTGGCAAAAACACCATTTCAAACGCATTTTAAGACATGAAATTAACAGAGTTCTATTCCAGTTTAGTAGGTGCACTTATGCATAAATCACATTCTTGTTCTTTACTTTTTCAGCATTTACCACAGTACCTTGAAGACAAAATGCAATTTAAAGCTGTCCTGAGGTGAAACACATTTTTTTTTGCATTCAATCAAAGTAAATATGTAAAGATCATTTTAGCTAAAAGCTATGAAATTAAGTGCTTCCCATGCAAGAAATTAACAACAAATTAGTGATTGCGGCAACAATGTGAGCTGCTGTTATAACTTGGGGTTATTTGGCTAGAGGAAAAACTAATTAGCTTGATTTGAATATTTAATGACATGGTTTCAAAAAGGTCTAACTTGATTGTTTGCTGCTTATTTGATCCTTTCAGATTAATCCTGTCAATGGGAAAACTCAGTATTAACTGGTTCACTCCCAAGGATATATTTTTTTACATTTTCTTAAAAGTCCAGTTATTCAAACCCAGATTGTCATTTATTAACATTATATATATATATATATATATATATATATATATATATATATATATATATATATATATATATATATATATATATATATATATATATATATATATATATATACTGTATGTATACACACATTTTTTTTTCCAATATCGGAAAATATTTAGATGTTTAAAACTGGCAGGCACTAAATGTGTCATGCACTGAAATAATCAGTTATCTTCGTGCTTATGTAATTAAAGTAATCTATTAATTTAGTACTTTAGATAATTAATATAATTTAGATCAGGGTTCAGCAACGTGGTGCCTGCAGGCACCAGGTAGCCCCCAAAGATCACATGATAGCCCACGGGCCTGTTCTGCAATGAGCTTACAAGTGATAGAACATTGGTGATTTTCTATGAATTTTACAAACAATTATACATGTATTACATCTACATTTCATGTTAGACTTGATTCAGATATTTACCAGAACTGTTACTTAATTATTGTGAAAAATCATTAACATGATTGGGCTCTTCACATAAACCGGTAGCCCTTTGTATTACTCAGTACCAAGGAAGTAGCTCTCAGTTTCCAAAAGGTCGGTGATCCCTGCCTTAGATACTTACTTTAGGTAATAACCTACTATATAATAATGAGCTAAGCACCCTGAGAAGAGGAAGGGTCTTTTGTGATATCGCTCCCAAATTCATTTCATATTCAAATCACTCAATATAAGTTAATATCAAGTCCATCAAAACCCGTCCAGGCCCAGTATGGATAAAAGTTCTCCATTTGCCTGAGACTATTGAAAACCTGCACCTGCATGGCAGAATTTGAGGCCGGCTCTTCTCAGCCCCAAGTTGAGGAGATGTTCACTCCTGTATAGTCAATGTCAATTGTAGACGCCTTTCACACGTTTGTTCTCGGGGTCAAAGGGAGATCTAAGGTGGGCCTTGGCCTTGTACGTCACTCCCATCCTCTCCAGTGTGAACTCGCCACTCTTGATGAAATCAGCGCTCACCTACAGAAGGAGAGGATTTAAAGTAAAGCGAAAACCAACAAGCAGGTGGCAAAGGGAAGGGAAAAACTAAACGGCAAGAAAAACAACATAATTACCACTCCTCCATCGGGATTGCGGATGTATCCATAGCCGATTGTCTTGTCAATAAAGAATCCGTAGTCAGCGCGGCGAAGGTGACCAACAGGGACGCCATTACGGAAGATTGCCTCTAAGCCAAACATTGGTACTTTCCTGTTAAAAAAAAAAAAAGTCAGAAAAATTCACTCTGATATGAATGATAAAATTGTTAACTCTTGCTTAGTTGTCAATACATTTAAAAAAATAGTTCAATTTAAATTAGATGGATTATAGGTACATGTAAACAAAGTCGGACTATAAAAAAATTGTCGAGGTGATATCCTGCGTTTTTTTGTTTTTTTTCTCCAGTGAGTCTTGACTAACTCTTCGATGGTGAAGGACACGATGCGTCTCCTGAGGCCCTCCTCCTTCTGCTTTTCCAGCCTATGTCGACCCTGGAAGGGGATGGAGCTTTTCAACTTGCAGGTGAAGGCTAGCCCCGCCTCCAGGGGCGTGTCGTCCGGGCGAAGGTCGGCGTGCCAATGGCGGTAACCTGACAAAGTGGAGGGGGCTTGTTACAAGTAGTTAAGGTTGTCACTAGTGAATCTTTTAAAATAATAAATGAATAGCCTAAGGTGGAATATGAGTTTAATTGAGTCATCATTTATTATCTTCTATCAAAATTTGGCTACACTAACCAGTTAGCAATCACAATTACCATTAGCTTGATGACATAATACCATTTGTGTATATTTTGCCCATTTGTGGAGTTAAAATTATAATGAACATATAACATTTGTTTCCTCCCAATGCATTTTGATAAGTGTCATTATACAGTATGTGGATTTTTACTATTCACAGGCCAGCCTGCTTCTTATTCACCAAAATCAATGATTAACTTTTCGATATACTATTATGGGAGCACTCCACATTGTTGTGCAAGTCCATTTTTGTCTTCTGGGAGCTGCAGGACTTCATTGTTATGCAGAGTCAGTTAGAATCATGATAGGCCTGCCTAAACTCCATAACTTTTATTGTGTGTCCAGTATTTCCAAATTCAAAAAAGCATATTTTTAATAATTATCTGGCTCCATCCCAATCGTTAATCTTTTTAAACAGCAGAATATTTACTGTATATCTCAATTATAAAGCTAAATATGTTGAATATTGAAAGCAAACTTGAGATTTCAAGTTACCTTTCTCTATACTGAGGGAGTCGATGGCCCTGTAGCCTGAATTGATGATACCGTGTTTGGCGCCGGCGGCCATGACGGCGTGGTAGACGGGAAGACAGGAATCTTTGGGAACATGCAGCTCCCAACCCAGCTCGCCGACAAAGGACAGCCGCATCGCTCGCACCTGGACGAGAGGCAGATGAGGAAGCTTAGAAAGGATGGAGCATACACAAACACACACACAGTAAACATTCCCACACCCTCACCCATGCACACATTTAATCTTGAGGCGCCACACTGACTTGCATTTGAATAGTGACTGTATAAAAAGGAAAGAAGCCAGGAAGGGGGAAACCAAAATGAATAGAAAGCACACAAATCACAGCAAACCCGTGCAAAAGATGCAATTATTTTGGTTTTAGAAATTACACATCCGCCAAAAAACACCTCTGGGAGTCGAAATGATGGAAGGGAGGAAAAGGACAGAGGAAGCATTTTACGCATAGGAAACAGGAAAGGCAAAGAAGAAAATCTGATTCTAATAAAATATAGAGCATTTGAAAATTGGCTGCTCCCCTTTTAATCATCATTCTCATCTTGCAATCTCTGTTGCAGAGATTTCAGCAATCCCAGAATGATGAGTTTGCGAGATAAAATCTCAAAAGCTAGTCATTACAAAACAGACACTTCTATGCAGCGCAGTTTCGAAGACCATGCTCTTCAGATAAATAACTTTCTTTTCTTCATACATCCTGAAGTTGTAGGCGCAAAACACATTTTTTGGCTGAAAACTTTTGGTGGCATTCCTAGATCTCATCAATATCAAATGGGAAAAGCTACAGAAGGAATACCTGCTCACAAAAAAGGTGACGGGGGAAAAAAACAGCAAAGCACTGAATAAGGCATACTTTGGATGGATGATGACCATGGAATCATAAATATGATTTACTATGACACAACATGGAACCAAAAGTGCTGGATGTGTTTTTGTCAGTGCATTACGGCACAATACACAGTAATGGGCACAGTCTTCATGCATACTCCCATCTTCACAACTTCTATTTGTTAAAAATATTACTCAATAATCAGGTGTACTGTTTAATTCCACTGCACATTATATATGACTAAAAAGATTTGACACTGGAGCAGATTCATGCACTTTACATTCTGCCCTATGGGAAATTAAATATGAGCAAATCTGCGGTCGACCAGGGTCCCAAAATAGATTGTGTTCATGGTTCCGCTGTATTAGAATAATGCTTTGATAAGGAGGCAACGCTAAAGCTCAGAAGGCTGGTGAAAGTCATCTAGCGAGCAAATGAGGAAAAGTAGTGTGAATTAAGGAGAGAAATGCCTCCAACTGTTTCCCCAGTGGGCGCAGTGACAGTTGGGCCATCTGGCCAGCCGAGGTTCACCCTGGGCCCCATATGTACATGTCGCTCCGCACGTTCACAAAACTGCAGACTCACCAAACCTGCAGAGATGTGAGCGACGCATGTACACCCTTGCAGCATCCAACACGTGCACCATACGAGCCAACACACACTAATTGAGAAGAATTCAAATCACCCAACAGACATCGTACACTCGGTTCCTCTAGCGAGTTTGTGGAAGAAAGAAAAAAAAAAACTGAGAAAGCGGAGTGGGGAGGGAGCGCGAGGGCAGAGCGCTGTGTTCTCGCAGCACTGCAGCCATTAAAATGTCACCCAGACAAGACCAGTAAGCAGCACCAACACTGCACAAGCAACACACTTGTGCACCCGCACAAACACGATGCCGTCTACAGTCACTTGTGCCTTGAATAATTCACGCAAGAGCAACTAAGACAGAGGGCTCGGGCATGTGTTCGGCGCTGCAGGAGCCGGAACAACACGCTTGCTTTGGTCCCAGGCCAATGACCATGTTGGTCAGTCTCAAAGAATAAAGTTGCAGTAATTTCTCCAACACACGTAGACTCAACTATTCATTGATTACAAAACTTAGTACTTATGCAACTAACAAAATTTGACGTTACATATAATCAAAAAACAATCATGAAATAAACTAATAGCAGATTAAAATTATATTATTTAAAAAATAATAGCCAAAAAAAGCCTGCTATACCCAAATTAGCCTCTCAGACTGGCATGCAGGATGTAAAAAAAAATTTGAAATGCGGCTTTATTAATCCAACTCATTAAAAGATTGGGAAGAACATATTAGACTGATTAATACTCGCAAAATCAGCTAAATCTCTTTTTTTTAAGTCTACATGTATACACCAAAGACATTTTGCACCAGAAAAAAAATATTAAATATTGAATCACCCATCAAACATTATTCAAAATTTTTTGATTGCTTTACAATGATTGGATACAAGTAACACTGTTGTCATTATATTACAGATAAATCCATACAGTAAATTTGTATCCTCAAAAATATATCATGAAATTTGTTAAGGAGCTGATTTTGTGGCCCTGCCATTCAAAACTAAGTAAATCTGAATTTTTACACGCAATGATTACGTGAGCGCCGCAAATAAAATGGTATTACAACTGCATTTCTCTGTCAACATTCGTTATTTGAAGGGATATCACTTCTAATATGTATTTTTGTTATGCGCTTTGTGCGGATTTTCCAGTCCTACTAGAAGTTTAGCAACAGTTGAAGAAAGAACAAAGTTAACTGTTGAAAACAATTAATGTGGTGGCATTGCAGCACTTGAGCCCGTGCGTGTTTGTGTGTGTGACTGGTGCTAGGCAAGTTCAATCAACTTCAATGACCTCTGCCGAAGGTTTGAAATCATGAAGCAGTTCGGCTCGACTGCTTGCTTCTTCCCCTTAATTAACTTATTTTACCATTTTCACAGGGTTACAAGGGGGTTACTTTGAAGCCATTAAATGAATCACTTCCAATTAAAAGTCAAGCCTCCGACTGTTTGTGTGCTATGCGAAAGGACGTGTGTGTTCTCACCTGATGGCCGGCAGCGTTGACAACTTTGTGGGTGGAGAAAGGGAACGCTTCATTGCTGAGGTCGGTGTCCAAAACCTCTTGTAGCACGTCGCGGCTGGACAAGGCCAGAAATTATTAATAGGGTCAATGAAATAGTTCTAAATATCATTGTAAAAATGTTTTCATTAAAAGAGAAAGTTAAAAACATTCATTAAAATATTCTGTTTTATATGCCGCACATGAGTCCAGCATTTAAAAGACTGGTTCACATTGTGGAATCTAAATTAAACATCAAAATCCACTCATTTTCATCCACTTGCCATTGACAGAAAATTACATCACAGTTGCGTGTGACTCTGGGGACAACCAATCACTGCTCACCTGTTTTCTCTTTTCCTCATGTGACATCAGTCATGATGGTTACTTGAGTATCCATGATGACATTTTCAGTCAAAGAGATGAAAAAAATGAGTGGATTTTGCTGCCTAATTCAAAGCATTGTTCAAAGCAAACTAGCAGAGTCAGAATCAACAGGGCCTCTACTGGTTGCAGTAATTCATGTTTATTCAGACATCTTGACAATTTGTAGTCTAGTCTAAACCTAGATTGGTATGGGAAAAAATGCAAACTCTATTCAGAAAATCTCTGTCTTAAATTTGAACCTCAGATCTGTGAAACAGCTATGTTAATAGCCGTACCATGCTGTAAAATAGTCCTATCAAAAGATTAAAAACAATGTAGTTAAGATTCACAATTGATCTACTTAAATTCATTTATGCCCATTAAAAAAAACAACAACTCAATTTATATTATTATATACAGTGTGTTACTGTGACAGCTCAAAAGATTGATATACAAAGACAAAAAGTGGCTTCATTCATTTATTCCTTTTAACAGACTGATGTGTTTGAGGCGAGTTTTAACCATCAAGAGGAATGGCGCCGCCAAATAACCAGACAATAATATCAAAATAAAACATCATTTATTCTGTCCATTGCAGACTTTAAAAATGTGTTGTTCTCAAATTTGTTTGGGAGAGAGTTTTGCTATGGCTGGCTACTGTGGCATCTTTAACTCTATTGTTAGCTGTGGCTGAAGTTGCTCTTTGCATTTATGTGGTAAGCCAAATGTCTGCTTCTGTGGTAGGCAAAATCCTTCCTGCAAAGAATGCATATCAATACCTTTATCAAAGGAGTCCTCAGGCCGTTTTTTTAAATGTGCCATTCATACAACGAATTTCATTTTATACCTGCTGTACAAAGACAATAAATTAGGCATTCTATTCAATTCTACTGACAACTCACATGCGTTTCCATTTTCACATCTGCCCTCTGCCTCTGAACTTGCCCTTCCACCCACAACAGACACCTATCAGATGATGTCTAACACAATGCCATCCAATCAGCGTCCACTTCAGGGTGTGATTGACCTTTTTCCAACCATAAACAAGTCAAGCAAAAAAGTCCGATGCATAAACAATGGATCAATCAGCATACAGAGCGCAAATTGTGAGATTAAAAATTCAATTTATTACAACTGTAATCAATTGATCCCAATTCCTGATATTTTGACAACCTCAGCTGTAAATATGTCATTGTCTTTTTTTATATTTGCCGTAGCGTAGCTGGGAAGCAAAGCGGCTTAAATAAGTATCTAATGGCTACTGAACTGTATGCTCCTTGGTTCCTATAGTGATGACTGAATCTGGGGCGAACACATTTGTTTCCAGAAAACCAGTTTGGTAAAGAAGGCTGACGTTAAAGAGATTTAAAAATAATGGTCAGAGTGTAATACGAAAAGCAGCTGTTTATGGGAAGTTCTCTGTGTCACACTTAGACAAATCCTGCTCCCATATAAGATATATTGTATTACATCAAGATGGATGCGATAAAAAAAGCTTATTGCTCACAAACAATCTAAAAAGGTGTTTATAACTTCTCCCACAAACACACACATGCACAAAATCAATATTACATAAAAATGAGTCAGCAGCGCAAAAAAAAAAAAAAAGTTCAGGTTTACTTTGCTTCTTGTACACTTGCAAGGTCGCAGCGATAGAACGTAACACTTCTGAAGGATATTTTTGTAGAAGCAACAACAAATGTCAGAAAGCTATGAGTGAGGTTCGGGAACATGTTCTATTTTCTCCAAAGCAATCAATGCAGTTGTAGATGGCAGAAGCTATGCTCGTGCAAGCATGCAGTCGTGCATGCAGCACTGTCGACGCCTAACTTCTGTCCTCCCTGAAGCTACGCTTTGTTCATTGAACTTGAGAACACACAAGGAAGAACAATTAGCTATAAATAAATCTGTGAAAAGGTTGTGTGCGCTCGCTCGAGAGGTTTCGCATCCACCATTCTCGTTCTTGGACATGCCACTAATCCATAGCTTTTTTGGCATAGGCCGCACATGAATATACTTGATGGGGAAATGTTGAACTGCGGAGCTAAAAGAATAAATGTATTGGTCATGAACACTAACAGGAAGTCTGGGCTGATCCGTTGTGCGGTTGGGATCGTAACGCAAATTCGCCATAATATACGTGTATGCAATTAAAAAACATCATAAATAAAGAAATTTAGAAAGGCCTTATTTACCTTAATCTGACGAGCTTGTTATGGCCATATACCCTAGTGAGGGTAGCCTAGCCCAGGGTAGGCTATCTTCTTCGTATTCTTGATCATCTCCAGCTTTGTTTCCATATAAGTCATCTAATGACTTCTCTCTCTAACGTCACTAGCAATCTTGGGACCCATCGCTCACCCATTCAAATTTGAATTAAGCAGTAAAATGCACAATAGTTATTTTAAGCAATCAGACGTGATCCAGTCCATAGCATGCCGCCATTTTGATAGTGGCGCCGGCCAATAGGAGACCAGTATCTTTGGGAGTCGTGACGCAGACTAATAGCAGACCAGCATCTGAGTGACGCGTTGCAGTGCAGGCAGTTTGACGGGACCAGAAAATAAGAGCAATTACCTAAAAACGCCTGAAGATGGAGACAAAACAAGACAAAGCCAACCCCTAGGGTCATGACAGTTGTTTTTGCCACAGAGCGGGAAAAATACCGTAAGGCAGGCATGTCGTACCCTGGAGGTCCACTGTGTATACGTAAAGCTCAACCAAAATATAGTGTATAAACAGGTATGCACATAAGGTAGGTACGCAGAGATCTCTGATGGGTAACGTTGCATGCTTCGCTTTGTAACTTTCACACATGACAACAACCAAGCCTGAGCTGAACATTTTCTTTTTTCCTGCAAAGTGGCTCCAAGATTTTCCGTGGCTTGAAGCACGTTTACAATTACATGTGGTGCAAAATTTACCGCTTTTGTCCTCAACTGGCGGACAAAACCGGTGCATTTGATACAGGATCAAAAATTTTCAGTCATCCTTTATTTGACAAATATGAAAAGAGCCTGTGTATGTAGCGCAACTTAAAAAGAAGATAAAAAGAATGATGAAACGATAAAAAAAAGCTAATCAAGAAGCAATAGCTAATAGCCCTTTTGCTAGGTGGCGAGACAAACTGTAGGAACAACGCAAGCTCTATGTAATCGTTTTCTCCTTACCATTCAAAAGGGAAGCATGTGCGCCCCTTGTGTTCTTATTCTGAGGATATGTATTTGTTTGATTAGTGAAGCAGCTTGAATTGGCTGTCGGGGCTGCGTATCATGCTCTTGAAGGAGATCGTTTACGTTGTCGCTTCACAGTTGACAACTTAGAATTTATCTCTGACTTCCTAGGTCCTGAACAAACCGTGCAAACCATAACTGATGGAGTTGTAAGCCTTAAAAAGAGTTCTTGGGTCTGTATACAGTGTACTGTATATGTAAAGTACATTTTTTCAATGGATTTTTTTCCCCACTATAGTATGCTATTTTAAGTGCCAAATTCCCAGGAGACTTTGGGGGTTAATCCTGCGCTAAGACATTTCACAGGAAGGTTCATGTTGATTAATAATAGTGCACTTACAAAATAACACCGCATTTAACTTAGTGTCTTACTGAATTCTCATGAGACCCCATGGAACCTTATTAAACATTGCTTGCCAGAATTTCGACGGAAAAGCATGCACGTTTATTATCATAAACATTCAAATGTTCTACTCTCTGAAGCTAAAATATGCCTTAATTAGCTCATATGGTCACGCATGTCAAGATCCAGTCAATAATCCCCACAGTCAACATTCAATTATTGCGCAAGTCTATAATGAAACTAGCACACACACAGCGCACACACGCTCAGCGTAACAGGCTCCCGGAGCCAGTGACGCACTTTGACGCAAGCGTTCACAGCAAGTGGGAACGGAGAAAGGCGGGGGGAGGGGGCGAACATTCTAAGAGTTGGTTGAGGATAAAAGAAAAGTGTGGATGGCAGGGAGTAGGTTGGATACCAAGATCAAGGGAAGATGAGAAAAAACTGCTCAAGGGGAAGACATCAGCACAACACAGAGCAGAATGTGACTAAATGTAAACGCAGTGATGTGATGGCGGGGTCTTCTTGTAAAGCATGAAGCGAGAAGAATTTCTGAGAAGTCCTTAATATGTATGTACACTGGTTAAAAGCTGAAGTACAACATAAAAAGAAAGTCAAAGCAGTTCAAGGGCAATGAATGGCTTGAAACTGCAGAAGCGTTAAGTGGAATTCGCTTTAAAACATGGAATGAGCACTTCAATTGACTTTAAAATCCTCCATGAACAAATATATATTTATGGAAAAAATGAATGCTGAAGTACATGCAAAATTTGGCCCAACAAAGTACTGGTAGGCATATTACTTTCCAACACTACAAGGCCAATATTTCGGTTTTGTAAGGGAGATGAAGTATTACAGGTTTATGAAATGTTTGATTGTTTTGTTTTATTATTCTTATTTTTGCATCTTTCTCTCATAATAATCAAAATTAAATCAAATAAAGGCTTCAAATAGTTCAATTTGTGTGCGTGGTGAACTAATATAAAATAAAAGTTTTAGATATTCACACATATTTATACATACAAACATATTTATACATACATTATTGAAAGTAGCATTTGTCGAGAGCAAAAAAAGTTGACAATAATGAAATAGTCAATGAAGACTATAATTTCATAAAGACTGTTCAAACCTTTCTCTTCAATGCAACCATAAGTAATAAAATACAACAATTTTAATATTAAACAAAAATCCAAGTGTATGCGATGAGTGTCAGAGTCACACATTTACTGTATCAATTAATTAGTTAAATTAAGTATTTTTATTAATCACATTAACCAAATTTTCATCTTTAAATTTATACTTTCTACATGCTGATTAGATCAATTTCTATGCATCGGGCTTCTTATGCTTGAGTTGTTTGGGGTTGGAAAACAAGTCAATTACACATTGAAGTTGCCACATTCAATGTGTTTGGCATAACCTGATGGGCTTCTGCTCTGGGTGAGAGGGCAGGTTATTCAGATATGAAAATGCATATTTTGGAGGAATGTGTCTGTTTACCACCGAAGCAGGTCAATTTTAGCCTAACACATAAATGTAAGGCATCCTACTGCAACCACAGCGGCACTTTCCAAAAACATTCATGTTTATTTCATTTGACACTAAATTCTCCATAGGCGTGAGTGTCAATTTTTATTAACCTGTAGGTGCCCTTCAGATGTATGGTGTCAATTCAAGTATTCATTCCGTAGAAAATGATTGAACCATAAAATATTTGGGAGCATTTCAACTTGTAATATGGTGCAATAAAATGTTATAATATCCATATTCCATTTGTGGCCACCTTACCTCTTAGGTCCCTGGATGCTAATCATGCCCATGTCCTCTGAATGGTCCGTGAGCTGGCAGCGGAAGCCCTGGTCCTGAAGCACTGTTCGAATGTGGTTCCAGTTGTGCTCGGCAACACCGCCTCCGATTGCCAGGTAGTATGCATCACCTGAAGTGAAAGAGGAAGAAATTCAATTGTTGTACTAAATTAAATAAATAAATAACACGGAAACGTAAGTGCAACAATTTGCCTTTATATAACAGGTGTCAAATTTGAGTCTTTGAGGGCTGGTATCCTGCATCTTTTCAAACCTTCTATCGAAAACACACTTGATTCAAGTAATTAGGATCATTTTCAAGCTCCTGCAGAGCTCGATCAGCGAGTAAGACAACAGACACACACACACACTAAAGAAACAATAACCGCTGATAGAGCCAATCAGAAGTTGACCTTATCTGTCCAATCTATTTAAACAACCAAAAATTTCGTACTACAAGCAGCCAATTATTTAGTTTTGAACCCTGCAGTTTTTAATGTGATGCAGTTATTGTTTTTATGTCTGTAGAGCTTCAACGAATCACCCGGTCTCATGACACCTGACCAATGAAATTACCAAATATGTCACAGTGCACCAATTAAACTGTCCACCCGGATACCGAATATTCATCAGCTATTTGAGGGAGGAGCCCTGAGAGAGCGAGTAAGCTGATGCGAGCGAAAAACCAAACATGGAAGCAGTATGCAGCTGTCCACCGCTGTTTGAAGGGCAGTTGAGAGTAAAAATATTCATCTCGACTAATTTTGATGACCATAGGCAACAAGTGCCAATAAATATAGCCATCTTTGCAGTGGAACCCTGGTATGTACTCATTAACAAATGTGCCACATGTGGCAACAAGAAGGACCGAGAAAGGTTCTGGGATGCTGTCTAACTATAGCTGCGTTTGGTATTGTTTGGGGGAAGAAAGCAGCTAATCTCTCTATGTAAACTTTCTTTGCGAATATCTCATTTAATAACGTGAAGACCCACGACTATCAATATGAAGCGGTCTACAAATGTACAAATTACTAGTTTTTAAATGTTAAATTAAGCTGATGCCGATTTTCCTTGTGTGTTTCGTAGGCCTTAATTTTTTATATTGATTTATTTTACAGCTGACCTGCTATTTACGAGGGTGTGGCCCAGATATCATGTATATATGACGGCCCCTTGAAACGCATTCGGGGAAAAAAGAACTCCAAAAAGTCTTCTCAGAACACTGATAAAGATTCATTACACATACATATGGGGGGACTGACTGTATATTCTGAGAAACCTTAGATTATTAATGATGGAGGTAGACCCTGTAATTTAACTGTCCTGACACCAAGTTTCTGAAAAGGTGGGAGTTGACTTGGATGACAGTTGAATAACAAGTGGAAGAATACATAATGTCACTGAAGAAATATATTCTTTGAAATCAGATATTGGAAATTGGGGCAGAGCAGTTCCAAAAGCATACGAATTGTATTGACACGGTCACTTACCATTGGATTCAGGTGCCAGTGGGAGGTTGGCAGCTCCGGATTCTAGTCTGCTCACTGTCAGGTCAGCTTCAGTCCCACCCCTTGAATTTAGCATGCAGGTGTACACTGTAGAACCTAGACACACAGAAAATAGCGTTGAACCCTTTGGAGGCTTCAAACCAAGCAAAAATGTCAAAGAGTGATTGACATGATTCCAATGTTGATTCACACAATTGTACTAAAAAAAGAGGCTCTTTTTGTTATTTTACACAGTTAGCTCATATGTACATTATCAAACGGATTAGCTCAGTACACCAAACCCCTCGCACCTTTCAACGCTTTTTGTATCGATAGACGGACAGCAATTTCTCCAGAGGCCTAGCCCAAATCTCAAAGGAGAACACATCAGATCTGCCTCGTTTGTTTCGCCGTGGCTGACACGCTTTTGAAGCTTGTGTGCGATTCCTGGCAGCAGCGTTTGTCAGACTGTCAGAAGATGTACCAAAAACAAGTAAACCCTTTTTGTTCAGAAGCTGCCACGGTTGAACGTGAACCCCCATTAAAACGGAAATGTCAACTGAACGCATCACTGCCAGAAACAGTCACCGCGAGACCGCCGGCGACATTGTGTCGGATGACATCTGTGTATAATTTCAAGAGACATAAAACGATAACATGTCCGTCACCCGGCTGGCCAGGGGACATGCTAAACCATGACTGTCCTTCAGCCATCACGCACTCCAATGAATGATTGACATGAAACATTAGCATGAAAGCATGCGGTGTATCTGTGTGGTAACACATTGCAACTGTGACAGATGGGCATCAATATTTCTTAGCATTTGATAATATATTAAAAAAAAAGGAAGTAATAATGGAAAGTTAGACCCTGAAGTATTTGATAAGTGCCAGCTTTTAAGTGAACCACTAAAAATATCAAAGGATTAAAAGAAAGAAACTCATAATAATGTTTTGATAGTAACAATAATGTTTTGGAATCCTTTGGACAGATGAAGTCAAGGTCAACTTGCATTTGAATGAATAGATGAAAAGGTGCCAAAGCCAAACACATAATAGAAAAACATCATCCTGTTGAAACAAGCTCAGTAGTGTTTTTGTGATGACATGACTCCTAGTACAAGTAGTAATTAAGATGGGTTGTGAGAAGTAAAATGTTACACAATACTCTCTACTGCCATCAAGGCAAATATGGGATCATCTCTGGGAAAAGCATCTGCACGTCGGCGGATAATATTTTTTAATAAATTACTATTTTAGATTTTTTTTTTTGGACAAAAATATTTATTTTAAGATTCCTCCAAAAAATCTCCTTTCTATCTTTCAATTTCTCAGCAGGCAAATGATTAAAATCACGATCAATGTCTAAGAAAATTAAGGATTAGTAGATGATGCATATCGGTCCTAATGTGTTTATATCCAACTAGCTAGTGCACCCCGGTCAACAAATATGCCTCAAATTACATCGGAATCTTCCCATTTGACTCAAATGCATCATGTCGACATGGAAGAAGCGTTTAGGCACGTTTCATCTAGTAAATGAGCCTAAGGCTTGGTTCACCCTTCAGCCTGAAGTGACCCGATTCAGATTTTTTTTTTGCCTCTATCCAACCTGTATCTGACCATTTAACGGCACTGTGAATGACACGGAATGGATTTTTTCAAATGCGACCCAGGTCATATCCGATCTTTTGACATGTGACTTCAATCAGAAGGTCGAAGGTTGCATTCATGTAACAAACAAGCGACAAACGGCACAATTCTGCATTCAAAAAGACGGGAACACATTGGAAAAAACAAAATGGCGGAAGAGGCTAGAGATACTTGAGATACCTTGAGATACCTTGAGATACCTCAATGAAGGGATAGCAACATGTATTTTGACTCTGTGTCTCTTTCCCCCTCTCTCGCTCACTAGGAGCAATCAAGTTAATTTACTCTTTAAATTTAACAGATTGAAAATATTCTGTTTTAGATGTGACACCCATTTCAACATCACCATTTATTTCCAAAAACACATTAAGCGCACTCACTGTCTGTGACATCACAATGTCCTTAATGCGTAAGGGGGACAGGTTAGGGCCGATTAGCGTTCAAACACATCATATTTATTTGGAAATGTGAACAACCTCATAAAAAAAAAAATCGAATTTCACGAAGAATTAGAATTGAGCATTAAAGCCCTGCAGCGTAAACCTAACCTAATATAATAACTGTTAAAAAAAAATAATCAGTCAATGAAGGCCATCCAAGCAGTGTATCAATGCCTGTGTCATTTATTCATTTTTGGCCTTTGAGGCTGTTCTAGTATAAATTAATTTTTCAAACATGGATGGTGGACTGCTAGCTAGTTAGCATAACATGGGCGACACATGGGGTTTAAATTTCTAAAAGTGACAAACCAACCCGGGCAATACTATGAGCCTCTTGAGAATGAAGGTAGTTTTCATAAAATGTCATTCCTATGTAATCTCCTATGTAATACCCCCAAAAAAGCCGTGTTCCTGTGAAACCTTTCATTAAATTTGTATGACTTCCTTTAATCCACATCTTGAGTGGTTAATTTGAATGTTACGGTTCATATACTTCTGGATCGAACCGGATGCATCTCCACATTTCAATGATTTTGGATCACCACTTCAAATTTAGTGAGGGATATTCAGCCAAACTTAACTTTAAAATATCCCAGCGTGTGATGTATATTCCTTTTACGTAATTGGGACAGAATGTGTTTTAGTGCACCAACAAGAGGTAATTCTAATTTAAGTCGCTGCAATTCATGTGCAAGTTTACAGCCCATTCGCTTTTGGCTGTAGAGTAGGTACAATAAACGCTTGCCAAATTAAAAAAAAAAAAATCCTACACAAAGCTTGGATCAAACTGTTGGCTGCAATCCTAGGCTTCTATCTCACTGTCACCACAGAGGAACTTGATCCTGCCCAGCCAAGTGATAAAGTAAGAAAGCTTCGTTTCACAACTGTACCGGCTCCAAATACATAATTGGAGGTGATTGAGAAAATGTACCGCTCGCGTGTTGATGCCTCGTCTCATCCTTGAACAAACTGTCAACCATCTCGGCCATCTGTAGCTATCTTCATGGGTTTTGGTGGCAGTGAGACTGACCTGGCTTCTTGTTGACATCTGCAGTGAAAAGCCAATCAGCTGCTCTCTTGGCATCTGGACCGGTGAGATAGAATTTTCCAAAGTAGGACATGTCAAACACGGCAACGCCGTGCCTGCATGACAGGCACTCACTCTTTATCTGCATTTAAACATAAAATAAAATAAAAACGACTGTTGTGACATTAAACCCAAAACGCTACCGTGCGCCTTCAACCACCAAAACGCTCATCGGCGGAAGCGTGCCTGACAGCTGTGAAATGTCTGTCATGATGATGAAGCTCATGCGTACCACGTCATGATGTGGTGGAAAATCAAAGGTGTACTCTTTGCCCAGCAGCTCGTTATATTTGTACTGCTGATTCTTCTTGATGTCATAGGCTCCATAGTAGTCATAGTCTTTAACCTTTTCAGGAACAAAAATAAAACACATAAGGGAGGGGTTGATTCAAATAAAGTACCGTAACCTCAATTCAGGGTTAATTGTCTGCACAAATACAAGCGAAATTTGGGCAACAACAAACTGCGCAGGTACGAAATGAGATCTCACGAGATAAGCACAGCTGAAGATTTCTCGGCAACACAAATCTATTTACGTTTAATTGTTTTTTGGCAATGAAGCAGTATGCAGGAGAATGGGTTTCTTGTTCATGCTCTGCGTTGCATGACAGTAAAACATATGGCCAACATCAAAATAAACTTCAACAAAACAAACATTATATGGACACAAACGCGACAACTGATAACTTGATAAAAGCCAGATAAAAACAACACATCAGGGTTCTGAAATCACAGTGAATCGCCAATTCAGGTTGCTAGAAGCAACTTACTTACATTGACATTTTATTATATGCTGCCTGTTGCCAGCGGTTAGCGCGACTTCTAGCGTAAATTAGCCGGAGGCTAGCAGCGCTTCTGACATTGTTAAGGCTACTGAGAGCTGTTGTATTTATTATCATAGGCTGTTTAACACTTCCTGTACCAAGATATAGATATTGTATACTGTAAATAGACAATTTAAATAAAAAACAATCTGACACAGATGCCGTTTCTACTGATCATTTTCGGACGAATCAGGCTGAGTCAAATGTGTGTTCTGTGTCTCTGATATTACTTCATCTCACTGACCAAAATTAATCAAATTCTCTATAATCTCACTTCAAAAGTTGATCATTTATAATAGAGTGGAAATGACTCTTTTATGTTGACATTTGCATGCTAGACTTAATTTTGTTGGTGTCATATTTTCCACCACAAATGCTGCAAAAATGTATGCGCTCGTTCCTCTGAACTCAGTCTAGTGAGACGTCTTATAGGACGTCTTATAGGATGTGTGTTCCATCTCATCCCGAACACAAATGCAGTTGTCGTGAGATTAGCTTGGATTTGACGGTGCAAGCGCACTTAATGATGTGGTTGATCTGTGTACAGTATATGAGAATGTGTGTGTCTCACAGGAGCCTGTCCATCTTTGGTAAACCAGCCCGGTCTCTCCCAGCCATGTCTCTCCTGAAACACGCAGCCCTGCTCTGTCAGCACCTACAAACCACAGGAAGGAAACAGGCAGTCAACAACATACTGTAGTAAAGTGTTAAATTGGACAGAATCACAAACTGAAAAGCTGAAACGTATAAGTCTCACAAACATCAAAGCTTCCTTGAGTTTCATTCTGTATTTAGACAGACAAAGAATCAGTAACTGAATATGTATTTCTATTCCATAGCTTCACTCCACAGCAAAATTTTGGAAAACTATCCATATTTTGTATTTTACATTGGTAGTTACTATTATTGTTTAGTCTGGTTGTAAAACAACTGCCCTGAGAATCACAAATGAATCACAAATGAAATATGTTTGAAAATGAACCCATGCACTTCAATTTAAAAAATAAATACACATATTTGAAACATATTTAAAAAAAATAATAATAAGTGGAGCACGGTTTAGAAAAGGCAGCCGTTATAACCAAACATTTTTTTCAGCAGTACAATTTTATAATATGGGAAAGTCTAAGCCCATACAATATTACAGCAGCTAAAATGGGGATAAAGCAGACTATGATAACATATTTGAAAACACAGTGAATGTTTTAATTAACTTTTCTAAAGGTAGTTCCCGTAAAACACAACTTTTGACTTTCTGACTCTGACTACAAAGGCTCTTTTACATGTACTTTTGGTTTGGTAAAGGGCCAGTATGATCAAACCAAAGACATGCAATGCTAATGTAGTACAGCAGAAACTATTATCATTTGTCCAAACTTAGTTAAGGTTTTTGCATTATTCATTGTGAATTCCTCATAATGGTCCTCCGCCAAAACTTAATCTTTTTACTTGCTAATAATATAGCAGTCAAAAGTTTGGAAACACCTTAAAATACTATTCTACAGATTCATACTATTAAGTCTTGACAATGCATGGCTGTTAACTGCAATTCATTTGTTCCAAATCACAGAGCATCACATCACTAAGCTGACTGAGAAAGTGCCTATATGTGCCAAGGTGTTATCTGCTCAAATCGGGCCTAATTTGAACAAATCTAAATGATCAAACATGTTTTGTTTAATTAACATGTTTTTGTTTACCATATAATTCCATCTATATTTCTTCATAATAACAGTTTAACCATTCACTACAATGCAGCAAATCTGTAAATAATAAAAGTAAAAACACAGGATAACTTTTGACTTGATGTTTCCATGTAAAACTCTGAATCATACAAGGTTAAACTGACGAAGATCCGGGATAAAAATACCCATGCCATATTTCAACTTATTCAAACTGAGGCCATGTCCCAAAATAGAGCAGTGAAGTGACTGTCCAGCAAAAATCAATAAGCACATAAATGGCATGAAATGTCTCCTAATTCTTGATATGACTGAACACATCGGAATAAGATGCTTCACCTCTCAGCATCCTCCTCCTCGTTAGCATTGACAATCGCCCACAGTTGCTACTGTAGGTATATGTTCAGCAAGCCTGTCTCCTGCCAAACCTTCCCACACCATGCTATATTTACCATCTTTGCTACGCAGCAAACCTGTGAGCAGCCGTGTCAGAATGGCCACAGTTAGTGTTGGAAAAGAAGGATCGTGGCGCCTCCTAAAATTAGTCCATCTAATTAGTTTCCAAGGGACAAGTGAACACTAAGTACCTTTCATTCCTGGTGAGACCACGACCACACACAAAGGCAGGGCTCATTTAGGGAATAATGGACTTTTATTTTTCCAGCGCTGCAACTAAAACAGCATCAGCACTCATCTCAAGCTGAAGGAAGGCCAGTTGCTAGGCGATCACCTTTAGCAAGTGATTAGTATGGGTCTTAAAAAGGCTAGGCGATGGAGGTCAGAACAGTGTAGTCTCACAGGAAAGTTATCCTCAACCTGCAAAACATGCCTATTAGGGGGTGAAAATGGTGCCATAATTAGGATGGAGAAATACGATGTTACCACAAGACCACTCTCGCGGGAGGAAAGTACAGCAGGAGCATCAACTCCAGAGTTTTAATGTTACAAAGCAATTTTAGAGATACACTAGCTAATATGACATCGTCCGGTAATTGAGACTCATGAGTGTCGAAATGAATACTGAAATGAAGACATGATAGAGTGCAATTCTTGGCCGCATCCAGCGGAGGCAGTGTTGATTCCATCTCAATTTGTTTGTTTTGTGCGCAATAAATGGGGGTAAACTTGATCGCATGGGCATGTCTACGCCAACCTGAGACGTGGGACGATATCAGATTCTGACAGTATGATAATCTTGAGCAAAAATATCACTGTATTGAAATCACAGCTCCAACAAATATCATTTTAAAAGGGCTATTGTTGCTAAATAGCCATTTTTCTACATTAAAAATTCAGTTTTATTTTTAACTAAATATATAAGAGCATTTGTGTTAATAACTAATTCTGTTATAACAACAAACATTTAACAAGCTAAATTAAAATAAATATGTAAATAAAATCAAAACAAACCTTCAAAAAAAATCTCACGGCTGAGCCCTACTTGATAGAAACATTTTTTCTAATCAATAAAAGTACAGTACATGCCCCCACTTTTGTCTCAAGAATGGTTAGAACCATCTAATCCCTCACTTCTACAAATTCCCTGGAAAATCATATCCCATCACTGGTGAGCTATTTTTAGCACCGGCTGGCGGGCTACTCATGTGGTCCTTGGGGACTACTACCAGATGGCAGCGTTGGTGACCCCAGTTTTAGAGACATCAGAGAATCTGAGTCTTTGCTGTCTTAGATCATAAGGGAGAGAAACATGCTCAGAATTGGCCTCATAGTCAGTATGCATGTATGCAACTATGGGTCCTCTTTCATTATTTGGCTCTGTGTGACACAGGCATTGAAACAGGGCTTCAGAACATTCAAATAAGAAATCTCTAACACCTTTTTCTCCACTGAAAGATCAAGCAACCACAGTATCCCAATTCCCAATTTGCCTGTTTTTAACCCATTCACAACCAGGCCAGTAAAAATGGATCTTTGAAGTCCATAGCCGTAAATGGCAGTGAATGAGTTAAATGATCTTTGGTGAAATGGAAGTATTAGTAATGCATTTTTATTTTTTGATAAATATAAGGAGACTGATAGAGACAAATAGTATAATTAACTCATTCACCGCTAGCCCAGCAAAAATGGTTATTGGATGTCTATTGCAGTCAATTGTAATGAATGAGTTAACCATAATGAATTAAGGAGGTCAAATGTGTCTCCAAATATTCAATTATAATGATTCCCAAGTAACTCATGAGATTTAAACATTTCTAAAAAAAAAAATAGCCATGATGAAGATCTCTGCTAGCATAGGTATACTACACAAAATGGAGCATAGCTTTTCAATATCCACAATAAATTATTTAAAAGGACAGTATGGGTTTAAGGGAGTTTGCATTTTTCATCACAGAAATTGGCAAGCAGTCAGTCAGAAAAATAAAAGCATTACCTACTTCTTAGCCGAAGTAATGAGCCCCCAAAAACCAGCCGACAGTGACAAACGTTATTGTTAACGCAATCTGTTGTGCAGAAAAGTGCCGAGCAGCGTGTACAAGGACAGACCCTGTCAGACATTGTGGCAGTTAAATGAAGTCAGCAACAGGAAAGCAAGACTAAGTGGCCCATTAATGTTTAAATACGGTGGCAAGCGTCCATTAGGAATTTGTGCCGAGCGTAAGGGGAAGTTGAAAGACGTGCGAGACTAGGCGACTGCGGATAAGTGTATCATTTATAGTCGCGATGGCAGGGATGGCATTAATAAATGTAGCCGATGGAGAAGAGTGACACAGCTAACCGCCTTCTGCCTCAGCCTAAATGGTTTTTTTGACCGCATGAAACGGCAACAGAGGATGAAAGGAGGGAGGGAGGAAGAAATGACAATGACAAAGGAATTAAATGAGATACTGGGTAGGTCACAAAAAGTCAAAGAATAAGACATTAGTACATCAATCACAAATATGCAATTTCATTGCAAACATGGCAACCGATGACATAGACAGAGTGTGGGCTGCATTGTTATTAGTGACCGTAGTGCTGGTTTCGGAGACGTTGCTGTTGAGTTGTTTTACACTGTGGCTTTTACATGCTCGTGAGCAAATTGAACGGATGCAACGTAAGCAAAAATACATTTAAAAAAAAAAAATAAGGTAAATAAACACATACCGATAATTGGACCAAAGTTGAGCGACTGAGCAGTTAAACTATGGTGCAAGGTGTGGTAAGAATGATTTTTGTTGCCTGACCTGCTTGGAAATGGTCAAGGCTAGGGCTGTCACTACTACTTTTTTTTTTTTTTTAATTGACTCCTTTTGATTATTTCATTGAATAATGCCGTAATAGCTCGTCTCCCAATAATCTTCGATTGTTGAAACATGAGTCAAAGTGAGTTGGCCAAGATGGTCTGTCCACACGAGTCTTTTCTGTTCCAAATACTGCTGTGGTAGGCCAAGTCAACTTTGCAATTAAGGAATATCACTTTATTTTTCTCTCTCTTTTTTTTTTTTTTTTTAAAATTGGAAATGATCCCATACTCATCGAGGGAGGAGAGGGATCATGGCTTCAGCGGCGTTTCGAGCTTATTTCTAGTCAACTTGATTCTTTATTTTAAAGTAAATTTACCTGACTTGGTCGACATTTTTTCCCCAGCCATACTCAAAACCTTTAATGATATCAGTCTTCCAGTCAGGACGCAATATAAAATATGCATAGCATTCAACCAATTAA